>NW_011889239.1:462688-470295 GCF_000151845.1 Pteropus vampyrus
GGAAGTCGCAGAGACGAGGGAGCCAGGACAGTCAGGTGAGGGAGCCAGGACAGTCAGGTGAGGTCGCAGGCTTCTGCTTGTGGCCTCACATGGCAGAAGGGCTAGGGATCCATCTGGAGCCAATGGTAAGTAATAATACTTATATGTTATTGAGGCAAACCTCAGTAAATGTGGTTATTATATTCGTTACCTGATTTATTCATCTTTTGCCCAAATCCACTGCCTTCGGTTGCTCCCTATCTAGTGAGTGGCCACTAGTCCTGGTGGCCCAAAGCGAAACACCTGGCAGTCAGTCTCACCGTCCACGCCTGATGTCCCTTCTCACTGTTAGAAGTGACCACATTTTTTCTTACCATCATCCAGCTTAGGCCGCATCTGGCTTCTCCCTGGCTCCCTCCATGGCCCCCTCGTCGTCTCCGGGCTCCAGGCCAAGCCCGTCCGGCCAGCAGCTTTGCCTCCAGACTCTCCTTTCCAAATGGTAGACAGGATCGTCTCGTTGCCCAGCTGGAAACCCCCTCGGCGACTTCCGCTTGTTCTTAGGCTACTGTCTCAGCCTCTTTTCGTGACGAAGAAAATCACGTTCTCTCTTCAGGTCTTAGCCCAGGACACCCCCCTTGCACGTGTCCCACTGACTGGGGACTCCCCCGCCTTCCATTTGTCCTCTGTCCCGTGCCTCTCGGAGCAGTGTCCAGCGATAGCTCCCCCGCCTGGAACATTCTCACTGCGGCTGCAGAATGAAGGTGTGTGAGACGCAGGAGGGTCGGAGAGCCGAGGAGATGCCGGTTATCTTAAGACGCCCTCCTGTTCTAAACTCTCACATTCTATGGTAAAGGTTCTCACCGCCTAGCTTGGTGAAGATGAAGTTCGTGATTGGCGGTCTTCATCCGCCCTCTGCTTTCATCAGCAAGCTCTAGCTGCTGCCAAGATAGCGACTCCCCAGCCCACGTTGTGGTTTGCTTTGGTGGCCGTGGCCGTCATTTCAAAATCTGCACCCGACACCTTCCTGGACTCGTTCGGTTCCCATTTCCACTCGCCGTTGTGCCTCTGCGAGACCATCTTTGATTCTTGCTTGTGGTTCTTCCATTTGACGTTTGGATTTTTTTTTTCTTTTTTCTTTCTTTCTTTTTTTTTTTTTTTCTTTATTTAAACCTAAGCTTTTTGCAGTGGACTTTGGACTTTGCTTCTTCTTGGGACCTGGAGTTGTATTCGGTAGGAAGCCTTGACTCTTTCTGCAGCCCCAGGACACCCAGCGCAGACCCAAACCCGAGCAAACAGCACTGACAGGGCCTGCTTTGACCCCTCTTGAAGTTGGAAGAGTAACACATTAGTCACTGGACTTACGATGACTCTTCCAGAATATAACGTATAATCAGCAGGCTCAGTGTTATACTTAATTTTCTTAACAGGAAAAAAAAAAAAAGTCCAGGTTATAAGCAGTACGTGTGTGTGTGTGTGTGTGTGTAAAAGCATCTAAATCAGAAGAACGAGAGATAGAAACCTAATTGTACCATTAATAATGAAAGAAATCTTGCCGGACAAATTTCAACTTAATTATTTATTGGCTTTAATTAGCGAAGGAGAGAACGAATAGAACCCAGTGAATGTCCCTGCTCTTGACTTTATTAATATATCGCACAGAGCACTTCACAGAGCGATGGCACATCGGGGCATTTCGGGCAGCTCGGAGACCAGCAGTTGCGGGAGCCCGGAGTGGCTGATGGCTTGATAATGGAAGGAAGTAGAAATGACAGCCTTTCAGAGAGACGGTGACGTGGACCCTGTCCTCGTCAGCATCTTTCCTAACGATGTGTAAGAGGAAGCACACAGTGTATTAATTAAATTTGACAAGGCTTCTGATTTGCTTAGCAGAGCGAACCTGGGTTTAGAAACATGCCACGGAAATAGGAATAATAATAATAAATAAATAAATATATATATATATATAGTTTGCAAAAAATGCAAATGGCGCATTCTGGGAGCAATAAGCCGTTACACAAATATTCGGGGAATCCCAAAACAAGAAGTAGGGCCCACTGAGGAAATCAGCAATGGAAAGGACACATTTGTTTTCTTGCCCCAAAAAAGGGCTCGGAGCATCACTCTTTAGGTGACTCCTAAGGCCGACAGACACAGCCCCATCCCAGACGGCTTCAGCACAAGAACCTTATTACTGATGTTAGGACACCTTGGAGTTGACGGTTTCCATGCTTTTCACCGAAATGGTTCTTGGTCTTAGCTGGATCTCGCTCCCATTGTAGTTCTTAACGAGTCAGCATTACTTCCTCTCACCTTAAGGATGAAAAACCTGTCTTCAGGGTGAAAATCTTCCTTCATCTGTCTGCTTCATCTTCATTTAGCCAAGGGGTTTCCATCAGGTTTGGAGCTGGCTTTAGATGGGGACTCATTTCTGCCTTACAAGTATGTTAAAAAGAAATTTCTGAAATAATCAAAACCGGGCCTTCATTTTATCTCATGGCGTTCGGTTTCCTGGCTTTTCATAATGACCCTTCAAAGACGGCCCCTCCTTGGAAAGTTGTAATGAACCCTGGTTCCCGCCTTTCTTCTGTGCTCCCCTTGGCGAACGTGAAATGGTTTTCCCCGTCTGGTCTGTCCCGCAACCACGCGAATCCTTTTCTGTCTCAGGCTCGATCGACCCCTGCTTAGCCTGTCCCATGGGTAACGAGGTTGCAAAGGGTTGGTTTGTAATAATAGTCGTGTGTTTGGCCAGTCACGTGACCATGACAGGGCACGAAGGCTTCTCTAACCTGCGGGCCGGTTTCTTCTCAATGTGTGAGAGGGTGGCCCACAGCTTCCTGTGGCTTCCGCTGAGAAATCAGCCTTGCCGGCTGCTGCTCATGCTTCCTGGCGAGGAAGCTGCTGACTGCAGTAAATGGCTGGATGTTCTGAGGTCTTTTTTGGGTGAGCCCGTAGGCCATTATCAGTTGGCTGCTTGTAGGGCTGTTCTTTGCTTCCCGAAACTCTGGTTGTATGTTCATCTCCCTCTCCCCCACAGGGGGCCTTTGGGAGCAGGTACGGGGGACCTCAAGCCCCTGATCTCTGGCTTTGGGCACCTACCAAATGCCAGTTCCTTTCCTTATGATTTCAGCCCAGCACCTACCATCAGCCGCCCCAGACTGCGCACTAAGAGGTCCTCGGCAATGTTAGGCATGGCCCCAAATGCCGTTTGCGTTCAGGCAAAAATACATGTCTCGGGTGCCTTGACTTAAAATGAAATTAGATGAGTGCTTGGCTTGTTAGTCCAGATGTGTTAATTCCATGTGGTTGGCTTTCCGCTGCTCTCTTAATTCATTTAACTTCTCAATGTCTTCGTCCGCCGAATGGTCACAGCCGTGGAAAGTCGTGGGGAGGATCGAACGGGACCGTGAGTTACAGCCGCTTGGTGCAAAACGGCCCCCAAGGACATGCCATCGGAATACCGTCGTCTGTCGTTTACCGTCTCTAAGCTTCAGCGAGATGGTGGTCGAAAGGCGAATCGAAAACATGCGGTCTTCTGGTCTATTCGATGGCGATTTGATGGAGTTTTAGTGGGAGTTTCATGACCATGGAGGCAAAAACAACAAACAATGAAACGCACACACACACACACAAACAAAACAAAACAAAACAGAAAAACACGTGGCCAATAAAGAATCCTACAGCAGGCATCTCCGGCGAGCAGTCATTTTTGCTAGATCAAGGTGATTTACTTACACATCCGGGGTTCGCTGTCTCAGTTGGACCTCAGAGGCATGCGGCCTGGACTAAGAAGTAAGAGTAAATGTTAACTGTGCTCTGCCATCCCGCGAAACCTTCAGTGTTTGCAGTAAAGTGGCCACCAGCATGATGGCCCTGTCCCCTAGAACTGGCGTCGGTAACTTGTCCTATACAGGGCTGGTTAGTAAATATCATAGGCTTTGCAGGTCGTGTGGTCTCTGCTCAGTTCAGCCATCGTAACGCAAAGCTGCTATAGACAGCATGCAAACAAATATGTGTGTTCCAGTCAAACTTTACTCACCAAGTCAGGCCATGGGTCAAATTTGCCTTGTGGACTGTGGTCTGAGGACACCAGTCCTACAGGGTAATACCGATAAGACGATATTCTACAAGTATTAAAATGCTTTCAAGGAAATCCAGGAAGTTATGGATTCTGCCTGCAACTCCATTCCTGATCCAGAGATGAAAAACTTTGAAAAGGGAACTGGTTGACAAACGATCTAAATTATTTCAGTGGTGTAGATAAATGGACAAAAAAATCTGGTTTAAATTTTCGGATTTTTTTTTTTATAGTTAGAGTATTAACTAGATTGTCATTTCAACCCACCTTCCCAACCCAAGCTCTGGAGACGGACACCCGCGTCTCTGTTTGGGGTGGGCAAGTGATCATCACCTCGTCCTCTAAGATAGCTCGTTCCCTTCTTACCGAAAGAGCGCACTTCAAGAAGTTTGAGGACGTCTGGAACAAAGCAAAGGGAATGATTAAATCTCTGGGAAATAAGACTTGTGAAGAGCGCTCACAGTAATTGAGATTATTCAGCATGAAAAGGAGAAAATGAAATCTTAAAACATGATGGGCTATTATATAAGCCTAACGTCTTCTGAGATCCTTTTGCCTCGTCCCCCTCTCCCCCACCCGCTTATTTTTGCTTTGCTCTTTGCAACCTGCTTCGGAAGAAATCTACTGAACTTCATGGGATGAGGGCAGTTCAGATGCCTATAAGAAAATAGTTCGGTGCTTCAGAAAAATCATTTGCTATTACAGTCAGGAAGGAAGGAAGTATACTATTGTACAGATGAGGAAACCGAGTCCCACAGAAGTTAAAGACCTTGTTCAAAACACAACAGCTGTTCGATGGCAGACCCGGAGTGAGACGCTGAGAAGCCGGACTTCAGAGCCGGGGGTCTCTGGGACGTGTGTCAGTGACTCCCCACACCTTCCTGTGAAATCGGGACTCGCAGCTTGTAGCGTGTGCTCTGTTCTCAGTATCTGTTGATTCTCACGTCAGTTCTGTAAGTAGGTGGCCTTGCGTGCAGGGTTTGAATCGCACCCATCACCACTAATTAGCTTTTTTTAATGGCCTTATTTAACCTGTTCGAACCTCCAGCTCCGTCAAGTGGGGCTCACCTCGGTCCAGGAAACAAGCGACGAGACCGGCGTACGCATGGCACGACCCTGGAGAGTGCCCTCTTCCGGAAAATTCTGAGACTCAGAAACGTGACTCGTCCAGGGTCGAGTTAGTTGGTGACGGGAGGTGAAGCCACCTCCGGCCGCCCTCCTCCTTTGTCCCGTGCTGTGTCCACTGTCATCGCCACTGGCCTCAGGTCTAGGACGGACGAACGTGGCGGGCAAAGCCGAGGTCTCGTCGACGTGCATGTGAAATGTCCCTCTTCCGGTCCCTGTGTTCTGTGGTTCTTACGGTCTCTGCCACACACTAGTTCTGTTTGCCTCAGTGCTCACTTCAGTAAACAAACCAAAGGTGGGGAAAAAAAAAAAGAATAAAAGAGAGAAGGAAAGGAAGAAAGAAAGAAAATACAAAACAATCATAATAATAAAATATGTTGGAAGACAGGAAAATCTTACACGCGGTCCCCAGTTACGATGGATGCCCATATAAACCTACAACGAGCTTCGTCAGAAGTTCCCAGTACCCGCAGTCTTTGGGGCCATACGACCCAGAAATTCACGGACCCCACGGTGGGGAACTGAGCAGAGCCCTCTCTTCTTCCCCCGTTTTCCTGAGAATCTGCCAAAGACGCAGAGAGGGCATTACAAGGACCGTTCAGGACTCGAGCTGCCTTCGTGGCTTATTGACGAGACAACGTGAGGGACTTGTCATCAGACAGGCCAGAGGAGTGATGGCAGCTTCGCCATCGGATCTGTGACACAGCCTCTCAGTCTCTGGCTCTGGGCGACGAGCGTGCATACTTCACCGGATTACGGCGAGGACCAAATGAGATGATGTCTAGAAATTTGCCAGATGCTGTGCCAGACACATAACGAACATGAACATGATCATAGCTGACATTATTGCGTACTTACCATGTGCCAGACAATGTCTCAGGGGCTTTACATGATCGGTGGATTTGATGCTCACGGGGACCCTGTGAGGTAGGTCGACGTCTTCCCCTTTTGCAGGGGAGCGAATGGGAATAAAGATGGGTAAATCGTGAGCATCGCTGGCGCCAGGATTTGACTCTAGACCCCTGATTTTCCTTCCGAGACCTAATTAGACTCCGCAAACAATTTCTCCAAGCATATAGTTTGCTAAATTTTGACATAGGTACGTACCCATGAAAACATCGCCACAATTAAGGCGACGAATGTATATCCATCAGCCCCCAAAAGTTTCCTTGTGCCTTTTGTAGACCCTCCCACCTACCCTTCTGTGTCCGTGCCTGGTCCCCTCCTTACATCCCCAGGCAGCCGCCGATCCGCTTTCTGATTCTACAGATTCGTTTGTGTTTCCTCGCTCTTTATAGCAATGAAACCACCCAGTACGTCCTCTCATTTTCTGCCAGGCTTCTTTCGCGTAGTGTAATTCTATAGAGATTCATCGATGTTGTTGTCTGTATCAGTGGTTAATTATTTTTTCTTCCCGCGTGGCACCTCATTACGTGGATGGAGACATAGTTTCCTCTTTATCCATTCGCTGTTCACGGACATCTTGGTGTTTCCAGCTTTTGGCTGGTATACGTAAAGCCGCTATGAATATTAGTGTACAAATACTATGCGGACATTGGTTTTCCCTGCTCTGAATCGCGAAGCCCCCATAATGCCTACCTCTGTTATTGAAATTAGCTCAGTAAACCCGAGTGGAATTTTAAAATGGTGGCCTAGCGTGAAGCTCCTTTCTTGAGATCGCATATTGACCAGGAAAGAACTCTGTAGCCGCATGGTCTTGTGTCTTTCCCGAGCAATGGCAGAAGACCCCTTGTCCACCCCACGTTTGTATATGGAAACCTCCCTGGGGTAGAGGAAAGAGTCGAAAGAGGCCAGAAGTACTGAGTTACTGAATTTCGCTTCCCTGGAAAGCGGGACCCAGTGTCCCCGTCAACATTTTCAGCCCGGTGCGTTTTCAGGGCAGTTACCGGTGATGAATGACAGGGCCCACGTTACCCGCCAGAAGTTTGTGCGAAAGCTCCGGAGTCTGAGGCAGGAAACGGGACTCCGGGAGGTGCCCGCAGCCGGAGAGACAATTCATCAGATTTACATCCGTGGTGCTCCGCAGAACTCAGGTTTCATCTGCTGCTTCTGAGCGTTCGGTTGCGGTGAAACCACCTTACTTCAAGTGAAACCCGGCAGTCAAGCTATTTGTAAAGTGCACAGTGGCTAACGAGGGTGGAGAGCCAGAGATGCTCAGAGGCCACAGACAGCGCCACGGCAGGAGAACGCGCCAGACGGGGCTGCGGACGCGCGGGGCGAAGAAACGGATCACTCGGGTTAACTCTCCGCCCGACAGAGACACAGGAGCTACATAAGTCCCTAAGACCAACGGGATCAATGAAAACGTCCAGACGGCAGGAAGAGACAACAGGTGGCTTCCCAAAGCAGGAAACGAAAGATTCTTGGAGATTAAAAAGGAAAAAGCAGGGGTCCTGTGGCAGTATTT
>NW_011889239.1:471200-477337 GCF_000151845.1 Pteropus vampyrus
GTCCCCAGAGGGGGCCGGAGCCGTGGGACACCTGGCACGGCCTGGAAGACGCTGAGATGCGGGAGGGGCCGGGCAGAGGCCCATCTCCGCATCTCCGTCTCTTTCACCCCCAGTCACGTGCCGATGCTCCCCGCCAGCCACACCAACCCGCAGCCGGCAGCGAGGAGTCTGCAGGCATCAGCTTTCGGGGGGCCACGGAGCGGGACAGAGAAGGAGCAGCCCCGGGGGCCGGGGAGGCCGGGTCACCGAGCCGTGACCAGCGGTCTGCCCTTTTCACAGCTCAGCGTCCCTTCCTGCTTTCCACCCAACAAAGGGGACACTCCGTCCCCAAACTAGAAGAGGAAAAGCCCCATTCGCGCCCCGTGGTCAGAGGACGGTGTGGATTCCGCCGCGCATCTACCCGGAAGCGAAAATGGTGGCCGCTCCTGGGATTCTTCATCTGAAGCAGGAGGAAAGGCGGAGGCAATCAAGGAACATAAAACGCGCGCCGTCGTTCTGGTCACCCCCCCGGTGTAGCCGGTCACAGGACCTAGAAGTCTCCACTTTCCTGCGCAGCACCCGCTCTTCCTTGTTCAGTCTTCAGCTCAAGGTCCTCCGCCCGACGCCCCTCAACGTGACGCCTGCACTTCCTCAGCTGTCCAGTGCGTGCTGAGCGGTTTCCCATTTATCACTGGACTGGGGGGTACCAAGAGGGAGCCCGGCGAACCCCCAGCCTCCGGATGCGGTCCCCTTCGCCCTGCAGTGTCCCCGCATAGCTCTCACTGTGCCGTTGTTCTCGGCCCCTTCTACCCGGAAACAAGGCAAAAGCGAGCCGAAGAGATGCCACCTGCGCCAGAGCCCTGAGCCGCAGGGCAGAAAATAGCGGAGAGGAGACGGGAACGGATCCAGAACCGGCCACCTCGGTGCCAACCGGGCGCCAGCCGGGGCCGGGAGCCTGCAGAGAGCGGGGTGGGCTCCGAGCCAGTCTGGGACGTCAAAGGCTCTGTCTGGTGCCGAACGACGTGCCAACCCGGGCGAGTGTTTAGTGACCCTTTCTGCAGTTTCCCACCTGCTGACCTCCACCAACTGAAGAAGCATCAAGTGACCCTTGACTTGAAAAATAATCATCATTACGATAACGGCTTTATTCATCAAACACCTTCTGATTACAAGCGATAATCAGCATGGGCATGTACCAAGCGCTCACTGTTTGCCAAAGGCTTTCATATACAGCCTGTCAATTAATACCCCAAATAAATCTGCGAGGTATACGATCGGTTGTTTACTCAACTTTTCAGATAGGAGATGGGGAGTTGGAGAAGTTAAGGACCTTTTGCCCTACAAGAGAGAGAAAGCAAAAGGCAAGGAGGAGATTCAGATCCAGACAATGCACCGTAAAAATCTGTTCTCTCAAACCCCTAATCTACGGCAGCTTCCTCTACGCTTCGCTGCGGCCCCACCAAGGACTTCTTATTTCCAGGTTACGGGCAAGGAGACAGATCGAGAGAGGTCCAGCAACTTTCCTAAATCGCAGCTAGTGAGTAGAAAGAGCCTAGGGGCAGAGCCCAGACCTGCCTTACAACAAACCCACGTTTTTTTCTCTCCTACAGAATAGAATGTTGGCTTAAACCACAGAGTGTGTTAGGAGGAGAGGGTTAGAGACGCGAGTGAACTTTGAGGCAGGCGCCAGGGGCAGAGCAAGCCGTGGACGTTCGGTCCCGACTTCATGGTAGAGAGGATCATACACACAGCATGACAAGGCTGGGATGAGCCAGACAGATGCCGGAGGGAACAGATGAGCTGGGAAGGGGTGGGGTCGTGGCAGATTTCGCACCCGGTTGTAGATCACGTTTTATTCGCAAGACACGCAGCCTTTCTTGAATCCTAAATTCAGCCGTGGATCTTTTTGAAAAGGAAATGAGAAGGGAAATACAAAAACAAATCCCTCTTTAATTTATGCCTTCGCCCTCCCTCTCTCCACCCTCGCGAAAAGAGAAATAGACCCGTTCAGTTCCTGTTGGGGCGTTGCCATGGAGACGGCCGTCACATGCTCTCCAGTCATGACTCACCCCTGCAGGAGTCTCCAAACTTAATTATTTATTAATAGGCTTTTACCAAGGCGGTCTCCAGAGGTGGAGCATCTTGTTTCCAAGGCCGAGAGGGTCGGGGGAGACGCAGAGGCGGAGGATGCCGTGCAATTACAAAGAATTAATTAGAATCTCGGTAACTACGGGCAGACGTGCCCTAGGACGGCCTGCGGTGGGATCAGGGGCTAGTCCGTGTCTGGGGAAGGACGGGCAGTGAGCCGCGGGTCTCCGATCATCCTTCCTCCTGTGACCCTCAGCGAGGCTTCCACACTCTTCCTTCCGTGACCTGGTTGCTCAAGGTGAATTAGTGAGCTACAAATTCCAGGGGAAAAAATTGGGATCCACAGGAAATATAAATATCCACATGCCATATAGAAATAAATGAAATATATACAGATATTTATAGCACGTGGCTATATATACATATTGATAGATAGCATGTGGATATTTGTCTTTCTCTTTGCAGATATTTGCATTAAACAGATTAACTTAGCTAAACCAACTAAGTAATAATTAGGGAGTGCTTAGAAATGATATTAGGGATAGAGTTAGGTCTTACAGGAAAGCGTAACTGATTCGTGGGGTACCTATTTACACGCTTGCACATGAATTATTTTTTCCTATCTGTTTAAATGTAGTGAATCGAACTAGAATGGGAAAAGCATAAAGGTAGTTGGTTAACTTGTTAATTTATTGGTTCATCTATTTTATTCAACTGTGCATCTATTCTGGCATTCATCCATACTCACTAGCAATCAAATACTAGATTGATATTACGTGGTGCTGGACCCAGGAGACATGCCACATGTACTCAGGTTACTAAGTTCATGACGAAAGACGGTTATTTCCCTTCAAAGACGTATTGGTGAAAGGGTGTGATTAATGGCTTTACTGAGAAACTAAGTTACTAAAAACGTTGATGCTGTGTGTCTGAGATCGAATTAGTTGCCTTGCCGATATCTCTTACAACTCAGACCTCCCAATCTTTGTAGAACAGTCAACTGATTTTCATGTTAGATTGTGTGAATAGGACACAGAAACTTAACTTCTGTTCCACTGTCGAGTTTTCTTATATTTTTGCCGTAAGTAAATCATTAGGGATCTGACTAGAGAAGTTCAGTCCACCCTTGAATCACCCGACGTTTAAACTTCCACTCTCCTTCAAGTTAAGGGATGATTACCTGGCTGTCGAGTGTCTGCCATAGTTGACTCTAGGCTGTGAAAAGCTACACGCAGAGTACTCCATAGCATTTTAGAGCTACAAAGGTTTATAAGTCAGAAAACAAATCAAAGTTACTGTGTCTCGGTTGTTTATGTCAGGTACTTTCCATACATTATCTCGAATCCTTAAAACACTATGAGGTAAATACGATTAGTCAGAAGTATTCATCAATAAGGCATTTAGGCTTGGAAATATTAACATCTCAGAGCTGGTTAGGAAAAGTCAAAAGTAACACAGTTGCCTCTAACCCCAAAGTCAGCATTTATGTGAATGGACTCTGTGATCCAGTCTAACCTCAATTTCCATAGATAGGGAAATGAAGACTCAGAAATTTGAGAGAACTTATATTCATTCCTGATCAAAAAGTCTTAATGGACAGGGAAGAATTCGATCAAGAACTTTGTATAAAATTAATAGCCACCATCATAATTAACAGTCAGCCTTTAAAATAATTCTCACTGAAGTCAGGAATGGTCCCAGGATCCACGCACTTACTACTGTTTTTTTAACATTGATCTGAAATTTCCGTGATGGAAATGAGGGGAAATTAGCTAAAAGAAACAGTAGAGATGAGGAAAAGTCCACAACTGCTCTCTTGATAAAACTGAAGGAAACAACTAAAAACTCTAATAACGCAAATGCTAGAATGGGAAACGCTGGCACATTTTTGAGCTATATGTTCAAAAGCAGCAACTATGGAATTGCAAAGGAACCCGGAGTCGCCAACGCACTCCTGGGAAAGAACACGGTTAGAGCATTCCAGCCTCCCAGCCACAAAACCTGTTACGGTTTTCAGTGCTCAGGCTAAGGTGGCACCAGCCCAAGGGTAGACATGTGGATCAAACAGTGGAATGGAGAGCCTAGAAGCGAACTCTTACATTTACAGTCAAACGACTTTGCAAGGCTGCCAGGGCACTCAGCGTGGAGAAGAATAGCCTTTCCAAATAACAACGGGAGGGTAACCGGGTATTCAGATGCCAAAGAATAAAGTCAGCCCCTTTCCTGACGCCCCATACACAAATTAGCTCAGAAGTGGATCGCACACCCCAAAGTCAGAGCCGTAACTGTCACACTCTTAGAAGGAGACACAGAAGGAAATCTTCTTGACCTTGAGCCAGACAACTCCTTCTTAGACACCCCACCTAAATACCAGGGAGACAGGAAGAAATCGGACTTCATAAAATTAAAAATATGTGTGCTGCAAATAGTACCCTCAAGAAAATGAGGAGACAACCCACAGTATAAAAGCAAACATTTTCACATCATGTCTGATAAGAGGCTGGTGTCCAGAATATAATGAACCCGTAGAACTCAATAATAAAAAAGGAAAATAAAACCACAAAGGATTTCGAACAGACATTTCTCCATATAAGTATTTTGAAATGAAGAATATAGGAGAATTTTGATGTTATTCGGGTAGAGGTGAACTCTCTAATGGAGGCAGAAAATTGGCAGATATTTTGAATTTTCCGAATAAAAGAAATGATAAAAGATGCTAGTACAGTACTCAAGAAGCCTGTCTAGATTCCCTAAGCCATGATTTCCAAACTGGAAAAAAAACAAAACTAGTAAATAGATTGAATAGGAGGATAATCAAATAGTCACTGCTGAGACCCAAATTTATAAGCTAGAATGCTACGTGCAAGAAACACCTCAAACGACACAGAGATGGAGAATATGAGAGAACAGGTAAGGGAATAAAACTCAGAGACCAGAAATGCAAATAAAGTTATTTCAGGAGGACATAAAGGAAAAATAGAAGAGAGGCAATAATTGGCCAGTAAGAAAATAAACTTTCCCTGAGAAGTGTGGAGGGGGATGTCTATGCAAATTAAAATGACACAGTTTCGGTTAGAGTTGATGAGAAAAGACACACACGCTTAGATCCATCCTGACAAAACTGTAGAGCTGCAAGGCTGAAGGGAAATCTAGCAAACTTTAGCTACAGGTACAAGAAAAAGGTACCTGTATGGGCCTGCCTGGGCCGCCATGTAACAATATCGCGGACTAGGTGGCTTAAACGATGGACATTTATTTTCTCACAGTCCTAGAGCATGGAAGTCCAAGGTCAGAGGGTTGGTTTTTCTAATGGAACCTCTCTTCCTGCCTTGCAGATAGTGTCTCTCACAGTGTCTTCATATGGCCTTTCTGCTGTGTGTGCATGGTAGGCAGGTGGAGAGAGGGAGAAACACTCTGGTGTCCCTTCCTCATTGCATAAGGACAGCAGCCCTGTCAGATTTCAGCACCACCCTTATGACCTCATTTAACCTGAGTTCCCCCTTCGAAGGCCCTATATCCTGCTGTAGTCACATGGGTGTTAGGGCTTCAACATAGGAATTTGGGGGAGATACAGTTTAGTCCATAATAATACCTATAAAGGAAAAAGTACCAAACCGTCATTGCTCTTAAGACCTGCAAGGCTGGAGACTAGATGATGGTGCAGTGCCCAGTGAAGACGGCCGAGACAAGGACAGTCTGTGACGAAACTGATGCCGAGTCACCTCAGGACTGAAAGAGGCACATCAGGATTCAGAGAGTTGATCACACTCGCTCTGTCAGAGGAAAACGCTCTGAGACCGACTCCAACAGCAGACCCGTCAGAATAGAGATCTCAGGGTAGGAGAAATGAAGGGAGGAGGGAACACGTGGAAGCAGCGAACCCAGCTTTCCACATAGATATCTAAATGGATAATGACAGGCTCCCCAGTAAAAGGTAATAGAGCACTAATATGGCTTATTAAAATAAAAGGAGCATCTGCTAAGAAAATTATAATAGCGTTCCTCTGAACGCTAATGAGCTCCGTGAAAGCAGTGTTGGGTGATAATAGAGAGAGGGAGGGAGGGAGGGA
>NW_011889239.1:477387-480812 GCF_000151845.1 Pteropus vampyrus
CATAAGGACAGCAGCCCTGTCAGATTTCAGCACCACCCTTATGACCTCATTTAACCTGAGTTCCCCCTTCGAAGGCCCTATATCCTGCTGTAGTCACATGGGTGTTAGGGCTTCAACATAGGAATTTGGGGGAGATACAGTTTAGTCCATAATAATACCTATAAAGGAAAAAGTACCAAACCGTCATTGCTCTTAAGACCTGCAAGGCTGGAGACTAGATGATGGTGCAGTGCCCAGTGAAGACGGCCGAGACAAGGACAGTCTGTGACGAAACTGTCTGATGCCGAGTCACCTCAGGACTGAAAGAGGCACATCAGGATTCAGAGAGTTGATCACACTCGCTCTGTCAGAGGAAAACGCTCTGAGACCGACTCCAACAGCAGACCCGTCAGAATAGAGATCTCAGGGTAGGAGAAATGAAGGGAGGAGGGAACACGTGGAAGCGGCGAACCCAGCTTTCCACATAGATATCTAAATGGATAATGACAGGCTCCCCAGTAAAAGGTAATAGAGCACTAATATGGCTTATTAAAATAAAAGGAGCATCTGCTAAGAAAATTATAATAGCGTTCCTCTGAACGCTAATGAGCTCCGTGAAAGCAGTGTTGGGTGATAATAGAGAGAGGGAGGGAGGGAGGGAAAGAGAGCGAGGGAGGGAGGGAGAGAGGGAGGGAAGGAGAAGCATTATAACGGCGTCATCCGGGTGGGGGCGGAACTGGTAGGAAAGGAGAGATGGAGGGTGAAAGTATTCTAAGATGTCATTTCATTGAAGGGCAAGGAAATGGGCGTTAATAGAATACTTGCCATGGAAAAGATTTGGTAGCATCTTAGTCACTAAATAGAGTCTAACTCAAGAGTCTCTGGAAAGGGGATGTGATCAGCCGGAATATGAAAAAGTGTGAACTAGAACTTCCAAAGGAAGAAGCCGAAAAAGTGGAGCGTATCCCATTGGCGGGGGAAGAAAAATGAAAGGAAAAAAAAAATCACTAAAGACGTTAAATAGGAGATACAGAGATTGAAGGATAAAATTAATATATGTGTTTGGAATGAGTGTTCCATCAAAAGCAAGAAGAGTTAACGCTGGACTAAACATGCTGTTTATTTTTTTAAAGTAAAGCATTTTAAAGGTGAGGAACTAAGAGATGTAAAAGAAGTATTAGGGAAAGGAGAACAAAATTAGCAGTGAAGGTGGCAATATTAATTTAATCAAGTTGACATAAAGATGAAAATACCAAACAGAGAAACACGATATAATGATAATATGATATAACTGATGTACAAGATAATGCTCGCATAACCTGCAAATAACATGAGCTAAAATATATAAATCTATTAGAAAATCAAGAGGAATTTGGCAAGCATTTAATAAACTAGATTTCAGTGCACTTAGTTTGAAAGTAAATGAAGCTGGTAGACAAAAACAAATAAGGACGTGAAGAAATTTAATGATGCCACTAATTTTATTTATGATACAATTAATGTATTACTCATCAAAGAAATAATGTACATTTTTAAGTCCACAGAACATTCACATAAGTCGATCTGAACCTGATCACAGAGAATATTAATAGCCCACATGCTCTGATTAAAATTCAGTAAAATTAAATGTAATATTAAGACTACCGGATTTAGCTCACTCGCTTGCATACTGAGAATTCCAAATCAAAGAGCAGATCAAACCTGACAATACAAACTACTTAGAAAGCAATGAAAAGAATGTTTGACAAAAAAAAGAAAAAGAAAAAAAAATGAAACGTAGCATAATATGTATGATACACTTTGATGACTTTGTATGCAAAGGTAATAAAAACTAAAATAGAAGGTATCATTCATTTCAGGATTTTAGAAAAAGAACAGCAAGCAGCAACCAAAGCAGAAGAGACTGGGAAGGAAGGAATTTAAGAAACGAAAAGCTGAAATTAATGAAAATTTATGCTGAAAATAGTGAAAAGGTTACAGAAATTATACAGGTTACAGAAATGAAAAGGCTGTTGCTTGAAAAAGACCATAAGCCCAATGAAAGACTTAGAATAAGGAGGAGGAGAAGGCGTGGGAAGAGGAGAAAGAAGATAAATACAAGAAGAAAATAGATAAATACGAGGAGAAAAATAGATAAAATACAAGACTCAGGAAGTATTATTACATAGCAATGAGAGAGAGGTAAGAGAGTACATCCCAAACATTTGAAATCTTAGGGGGAAAGGATGGATTATTTCCTAGCAAAACTTAAATTACTAAAACTGACCCAAGAGGAAATAGAAACTTAAATTGGTCAATTAACATAAAAAAGAATGTAAATAATTACATACCTGACTCAGAAGTAGACACCAATGGATTCAGTTAATTCTATCTACTTTTTAAGGGAAATATAATTCCAACACATTAAAACTACCTACACACCACCAGAAATGTTAAAAACGTTCCCAAATTATGTAAGATTTCTCAGCTTTAATTCCAAAATTCAAACAGACACATTTAAAAAGGAGACACATTTAGCAAGAAAGAGCAATGACATAGTGATACATGCTATGCCTGAATCTCAAAAACACTGTCAAGTGAAAGTAATTAAACACAGAGACCACATATCATATGACTTATTTATATAAAACGTTTGTAGATAATAAGTTTGTAAACTCAGAAAAACAGAGCAGTGGTTACCTGGGACCAGGGACGGGATCCCCACGGGCAGAAAAGATCTTTTTGTGGTGACGGAAATGCTCTAAAATTTAAAATGGGTGAATTTTATAGTTTATAAATTATATCTCAGTAAAGCTCTTTTCAAAAAGCAAATGAATAGTAAATAAAGCAAATCAAGACTATTATTTATGAATACAGGTGCAGAAGCCTAAATGAAATAGTAATAGATTTCACGAAGTATCTATGCCGTGAAGAAGTCGCATTTCTTCCATGGAAGAGTGGCTTTTTGTCAGATACCGAACTGACATAATCCATTCCTTTGAGGAATTACAAAGAAAAAAACTTTTGAGCATATTAACAGATAATGAAAAGTCACATGATCAGAGTCATTAGCAGTTATTAACAGCAAAAGTAGGAATAAAAAGATATTAAAGTTATCAAAAGTCAGTAGCAAATATTTTCAATATCAGATCACTAAAACCATTTAAATGAAGAACTAGATAAATATGCCCCTTGAGAGTTGGTATTTTCTTGTAAGTTCTAAAAAATGCAATAAGAAAATAAGTTGAAATGAGGATATAACTATGAGAAAAACGATGAGCCTGTATCCTTTACATAATGAAATTGTTTTATACCTAGAAAACATAAAAGCCCATTGTTAAAAATGAAAACAAAGATCTCCTTCAAGTGATAAGAGAATTTGGTAAGGAGATTTGATATATGATAAAATACAAAAGGAAAAGCTTTTCTTTGATATAGCATAAGCACTTAGAGATTGAAATGGGACC
>NW_011889239.1:480862-491045 GCF_000151845.1 Pteropus vampyrus
GTTATTAACAGCAAAAGTAGGAATAAAAAGATATTAAAGTTATCAAAAGTCAGTAGCAAATATTTTCAATATCAGATCACTAAAACCATTTAAATGAAGAACTAGATAAATATGCCCCTTGAGAGTTGGTATTTTCTTGTAAGTTCTAAAAAATGCAATAAGAAAATAAGTTGAAATGAGGATATAACTATGAGAAAAACGATGAGCCTGTATCCTTTACATAATGAAATTGTTTTATACCTAGAAAACATAAAAGCCCATTGTTAAAAATGAAAACAAAGATCTCCTTCAAGTGATAAGAGAATTTGGTAAGGAGATTTGATATATGATAAAATACAAAAGGAAAAGCTTTTCTTTGATATAGCATAAGCACTTAGAGATTGAAATGGGACCAGAGTTATATTCATAATGCCAAGAAAAAGAACAATAAAATCTTAGACATAAACATAACATGAAAGTGATAAAACTTTTATAAATAAAATTTCAATAAATTGTATTACAAGATATACACCGAGATCTGAATAAGCAGACCGACATGCAGTGGTTGAAAAATAAAATGCCAGGTCTTCTGACATCAAGATATGGCTTAAATATAGTTGCGATTATAGTTGCAATTATTATCCTAACGTGTCTTTCTTTTGAAATTGGATAAAATTATGCTGAGTTTATATGAATGAATAAACGTCAGAGAATTGCCAAGAAAAGCATGCAAAAGAATTGAGAGGGAGAACTTGACTTACATAAAATACCACTCAAGTCAGTTTATCATAGTACCGGCGTGGAGATAGACATACAGGTTAGCAAAACCTATTGGAGAATTCAGAAACACATTTGAAGATAAATGAGAATTGAATATGCAATGACAGTAATAATTCGACCAGTAGAAAAATATGGATTATTTATAAATGGTGCTGGCATAGCTGGCTGTCCCTCCAGAAGAAAGCAAAGTTAATCCCCATCTTACCCCAAACGCACGATAATTCCAGAAGGGTTAAAGATTAAATGAGAAAAAAGTAAGACAATAAACTATTAGAGAATGAATATTTAGGACGCTTCATGTATTATTTAGGAATAGGATAAAGCAAAATGATGTGTCTGGAGCATACGAAATTGAAAAAAGCTTCTTTGTATGGGAAACGATTCCATAAATAAAGCAAATAGGAGAGAATGATGGATTTGTGGGGGAAAGTATAATGTAAATGATATGAGTAAACATCCATTTTACATGAAAAGCTATTTCAAACATCCCAATAGAAAGATTAGCGAAGAAGTAATGCACAGGAAGGCGATTCTAAATGACCAGCAAACGTTAAAATGCCGAGCCTCACCAAACGTCAGTGAACACACATTAAAGTAATGAGATGTCCCTTTATGCCCATCGGACTGGCAGGCCCTGAGCAGAGCCGTAACACCTATTGCTGGCCGGGACACAGAGGGAAGGGAACTTTAATATATTGCTGGTGGAAATGCGCTTTATTACAGCTTTGTGGGAAAGCAATCTGGTAATAGCCATTAAATTAAAAATATCCTTTGACCAGCATCCCACCGTGGGAAACCATCCTAGAGAAACAGATGCAGCAGTAGGTGACGATACATGCAGAACGGTATTTGTTTCATCACTGTCGTGCCAAAAAAAAAAATGGGGGGAATCTTAGTGAATTCCTATTAGTAGCGGAATAGTTGGATATTGCGAATATTAGAGAACAGGATGCCACGTAGTCCTGTAGCTCTTAACTTGAAGAAACGTACATGACATGGCTATGGGAAAAGCAGGGTGTAACTCAGGTGGCTCACATTTTTTTAAATGAAAAAGATACGGGAAACATATCCATGCATATCTATGTACCTACGTGTTGGCATATTTATATCTATGTGTCTATCTCTATATCTGGCTGCAGAAGAATATGAGTTTATACCAACCAGGTGGTTCGAATAGATTACCTGAGTGGAGAGGCGACTGGGGATTAGGTAGGTCGGGGGGGTGTGGAAAGCTGAAGGGATCAGGGCATAAGTATAGCAATAAAAGGCAGGGGAGGGGGGTTGCAGCTAAAACGCGGTCTGTGTGATTTGACCCCGTTTGTGACAACTCTGAGACACCCCCAGGGGCCCCCTTGCCCTGGTATTCGCACCTTGTATGGTCTCCTCCTTCGCGTGTAGATAGGACCAGGGACTTGCTTCTAACCAACAGTATGGTCAAGGTGATGGCATGCCCCTTTCAAGATCACGTTACTACTGCCTCGTCACTTCTGTCCTGCTGGGCGGCGCAGTTCACTCTCTCCTTTGCTGGCTTTAATGAAGTCAGTCACCGTGTAGAGAGGCACAACTAGCAAGGAACTGAGGGCAGTTTCCAAATGACGGGTAGCAGAGAAGCGAATCCTGCCACCAACCACAGGAGCTGGGAAGTGAACCTTTTCTCGGTCGAAATTCAGATGAGACCCCGGCCTGGCCAACGCCTTGATCACAGGTGACCGAGCTAAGCCGTGCCTGGACTCCTGACGCACAGCAACCGTGGGTCACTCAATGAGTGTTGCTTTACGCTGCTAAATTTCTGGCATATTCATGAGCAGCAATAGTTAACTAATTCAAGCATTTATATACAATCGTGTGTGTGTGTGTGTTTAGCTAGAAAAATTAATCATAGCTACTATTTATTGAAAACCAATGATCTTCCAGAAACTTTACTCAATGGTATCTCAAAGCCTCAAAAAAACAAAAAAACAAAAAAAAACAAAAAAAAAAAACCTGAACTAAAGAGCATCCCCATCTCACAGGAGTGGAACTGGACACTGGGAAGCTAACTTGCCAGATGATGGAGTTGGTGTTTGGCCAAGTGGAGGTCAGAACCCCGAATGTCCAACTCAGAAGTTCCTGTGTTCTGCATCTGTGCTTCTCATCCATTCCACTGGCAGTCCCTGTCTACTTCGCAGAGAACCTGCTGTGAGCCTGTAAACCTCCAGGCACTCAAGGACCAGAGACGCGTGCCGTAGGTAGCAGATGGCCTGCCCTCCGCGCCTAGGCAACCTTGGGCTCAGGTCCTCTGAGGACACTGTCTACAGCCAGCAGGACAGCCCTGGGGTTCACTTGAGGTGGCTAAGAACAGTAACCCCATGTGCCCGGGAGACAAAAGGCAGAAGCAGCAAAACATGGCAACGGGGCTGAGGGAGGCCTGGGGAGAAAGTGTCGGTACTTGCAAAGAGAAACTCCGAGTTTTCTAGAACGGGCCTGTGAAGATGGCAAATGAGCTTCTGTGAAAAGTGACATAAAAGTAGGATCAGTGGTCACCTAATCTGCAGAGCGCTGCCTGGAGGTTAAAGGGCAAGGCTTTTCGGTGACTTTAATATGCGAATGTCCCTTGACTATTAACGTTGACTTAAACGTGTCAATCGGAAAACTGACCTGGGTAAAAATTTTGCGCCTTAGGGTTACATTTCAAAAAAATATATAAAAAGTGGGACGCGAGTCCCTGTTCCTTCCACCTGCTTCTGCACATGCTCCCGTCTCTGGGAAGCCAGCCTGACATTGCACCCCATCATTGCACCCCCTCGCACCCCCTCACACCCCCTCACGCACTGTGCCATTCCGATGCAGCGAACTCCAGAGACAGAAATCCCGATTACTGTTTTAGAATATTCTCTAAATAGGCGCTCACGGGCTCACAGTGTATGTCGGGATTAGACAAAACACGCACCGTCTTTCTAAATACAAAACCTGCGGTATCTGGTGTTCTTCAAAAGCTGCCGTGAAAAGACCTTAGCTCTGCAGTTGCTTAGAGAAGAGTCAGCAGCTGACTCAAAAGGATCTCGAAACTACTTATTAACAATAATATTGGTTATAATGATAATAATGGTAATGCTTTCTGGTAATGCCCTTTGAATGGTGTGTTCACAACCGTCATGTAATATTCGCAAGGACTCAGATTGAAATGATCTATTATTAGCTCTCATTTTAGAGATGGAAAGAGACCACAGGAGGTCACTTATATGCCCAAGGCCACCATTTTATTAAGTGAGAGAATGAGAATTTTTAAATCGATTCATCTTTCTGTGAAGTTTTTGAGGAGAATGCGCTACATGCAGGTGATTTCCTGAGACGGAACAATTGGTTAATTCTCTCTTCAGCTGTATCTAATCTACCATTCAGACCAACCACAGAAGTTTTGTTTGGTTTTATTTTTTGAAACCTGTATTTTGTCTTTTCTAGAGATTCTCTTTGGCTTTTTACGGTCACCTGCTTGTTTTTGCTCTCCCCTCCCTCTATAAAGCCGTTTTCAGCGTTTTAATTCTGCGTATTTAAAAGCCCTTCCATGGTCTTCGTCCATCTCATTTCGGGCGTGCGCATTTCCTGTTTCTGCGCTGGCTGACTCGGCCTCATGGCGGTTGCCCTCCTCTTGGGCTGTGACATTTTTTAATGGAAACTCAGGTGTAGTTTCAGGTGCTTTCTATGGCAGACTCACCTGTCCTGGGGGGTGGACAGAGCACAGAAAGAAACTTAGGGGTTTCCAAGACCTGGGCTAATTTTTTAATGTACGTTTATTTGTGTAGGGTTTATATTTCATAGGGAAAGCATCCGTCGAAACCACATATGATACAATGCTCAACCTCCTATTGCTAAATGCCTAGTTCCTGCGAGATGTTATATTTTCTTACGTCTTCCGTAAGCCTCTAAGTAGTTTTTTGGTTAATCCTGTTGCAGATGTGGAATAGTCCTTTGCAAAGGCCAGTTTTATGCCATTCAGGAGTCGTCCAGCCCCCTGGACGTGGGTTCTAGTGTTATCCCCAAGCCTGGTAGGAAGTTCATTGCTTTAGAAGTCTCTCCTTCAGCTCTTGCAACAATTCTTAATTTCCTCCAGGTTTCTTTCGCTAGGCACTCGAGGATTTCCCTCTCTTGAGGATTTCTGTCTGTGTTTATAACGTTTTATTAATCCTACTCATGTACTCATTCAGTAAGTCTGTTGGCCAACTATTGACGGTTTAAATTAGGAAGGGGGATTTTTTTTTCTTCGTCATATTAGATAGCTGACCTCTGTGTCTTAAATCGCATCACTTCTCAGTATTAATCTTCTCCTTTGAAATCCATAAAATAATTGACATTATGGAAACAGTAATTATGGCCTGCTCATAAAATCTCAGAGGACTGGAATTAGAAAGCAGGTGATGGAATGAAAAGGAGTAATTGAAAATAAATGGAAGGACGTGTATCACTTGTCGCAACAGGTAGCAGACCTGTTACAATGTTTCTCTGCATGATGTTTCACTCCCGTTAATGATGTGTTGCGCATCTCAGAGTATCATTCATGTGAAAGATTGTTTTTATAAAATCACAGAACGCTTGAGCTAGATCCTGCAGTAGGTAGCAGAGATGCAGGGGTTAACAGGTGGGTCGTGGCTGGCGCTAGATGAAATATGCAAAGTCTGGCAGGACTCAGCAAGAGCCACACAGTGCTGAGGGATGGGGAGCCCACAGTAGGCCCAGAAAACATCTCCAAACAAGGGATTTTAAAGCCAAAATGTGAAGGATACAAGGAGATGTGAGGTCATCTTTGGTCACGTTGACCCGGATCAAGTCCTTCCGTGTGGGGATGACCCAGTAGCCAGTCAGATGCACAGGTCTGGAGCTGGGGTGGGAGGTCTGAATTGGAGATATTGATTCGGCGTTCCATTCGGATAGTAATTTATTCCTCTGTTATTTTAAACTTTAATTCAATCTATTTACTAACACATCTTGAATTTGCAGAATCCAAAAAAGACTCACAGGTATACAATAAAAAATGAAACCTCCTTCAGTCCCTGCCACCCAGTGAGCCAGGTCCCCTCCCAGAGACAGCCATAGTGACCATAATCAGGGCAAAGCTTATAGCCCGGCGCGGGAATTGATGGCATGTAGGAACAGAGTTCCCCAAACATTTATCTCTCTCGGCTTTCGTGTTGTCTTCGGTGGCATGATTTTTATATCGGCGAGCCCAAAGGCTGGAGTGGGTCCAAAGAAAAGCAAGAAATCAATGAGATTCTTTACCTCTCTCAACGACGATTTTTAATTAAACTTTGCTGGATGATAAAGTAGATGCACGTGAATAGAGATGGTTTTACACGTTTTGTTGTTTTCCTCTTTCATTCATTCTGCTCACAGCTATTCTACCTACTTACTATCTGTTCAGCGCTAAATTCTGTCCTGGGAATCGGTGAATACGATGTGATCCCTGTGCCTATACAGCTTACAGTAAAAGATAAATGGTAAAAATAAATAAATAAATAAATAAAATATAAAATAAAATAAAAAAGCTCTAATACAGTACGATGATTCCACAGTAATTATAAACAGTGTTTTAAAAGCACAGAAAATAGATTGATTTCTTATGCCTTAAATTACGTTTAAATATAATGGTAGCTACCATTTACCGAGCCTTCTGCCCTCTGCCACACTCTGTGCTAATCTCTCCATCTGTGAAGGGTGGGCCTTTTCGTCGTTATCAGTTGGTACGTGAGTGTACTGAGTAGTGCAGAGGATAAACAAGTTATCCAAATCCTCACAGCTGCCAGGTCCCCGAAGTGGAATGAGAACTCGAGGCTGTCTGATGCCAAATGCCCAGGAGTTATTTTCATGCCCATGTGTGTGATGTTGAAGCTCGGCCTTATTTGGAAACCATAACCAGAGATGAGATTCAGAACGACTGTGCTCACTGATACATGTTTCTGAGAACTTGAAAAACTACCCGGGTGTCTGCAATTTCTTTTTGTTTCCACTGTTGTTGTTCCTCGGACGCTTGTCTAAATCAGTGCTCCGTTCAGAAGCTTTTATCTCCCGAGGCCATGGCGGACATCGCTAATCAATCATGGCGCTAGTTTCCAATGAGCCGAATGATCCCCACGCTCTGCTACCTGGCACTCCAGGTAGGCTTGGTTAATTGATCAAAGTCAACAGGAAAATTGAACATATTTGCTGTCTCTTGTTCTCAAGGTAAACTGCTCTGGCGAATACAAATTTAGGAGAGGAGTACACTTTTAAAGGAACGTAAAATGGAGGAGGCCCACGGAGAATACCTAGACGAAGATTTAGCGCGTAGTAGGTGCTCTTGTGTTTAGTAGCCTGTTGATAAGTATAGGTCGAGCACATTTTAAAGTCAGATAATCTTTTCCTTCCCTTCTTTTTCTCTGTTTTATTGAATCTCTTGCATTTGCGATATATCGGGCGGGCTTGAAGGTAAAATTCTCCACTTCCCTATTGAGAAGGTGGGGACGGTGACAGGACATGCTCTAGGATGAGCAAGGAAAGGGAGTCTGAGCTGCTTGTCTCCTTGGCTCCAAGCGGCCTGCTTCAGACCCTGATGGACGGCCGCACGAGGGCCGAGGGTAATCATGTTGGCCAGCGGGAGGGCTTTCTCCAGTCTGGTAATCTGTCACCCCTTGACGCCTGCCTCCCCCCGGAATGTGACAGGTGGTGCATCCAGTCCGAGTGGTAATATAAACCTCAGTGCGTTCCAGAATCCCACATCTCCTGTCCTCGTGACACACGCTTCTTCTGTGTACAATTTATTTCTCTCTGGAGAGCTCTGTCCAGATGCAGCCTTGGTTTCCAGGGAGATTCCCGCATCGTTAATGCAGGCTTCCCGGGTCTGAGCATCAAGTGCGGGGTGGACCACGAGTCTTTCTGGAGGTCTGGGTTAGAGTCCGTTGAGAATCGGAACTGCGGTCCAGTCTAAATCTAAGCCTGCTGCGCGCTGTCCCAGAGGTCGAGGGTTTCATGCCCCGGCTCCCCCTGCGGTGGCTTTGTCACCGCACAAGCGATGCTCGAAGATGACATTTCTGTTTCCTTTCTCCAACTTATACGAATGGGTTGTAGTCCATCAATGTATGAAATTTAGAGATTTCTAAATATGTCAATCATACCTTCTCTCATCCCTCTGCTCTCATCATCCCTCTCACCTGGCCTTTTTATTTTTTTCTTCTTTATAACACTTACTACCTTCAGACTTATTCCATACTTATTTGGTCTTTGGTCCATTGTCTGACTTCTTCCTCTAGGATGTGGCGAATGGTGACCTTGGCCTTTTTGCCACAGCAGCCTTGGAACAGTGTGCACTTGTTCAAACTTAAATAAATGGCAGATACCAAAAATAATTCTGTAAGACAGAAAATGTCACACGATGAAGCAGTGGGAATACTGAATCTGGTGTCAGAGGAAGTTCTTCGGGACTCACCAGTGTGACCTGTGTGTATGGGGGGGTGAGGAGGGGGACACTTGGTCTTTCCGACCTGATTCCTTACCTAAGAGCAGGGATAATTCTTTACCTACATCACGGGATTTCCTGTGTTCAAAGAAAAAAACTTCGCTTAAATTAGTTTACACATACTATGCAATCATCAAGTTTTTCTGTGAAGATAAGCTGGAATTTGATTTTTTGTTGTTGTTGTTGTTGTTTTAGTTAATTCGGTGAGGCTGAAAAATAGCTTTGTGTTTCCCTTTGTCGATTTAGTCCATTTCTGGTCCAAAACCTCAGCCCGAAGTGACTGCAGGGAAGGAAGTAACTTCAGGTAGAATCACGGTCTCTCTCATGCAACGGGCGTGTCGCGTGAGCAGGTTCACGCCTGGACTGCAGCCTGAGACGCCCGCAGGGGGAAGGACCAGGGTTCTTCATCACGTCGATGACGGCCGGACGTGAACACTGCGTAGCTGGAAAGAGCGTGAGAGCTTTCGAGTCAGAGCAGAACAGTTTTTGAGGCCCAGTTCTATCACCCGTTAGCTACTGGTTTTTCAGAGGATGAGCCTCTGAGCAAACAAGGGTGTCTGCCTCCTAGGGGAGTGAGGCGGAGTTGCTAAGTCACACGTAAAGCGGGCACGGATCATATCGCGAGATCGACGATCTGACTTAGGATACTGTACAGAACCACGTAAAGATCAGGCCCGGCCCTCACGGTCACCACGTCACTCTACGTGACCACTCTGGCTGCCTCCTTTTCCTGACTTCTGACATGATGGGCCCACACCCAACCTCCAGTTACACACCGCGGGCCACTTTTAATGCCATTGCCAACATACTTCGAATTTATAGGGCCATGTCATTGTCACCCGTAAGAATCCAGTTAATAAATATGAGGGATTTATTCCACTCTGGTTTAAGAATGTAACGTAGTGATAAGAGGTTGGAGACTAAGCCCAGAGTTCTCTCTCCAGGAATTTTAAGAAGCGAGTGATATGTAAAGCGATTTTACATTGTGGGCGAACAATACCTTTAGTTTTAATTGTTATATGATTTCCTTTTTTTTTTTTTTTAACTAGAAAAAATAATATAAGCTCATCAAAATCATGATTGATTTTATGTCTATTATTATTTATGAAAGAGAGAGTTGAGTTAAAATCTTAAGGAATTATGCAGAGATGGAAAAACAGAACAGGCAGAGAGTTTAACTGGGGTTTGGAAATACCAGTTTAGAGATTTCCTTCATTTTCTTATGTATCGAAGGAGCAGTTCTTGACATAAGAATTTCCAATCCACACAAAGGATTGGTTGATAAAATTATTATGTAAATATACATGTACAAACGTTGGTAATTTTCAGAGCCATATCATGTATATGATCTTAGTTTTATAATAGTGCTATGAGGTAGCGAGAGAGAGAGAGAGAGAGAGAGAGAGAGAGAGAGAGAGAGAGAGAATTAAACTGGAGGTGGAATGTGGGCTAAGAATTACTACGAATCCCTGTACATCATTGTGTCATATGAGACCATCACAGAAAAGTGGCTGAAACTGTGGTTGTTCAGTAAGTCTTACTATATGAGGATTTATTGCCAGACCAGCAGATGATCGATTTAGCGAAAAGCTAACTTAAGGAAACGAAGGGTTTTTTTTGTTTTGTTTTTGTTTTTTTTTTTTAAGTATTAAAGGCTATTTTGCAGAAGAAGAAACAAACTTATTCTGCATTGATCCAGACAGAAGAACTGAGATGAACGGTTGAAAGTTTCAGGAAAGCAGCTTTTTAATCCATGTAAGGCCGACCTTTCTAATAATTAGAATTGTTTACAGTCAGCCCCTGGTCAAATTCCTTAGGTTGCTCTGGTTTCTTCTTGCTGAATTCACAGGTTTTCGAAATATTTCAGGTTCTTTTTCAACTGTCCCCCATATTAGAGTCACACACAGTCTCTTTTCTGTCCCATATCCTCTGCATGGACGTTTATAGAAACCACCTACT
>NW_011889239.1:491330-504266 GCF_000151845.1 Pteropus vampyrus
ACAAAGGATTGGTTGATAAAATTATTATGTAAATATACATGTACAAACGTTGGTAATTTTCAGAGCCATATCATGTATATGATCTTAATTTTATAATAGTGCTATGAGGTAGCGAGAGAGAGAGAGAGAGAGAGAGAGAGAGAGAGAAAGAGAGAAAGAGAGGGTCAGAGAGGGTATTAAACTGGAGGTGGAATGTGGGCTAAGAATTACTACGAATCCCTGTACATCACTGTGTCATATGAGACCATCACAGAAAAATGACTGAAACTGTGGTTGTTCAGTAAGTCTTACAATATGAGAATTTATTGCCAGACCAGCAGATGATCGATTTAGCGAAAAGCTAACTTAAGGAAACGAAGGTTTTTTTTTGTTTTTTGTTTTTTTTTTTTAAGTATTAAAGGCTATTTTGCAGAAGAAGAAACAAACTTATTCTGTATTGATCCAGACAGAAGAACTGGGATGAACGGTTGAAAGTTTCAGGAAAGCAGCTTTTTAATCCATGTAAGGCCGACCTTTCCAATAATTAGAATTGTTTACAGTCAGCCCCTGGTCAAATTCCTTAGGTTGCTCTGGTTTCTTCTTGCTGAATTCACAGGTTTTTGAAATATTTCAGGTTCTTTTTCAACTGTCCCCCATATTAGAGTCACACACAGTCTCTTTTCTGTCCCATATCCTCTGCATGGACGTTTATAGAAACCACCTACTTATAGCAGAATCAAGTAAACGCTCCACCCCGTTACTGCTGGACCGATGCATTAAACGTACAAATGATTTTTATTTGAAGGTGGGTTTCCCTACGTTAGAAGAGTCTACAGTCCTTTCCTGAAAATCTTATTTTCAATCAACATAATTTTGAAACTCTCTTATCTTTAGCAACAGGAGAAAGAAAAGGCTTGGACGTCATGTGGCCTGGCTTTGCCCAGATGACTTGAGCAGAGCATGTCCCCTTTCTATGCTTCAGTGTCCTCATTTTTGAAAATTAATCATTTGGACTGGACAGTCTCAGGAGCTTCTCTCAGCTCTAATTTTCCATGATTCCATTAATCAAATTTCTTCAGAGCAGAGGAGGCAAACTCTTAATGATCCAATGAAACTTTGATAAATTCGGTGTAAATGGTTGTACTTCTTTCTTTGTGTGGTGTTTCCCCTTAAATAAATGATCAGCTGCCTAATTTAGAATTGTATCCTTAATCTGCTTGGTGTTTAACATGTAGGTCTGAGTGACCAAAAAAAAAAAAAAATGTTTTCTTCACAAATATAAACTTTATTCATAGTGTTGGACTTGAAAACTGACAGGAAAATGCCTTCGAAGTTTTAAATCTTTGGGTGAGAAATATGACTTTTCATGTCTAGGTGAAACTAGTGATACTATTCTTTCCTAAGAAATTGAGAATTTCACATCTTTGCTAGATATTCAAGTATAAGTCAAAGAAAATATGCGGTCAAGAAGAGTTAATTGACACATATCTATGTGCTAACAGATTTATTGGGATATAATTCACATACCATACAGTGACCATTCCGGGGAGTATGAAGTGGTATCTCATTGTGATTTTGATTTGCATTTCCACGATGTTGAGAATCTTTTCACGTGCCTTTCGCTCATTTGTCTATCATCTTCAGAGAAGTATCTTTCGGGATACTTTGTACATTTTTTTCATTGGATTGTTTGCTTTTTTATGAATTGGGTTGTAAGCGTTCTATACATACGCCTTATAGTCGTTACTTACCGGATTCGATTGGTAAATATTTTCTTCCATTCTGTGGGTTCTTTTTTATTTTCTCGGTGGTGTCTGTATCTGAAGCAAAGATGTGATGAATTTCGAAGGAGTCCAGTTTATCTATTTTTCTTTTTTTGCTTGTGCTATAGGTGTCAGACTTAAGAACCGCTTGCCAAATACAGTTCAGTACATGTAGGTTTTAGATCTATTTCGAGGTAGATGTTGTGTGCAGTGTGTAGGGGGTTGAATCTTCCTTCTTTCCCATGTGCATATCCCTCTGACTGCCACAGGGCCATTTGTGGAACAGACTACTTTGGAGACATTGCATAGTCTTGGTACCATTGTCAAAAACCAATTGGCCATAGTTCACATGGGTTTATTTCTGAACTCTTAATTCTGTGCCGTCGACCTGTATGTCTATACTGGTACCAGAACCACAGTCTTGATTACTTTGTTAATCAGTAGTAAGTTTTGCAATCAAAAAATAGGAGTCTTCCAGATTGGTTCTTCCTTTTTAAGATTTATTTTGGCTGATCTGGATCCCTCGAGCGATGTAATACCTGATTTAATTGCAGTTTCAACCTCTCCCTGAAATTGAATCAACCGGTCAGGAATTTTCTGGTCAAGGACCAGTACGGTAATCTGTCACGTGAGCCCTGTCCATCCTCCAGCGGAAGAAGGAGCCATGTGCGGTGTGATAAAACCTCTGCCTTTCTCTTCCTCGCCAAAAGGTGTCCCGGTCAAAAATAAGCATTTCTTTTCTTTTTCTAATAACTCCCCTGCCCCACCCTTCTTCCTATAAAAACCATCTATCTTATACCTTTTACTTGGTAGATGGACTGCTGCTCGATTCATCAATCACTTAATAAAGCCAATTAGATCTTCAGATTTACTTGGTTGAATTCTGTTCTTCAACACGATTTTAACAATATGAAGTCTTGTCATTGAACACAGATTCTTTCCATTTATTTAGTTTTTTTTTTTTTACTTCTTTTAAGAAGGCTTTGTATTTTTCAAAGTACATTTCACACTCCTTTTGTTAAATTTATTGCTAAGTACTTAATTCTTTTTGATGCTATTGTAAATGGAATTATTTTTGTGATTTTTCTTTCAGAATCGCTCATTGGAATTTGTGGTATAGGATAAAAATATGTTTGCTTTTTGTCTCTCCTTCTTGGCATACATTCCTAAAACTCTTAGAATTTCTAGAGTAATAGGAGTGTCTTCTGTTATTCATAACAACCCCCTTTTGATCACACCAGAGTTTATGCTGATGAGGTGACCTAGGGTGGGGCTTCAGGATAAGGCTGGTCACCCGAAAGACCAAGTGATTAGAAGGAGAAAACTTTCAGCCTTTCAGCCGCATCCACCACCAGGATGGAGCCTGGTGGAGGCTGAAGGTGGAGATTAAGCTCAATAATTTTTTTTTATATATTGCTTAAAATTATGTATGCATTTGTTCATACAGATTTGAGGTCCTTGAGGGTAACAAGTGTTATTCTACAAATAAAAGGCCAAAGTAAGAGGCAACAAACATTGTTTTTAGATCAAAAAGCATTGCAATTCAGGAAAGCAATTGATTGAGGTGGAAACCTAGTCCTCTGATTAAGAGGGGGCGGGGCGGGGAGGGGTACTCAGGAGAAAGAGAAGGGAGATGATTCCATCAACAGAAGGCAGAGATTTCTACTGGTGTCAGTAAGCCAAGGAAAAGAATTTCTCGATAAAAATTCTTGAATGGCAAAATTTGAAGAGCTTCTGGGCTGGTAAGCACTCACAGTGCCTGGAGGGTTCTGCACTAGCAGAGGGCTTAGAAATTCCGCACAGGACTCCCCGGCTCCACGCTTTGGCCTGTGCATCTCTTCCATCTGGTCGTTTCTGAGTTACACTCTTTGTAATAAACTGGTAAGTGGACGTTAAGTGTTTCTCTGAGTCTGGAGTCATTCTAGTGAATTACGGAACCCTCCTAAGGGGTCGTGGGAACCCACGATTTACAGCCAGTCCATCAGAAGTACAGATGGCTCCCAGGACTTGCAATTGGCACGTGAAGTAGGAGCAGCCTCGTGGGACTGAGTCCTTACCCTGTGGAAAGCGTGCTAACTCCAGGTGGTTTGTGCGAGCATTGAATTGGCACGTAGGACACCCAGTTGGTGTCTGCAGAGAATCGATTGTTTGGTCTTGAAAAACATCTCAGAGCATAGGAAAAAAAAAAATTGATTTTGGCTTAGTAATATTATATTCTGCAACCTTAGTAGACTCCTTTATTAGTTCTAATAAATTATAGTAGGTTTCTTAGGATATATATTTTATATATGTAATATAGATATATAAAAAACCATGTTAACTGCAAGAGAAGATAGTTTTCCTGCTTCATTTCCAATCTGGATGCGTAATATTTTTTTTTTCTTGCCTAATCGGTCTGGCTAGAACCTACAGTACAATGTCAAACAGAATTGGTGACAATGGACAGTCTCGTCTTTTTCCTTATCTTACGGGCATTCAGTCTTTCCCTGTTAACACTGATGTTAGTTGTGGGTTTTCCAAATACCCTTTCTCACACGGAAGAAGTTCTTTTGTGGTTGGTTGAGTTTTTATTGTTGTTGTTGTTTTGTCTTGTTTTTGTCCCCGAAGGCTGTTGGATTTTGTCAGCTGCTTTTTCCACCTCTACGGAGATGATCATGTGGTTTTTGTTTTATCCTATCGACAGGATGTATTTTATTAATTGATTCCTGAGTGCTAAACCAACGTTGCGTTTTTGGCATAAGCAGCACGTGGGCGTGGTGTATGTATAATCCTTTTTATACGTTGCTGATTTGGTTTGCTAGTATGTCCTTGAGGATTTTCATGTGTCTGTTTATAAGAGATACTGGTCCATAGTTTTCTTCCCTTGCAATGTCTTTATCTGATTTTGGTATCAGCGTGGTACTGACCCGAGAAAGAGTTGAGGCTGTCGCCTTCTCTTCTACTTTTTGGATGATATTTCAAAGAATTAGTATAGGTTATCTTTAAAATTTTTTTGGAAAAAAAAATACACCTGAAACTTACTGGATTTTGTTAACCAATGTCACCATGATAAAAATTAATTAATTAAAATAAATAAATGTTTTTGGTAGAATTCACCAGAGTAGCCTTCTGGCTCTGGGCTTTTCTTCATGGGTCATTCTGGATGGCCCATTCAGTCTCTCTGCTTTTTATAGGTCTGTCAGATTCTCTCTCTCTCTCTCTCTCTTTCTCTCTCTCTCTGTCTCTCTGTCGTTAGCCTTCGGCCGTGGTTGTTCGCCCCTGCCCCTTGTGTTCCGTCCGAGCCACTGGGGTCTGCGTCGCACAGGGGCGCTTCGCTCTGTTTAATGAGAGCCCGGAGATCTTTGACAGGGTGCGTTTATTTCTGGATAACTGCCGACGGCTCCTACTCAAACTTCATCCTCGGAGCTCCTCTCCCCAAGAGGAGTTCACGCCTGCCCCCTCCGGAGTGTGGCTTCTCTCCGATCCGGGTCATGGCGGCAAGACCCACCTGTCATCAGAAAATAGACTCGCCCTCCCGTTGTCTCCCGCTTCGTAAATGGATGCCGAACTTGGCTCCCGAGCCCCTTGCCGGAGAGAGGCTGCAAAGCCCTTGGCAACAGAAAGCTGATTATTTGCGAAAGTGAGACTCCTAATTGGAAAATGTGATGGAATGAGTATAGTGAGTCCCCGGTAATTTTCTTCTAAAATGAAAATGTGTTCCCCTTAATGAATATTAACGTGTCATATTCATGAACCTGGAAGAATCCGAACCCGCGAGATAAGGCTTGGTTCTCCCCCAGAACCAAGGCTCACTCATTCACACTTTCCCCCGGTCCCAGTGTGGAGGGGGGACGCCTCTCACAGACAGCAATTAGCATGTATGCAGACCTCTAATTGGCTGCGAATGTTTTCATTATTTTTTTCTGGTCCGGGGAAAAATGACGCCTGCTTTCAATCCTCTGTGTTCTTTTCTAAATTTCGAACAGCAAATGGCCAGGTATTCGACCTCTTTAATTCCTCACTGCCCTCAGGGAGTGTGCAATGCATGAAGTGTGACTGTCCTTTAACTTGAACCTTTCTTTTAAAAAAAAAAAACAGTAAAAACCCTTATGGAGATGTCATTCAAATACCACAGTTATGCCCATCTAAAGTGTACAGTTCAATGACCTTACTATATTCAGAGACTTGCGTAACTACCACATAGTCAATCTTAGGAGATTTCCGTCACTTCAGAAATAAATGCGAAACTCACTGGCATCACCCCCCGCCCCTCACCCCGGGCAGACGCTCATCTCCTGCGCCCACAGAGGGTCACCGCTGGTGGGCATTGCACGGACCGGGGATCACACACTCCGTGCTGCTCTGTGACCGGCTTCGTTCCCTGAAGCATCGTGTTTTCAGGGTGCATCCATGTCGTAGCATGTGCGAGCACCTCGTTCCTTTTTTAAATTTTAGTGTAAAACTTGAGACTCTTAAAGAAAAAAATGCCGGTAGAAGACCCGTAGACGTGGAATTTATTTCTCGGTCCGTCGAACACATCTAAATGAATACTTGTTAAGTCTAAAAATATGTGGCAAGAACAAAAAAACATTTCTGCGGCAGGGAAAAATTAGATTTCGCTCTATCATTTTCTAAAGAAAGTAGAATCAGATAGTGTTGGGATCTTTGCTTTTGCTCCCTGTCTGTAATAGTTGGTTCGCTTAGAGCTGAAATGTTGGTTTTGGTTGGTTTTGTCCGAGTAATGAGAAAATGTGGAGTGTATGTTTCTGAGGGGCTCTCTGGTAGAGGAGAGAGACAGACCCAACAACAGTAAGAAAGAAGAAATTGGGAAAGGAGAGAAATTTGAGTGGGATTCAGTGAAAAGTAGAATGACGTGCCTTAGGTTACTGTGGGCTGAATTGCGTCTCCCAAAGACTTACATTTTAAAGCCTTAAGCCCTCATGTGATGGGACTTAGCGATGAGGCCTCTGAGAGGTGATTAGGGTTAGGTGAAGTCGTAAAGATGGAGTCCTCATGACAGCATTGGAGCCCTTACGAGAAGAGGAAGAGACGCCAGAGCTGTCTGCCCTGTGAATGCACAGCGACAAAGCCACCATCTGCAGACCAGGAAGACCAGGAATTGAATGGGCCGGTGCCTTGATCTTGGACTTCTCAGCCTCTAGAACTGTGAGAAATAAGTGTCTGTCATTTAAGCCCTTGGGCCACGGCATTTTGTTCTAGCAACTGGAGCAAACTTATACCTAGGTGTTAAGAAAAGTAGTAAAAAAAAAAGGAAAATCTACGCCACGTCCTTATAAAATCCTTCACGAAAACTCAGTTTCGTTGTGCGTAAATGGGGCTCAGTGTCCGGGGCTAGCCTGAAAGCTTCTCATGCTTCCATGGGCTCCCGGCCATGCCGCTGATGAAATCAGCTTCACGGCCAATACGGGGTTCTGGGGGGGGCAGCAATGATGAACGCGGCGCTGCATGTGTATGCGTGTGTAGAAATTAAAGTTGCAGAAAGCATCCACTCTCCCCAAGATTGTAAACGTCTCATCCCCCCGAACCTGCTCAGGCAGGTCGCTGGCCACCCGCTCCAGGCTTCAGGGGTCACTGCTGCTGGGCATCAAGGGGCCCGTGCCTGGCATTCATTCCCGAGACCGGACACTTCTGCAGACCTGCCCTCTCCCCGGCGTCCTTGTTCCCTTGGCCCGAGGAGCCGCAGTGGGCGGCGGTTGGTGCCTGGACGTGGAAGTCTGACGGCGGCGTTTGCGGGTTCACGGCTTCCCTGCGTCTCATCCCCGAAGGCGCACGGAGGCCAGGCGTCGAGCCATGACTCTGGCGCTTGACGCTTTCCTAAGTGCCCGGCCACAGACGGGGCCCTCCCTGGAGCCTGGGGCATCGCTGTAAGAGACACTTGCAGCCTCCACAGTCACCACCACCCAGAATTCACACAGACGAGGAAAGTATCAGTCTCCTAGTGTAGACGGCAGTACAATTTTTTTTTTTTAATTTAAATGTTAAATATAACCCATTAAGGAGACTATTTCCTATTATGTTTGGTGGTTTACATTTTATTTGTTTCCCTTCATATTCTACTTAAAACTTCATTAAAAAGACTGCTAAATTTTATCAAACTTCACTTCAGCATCGATTCATTTGCAAATGTTTAGTTCTTTATGTTTCGCCATAATGCATTATGTATTTGATAGATTTCTTGATATTAACCTACCTAGTTTGTTGGAATATACCTGACTTGGTCACAATGTAGTATTTTTTAAATAACTTTGCAGGATTCGTTTTTTTAATGTTCCATTTGAATCGAGAGTGTGTGATATTTTTCTTTCCTGTAGTAGCATCTTTAGTATGTTTTGTTCTTGAAGTTAAACTTACACGTAAATGGATTGGATAAATCTCCATCTAATCTAAGGCTTGTTTACATAACCTCTGGATCACCTGTTATATAGAGATGAGATAAACTCAGCTGGAAATTCACCTACACCTGTGCCTTTCGTTATCCCTTTTTTTTATGATAATTAGCCTATTCCAATTGTTCACTTCTTAATGGGTCAGTTTTGGTAATTGATATGTTGCTAGGAAATAATCTATTTCGTTCAGGTTTTCAAATTTATTGCCCAAGAGTTACACGCTCTACAAAATGTTAATGGAAAATGTAAAAAAAAAAAAAGTGTAATTTTATCCATAATATTTCTTAACGTAGATAGGTGAAATTGGATATGAACATGGTAATGTAGTAGATGATATGAATGAAAAAGAATTGGACTCAGGGATTGGCTGTTAGGTAATTATTGTCCCTGTGGGTTGCTGCTACGTTAATAAGATGCTAGCGAGACTATTAAAAAGACGAAGCATTGTCCCATCGTGGTTGAGAACATACGTACGGAATTTGGGCAGACGTGGACTCAACTCCGGTTCTGCCCGGTGATCATGAGGTGAACCAGGCACTTGGGAGTCTCCCAACCTCAATCTTCTCGTTCCTAAAACGGAACAAGGACAGTGCCCCTCTCCTGTGGTTGATGTGAAGACGCAATGATATCACGCAGAAGGGCTCAACCCAGGGTCTGATGCGTCACTAGCCCTGACTCATGGTGAGCTGTTGTCACCGAAAAGCAGACTGGGACACCTGGTGGCTGCAGTGGACTTTCATCACCGTGCGTGCCAGGTACGGTTCCCGTCAGCCTTCCCAGCCTTAAGGGATGAGATGGCCCAAACCCATAGTCTCATGGTCCAGCTGCTATGTCACTGTTGAACTTCCAGACCCCGATGAGTCTAGAGTTCAGTGGAATTCAAGTTGACGTGCAGATGGCAGAAAGATCTCCAGCCCAAGGTGCCGAGAATGACAGCATTAGGAAGGCGAATGAAGAGGTCAGGGTGACAGGGGACCTGGAGGCATTTAGGAGGCGGCAGCATGCCATTGGGACACAAATAGTGTCAGGCTGTCTGTCGGGTGTAAACCTTATTTCCACCACTCACCAGCTGTCACTTTGCGATGCAGTGTTTTCACCTTTAAAATGGGACTAATAATAGCACCTGTCTCATAAGGTTATTTCGAGAATTAAACTAGATGATGGACGAAAAGGCGCTCAATCAGTGTTTCATATTAAGAGGTAGTCAGAGCAACACAAATAGTTGAAGACTCTCAGACAAAACGGGGAGTGGAGTAGGAACAGACCTCCAGTCATGGGGAGAGATGAGGAAACAGGAATTTCTCAGCTTCCTGATTCCCAAATGAGAGAGACAACGGAGGAAACCGTAAACAGCACGCCATCATTTTGAGACGGGCGGGCATCTTTCTGCTGCTGAGTTTGAAAGGTCAGCCGCTAGACCCTGGTAAGTTTTGCAAGAATATCCCTAGGGTGCTGCCCGTCAGCAGCGAGGAGGCACACAGCAACGAAGGACAGTCCCTACCGGCATGCATAGGCAGCAAAGCCTTACAGTGTCCCTAAAGTAAGCTTTCCCTAATTTAAATCGTGCCCAGGCGCTGGAGATTTAAGATGCTAATGAAACGTGCAACTCAGGAAGCAATGTGAAGTCTGCACTGTGCATGTGCTAACAGAAGCTCCTCCCACCCCCCCCCGACACACATACATGTGCTGTGGAGGGACCACCTCTACCCTCAGAGTGCCCATGGATCTCTTCTCCCTGGAAACCATTCCCGCTCTGAGTGTGCCCCCTTGGCGCCTCCAACTTTCGCTTTCAGAAACCTTTTTCTCTGTAAAACTGTTTCCCCCGCTCCCTGGATTTCTGTCCCGAGAGAGGCAAGGATCCCCCCCCCTTCCCTGCGCCGGTGGCATCTCTCCCTCTCCCCCTCTTCCTGGAACTTATGGCCGGATTTGAAAGCCGTCTGCACCCGTCAGGGACCTGGCATTCAAAACACAGTGTGGATTCTCCAGATGCTAATGGTTCCGGCAGTGCCGGTGGTCAGAAGTGGCAGGCGGTGGCAGGTGTGCGTGTCAGAGCGCAGTTGATAAGAACAGATGTCGACGAAAGGCCAGGCCGGGGAGGGAGCGGGAGGCAAGGTGACCGGCATACGTCGTGAAGATTTCGGTGGGAGAACTTTAACGTATTCTTCAAAAATTATTTGTTCTCGAAGTCGTTGCTTTTTCATTGTCTGTTAAGCAGGTTATGTCCAAGGGCGCCGACCCTGATGGGGAAAGAGGTTTATTACAGAGAGTCTAAGGGAGAGACCCAGAGCGGGTACCGAATTGTTCTCTTGGGTGACGGAGAACAACTTTGATTGACAGCTGAAGGACATACTCAGGCCCCTTAGAAAAGAACCCGCCTCCCCACGACAGAGCGTGCGTCGGAAAAGAGGCCTTTGGGAGTAGGTAGAAGAAGAGGGTGGCCTGGCGGGCGGCGAAGCGGGCTGGGAAGGAGAAATAAGGGTGGTCACGAACGCCGAGAGTCGGCGTACCTGTGAGTTGCCCGGTCCGCTTGACGTTCGCACGTCGATGTTCCCTTTGCAGCAAATGGTAAAATAACCTGAGCCCGGTGTAGGGATGGCCGGGCTAGCTCTGCTGCGAAGATGGGGTACGCCAGGAAAGAAAGCCTAAGTCAGAGACGAGGGAAGAGCCGCTGGGTGCGTGGTCTGGATCGGAAGCCCTGCTTTCCAGAACGGAGGACGGAGAAAAGTTATAAGAACCGCAGAAACCAACTGCCACGTCATCAGGGGCTCTGTCTTTGAGTTCCTAGTCAGAGTGGGCTCTGTGGGGGGCGGATTGGGAAGGGAATGGGGACCCTTCAAATGAAGGAGCCGGAAATGCCAGTGAAACAGATACCATTTGTCGACTACCAAATTGGCAAAGACTTGAGGAGTACTGTGAGACCTGTGTTACCTGGGACAGAGAATGGTACTGCAGTCCGCGTGTTGCTGGTGGCTTTAATTCACCCGCCCAGGCCTTCTGGACTCAGGTCTGGTGCTGCACAGAGAAAGCTTCGAAGACGTGCAAGCTTTCAAAGCCGTCCTTTTAGTTAGGATGAGTTCAGCAGGATCTGATGGAAAATCTACCTCCGAAGTGACTCAGGGTAAAAGTGTATTTCTCCTTCTTTCTGGAGGTGGGTGGGTATGGTGCCAGGGACCCAGAAGAAGCCTCCTGTCCCTTTGCTTGATCAGCCCCAGCACAGGCTTCTTCTTACATCCTTAGAGCTCCTTCAGCTCCAGCCACCCCGTCAGCACTGCCAGAAGGAAGACAAAAATAAGACTACCTTTAAGCGATATATGGCATTTAAGCAATATTTGGCACTTGCATTTAGATCTCAATGCCTAGGGCTTCTGCTGAGCAGGTGCTGGAAAATGTAGCTTTTACCATAGGCATCTAGATGTACACTGAAAATTCAGGGTTCAAATACCGAAAAGAAAGCAGGGGACCATTCTTGGGGATAGCTTAGCAGCAGTCTCTGACCCAGTCCATTCTTACGAGTTTCTCTAAGGGAGTAGTCAGAAGAATATTCAAAAAAATATAGGTACACAGATGTGTATTGCAGCACTATTATAATATGGGGAAATGAGAGCTGGCATCTAAGACTTCTAGCAGAGGGGCTGGCTCAGTATGTTGGAGAGTCTGCAGTCATTGACAGGGTATGTAAAAATAAATTTCCTGAAGATGGATGAATAATTGCGATGCATCACCCACCGAGGAAAACAGTGCACGAGGTGATGTGGCCGGTATCATCCAAATGACGGATGGACAAGTAAAAGGATGGACGTACCTTCTTTTGATGGATGGAATTACTGGCTATTTTAATTTTCTTCTCGTACTTTTTTTTTTTTTTGTATTTTCTGAGTTTCTCTCCACTGAGTATCCATATGTAATTTAAAGAAAGTTTCCAACCAGAATCCCATACCTCCTTCGCACGGTCACAGACAGTCACCGCTTTGAAATCTTGCTGTTTTTCAAACTGTCACAGCGATCTGTTGACTGTCCTGCTTTGGGCGTTTCCTGAATCAAACTGGCACGTTAATTTCCCTGTAAGAACAGATCTTTCCATACTGTTTCTCTGTTAACCTGAAATGCTCTGTGGCTGCATTTCTTGAATTATAATAAATAAAAACTCCTTCCCTCGAACCGGGGCGTCCTCTGCCAAGTGTTCCAGACCTGCTTTCTGCTCTCACCTCGTCATGCCAAAGACACCTGCCCTGCAAACGAGCTGTTCGCTGGTCCTAGACGCATCCAGCCTTGTTCTGCTTCCGCGTCTCCACTCAGGCTGTCAACTGTGTTAGAAATGTCCATCTTCCTCTAATTGTGGCCTTTGAAGTCCATGCTCCCTGAAGTTTAAGGTTCTTCTCCGATACTCTCTCCTCCCTGAATCAATTTCTGTAGACATGGTCCCCATTAACTTTGTAAAGTAGTCGGGGTCATCTTCTGTCTTGTACAATAGCTGTGTCCAGGCTTGTTGTCTTCTCCCTTGTTTTGTTAGAATCTGGAGACTCCCCTTAAGCCCAGGCCTCCGTGCTGTTCATCTGGTGTCCCCAGTACCCATAACACAGGGCCGAAGTAGAGGGGCAGTCAGCCAGTGTTCACTGAGCAACTGAACTTCACCGAATAAAACTCACATGGGGTGATAAGGCGGCTGCCACAGCCCCTAGGGAACAGGGAGAGAAGGGATGAGACCAGATGAGAAAGAAAAGAGGCAGAGATGGTCTAAGAAGGTTTTCCAAAGAACAAAACATCACTGAACCTGAATTTAATGAAAAACAGAAGATTTGGGGAAATTA
>NW_011889239.1:505996-508404 GCF_000151845.1 Pteropus vampyrus
CACAGGGGGTAGTACCAGCCCCCCAAAGATAGAAGCAGCATTTACGGCTAGGTCAAATGTTGGCATTTGGCAGTGTCAATGTGTCCCCTCGCCCAACGAGGCTGGCCAGAAATTGGCCCGAGAGTCCCAAGGGGTTCAAGAAGGCACCCCATTACTTGGAGCTTGAGTATAATTTAATTGAAAGGGAGATTACCTATCACCCCATTACTTGGAGCTTGAGAATATCATTTAATTGAAAAGGAGATTACCTATCACGTTGTATATTGCTACTGAAGCCCCCCAACCCCCACCCACGCGCACACACTTTTTTTTTCATGCCTCGGAGATAAATTTGCCTTAGAGAGTCGTGTCCCATTAAGCTGTATTTTTCTGGCGGTCCAGTTCCCAGAGGCTGCGTGGGGGCGATTTTGTATGCATGGGTGCCGATGGTCCAGGACACGTGCCACTGCCGGGTCAGGCTGCACACGAGGGTGTCCTTGACCTTTTTCTGCATAATATGTGTGCCCTGGTCTTGACAGGATGTGATTAAGATAGAGAAATTAAAGGGCAAAAGTGAAATCCGGTTATTTTCAAAGCAACTGTAATACAGCAGATCAATGACGAGCGGCTTGTTTTTACACTGGCCCTTACTGTTTTCGACAGCACCCCCACTGCATGAAGGGCTGCGGGCTTCCGTGTAATGCAGGCACCCTTGGACGGGTCAGGTGATTTCACTGGGGTTATTTCCCACTCGGTCGTGGCTAATGCTTCATCCCGGGCCTGTGGAAAGCCAGGATTTCTAACAGCCTGTGAACCTGATGATTCACTGGTGAGATTGTGATGATGAATTGCTTGCCTGAGGGGCAGACAAAATGGTATGAGATAAACCAAGGCCATTACCCAGGCTTTTTTGGGTGTGTTTGCCTTGTTTTCTGCTGTGGATGCTGCTTGCTTGCTTGCTTGCTTGCTTTCTCTCTTTCTTTCTGTTAAAGATGAAGTGGAGAGAAGTCTCTTTGCTGGTAAAATGCTGGCGAGACAAAGATGGAGCATGTTCTCAGCTTAGAATTATGAGGCGGAGACAAATCTCATGACATAATATGATCAGAACCTTAAACTATCACGAGAGCATGCTTTGAATGTGCACAGTACAACGTAACATTATAATCGACAATAGATTTCTTGATGTTTTGCTTATCGCCCTTAAAAGAATTCCAGAGTTGCCCATGGATAGAGACGTCCATGTCTCAGAACTATTAAAGTCCCTTTCTTTTTCCTAATATCTCATCTTAATCATTCTCTGTCGTCTTGTTCTTCACTGATAGCAGAAAAGCGGGGTCCGTGCTAAGGCTTACTCTCTGTCTGCACAGTAGCCAGTCTTCAGAAACGCCGTAACAATCGAGGTCAACTAATTCTCTTGATCGCCACAGATAACTTTCCCTGTGCTCAGACCCTGGGATTTCGGAGTTTTTTGTGGCAGCACAGTGAGCGCTAAAGGCAGGAGGTAAAAGGTCATCGGGGGCTGCTTGGCGTCACTGTCCCCCATGTCTCATCGGGCAGTCGTATGGCCCACTGGGAAGAGTTTGGTATGTTGGATGTTTGGTGAGCACACGGTTTCTACCAGCCTGGTTCCTCACAGTCCTCCCTCTTCTAGGCAAATAGTCTGGGATTTGTCTGTCTGTATTTCTTTACTACCTGCCATTTATTTTCCAACCTCTAACACTTTATTTCTCTAAGTTTACTCAGTTGCCTAGGACCACAGAGGAGAATTTTCATCCATCTAAAAACAAGGGTTTGTATTATCTGTGGTCCCTGGATCCATATCAAGACGCAAAGTAAGTATTCAGTTTTCAATGATCTAAACTGGCTGCTGACATCGTTGATTTCAAATTTCAACTTCTTTTGAAACCATATAGGTTTTTCCCGCCTACGAGTTTTGTTATTTTTTTTTAAACCATAAAATTACATACACAATCCACATTTCTTTCTCATTCTTAATTTCGTATTATTATTATTATGGAAGTATGGTTGGCATACCATATAATACATTAGATGCAGGTACAACAGCACGGTGATTCAACTTCTATGTACCTTCTGATGTGATCACCGTACTAAATCTGGTAACACGCTGTCACCGTGCCAGGCCGTTACAATATTGTTGACTATGTTCGCTGGGCTGTATACGATGCCTCTCGGCTTGTTTATTTTATAACCGGAAGTTCATACCTCTTATTCCCCGGTCTGTTCTGTTGCGATGCGTCTTGTTTTCGTTTTGCTTTGTTTATTCCTATGTCCCGTTACTTTTTAAATTTCACGTGTAAGTGAAGTCGTACAGCGTCTTTCTTTTTCGACTGACTTCACTTGGCATGATACCCTGTAGGTTCGTCCACGGTGTCACACGTGGCAAGACTTCATTCTTTTTTATGAATGAG
>NW_011889239.1:508454-510974 GCF_000151845.1 Pteropus vampyrus
GTTGGATGTTTGGTGAGCACACGGTTTCTACCAGCCTGGTTCCTCACAGTCCTCCCTCTTCTAGGCAAATAGTCTGGGATTTGTCTGTCTGTATTTCTTTACTACCTGCCATTTATTTTCCAACCTCTAACACTTTATTTCTCTAAGTTTACTCAGTTGCCTAGGACCACAGAGGAGAATTTTCATCCATCTAAAAACAAGGGTTTGTATTATCTGTGGTCCCTGGATCCATATCAAGACGCAAAGTAAGTATTCAGTTTTCAATGATCTAAACTGGCTGCTGACATCGTTGATTTCAAATTTCAACTTCTTTTGAAACCATATAGGTTTTTCCCGCCTACGAGTTTTGTTATTTTTTTTTAAACCATAAAATTACATACACAATCCACATTTCTTTCTCATTCTTAATTTCGTATTATTATTATTATGGAAGTATGGTTGGCATACCATATAATACATTAGATGCAGGTACAACAGCACGGTGATTCAACTTCTATGTACCTTCTGATGTGATCACCGTACTAAATCTGGTAACACGCTGTCACCGTGCCAGGCCGTTACAATATTGTTGACTATGTTCGCTGGGCTGTATACGATGCCTCTCGGCTTGTTTTTTTTATAACCGGAAGTTCATACCTCTTATTCCCCGGTCTGTTCTGTTGCGATGCGTCTTGTTTTCGTTTTGCTTTGTTTATTCCTATGTCCCGTTACTTTTTAAATTTCACGTGTAAGTGAAGTCGTACAGCGTCTTTCTTTTTCGACTGACTTCACTTGGCATGATACCCTGTAGGTTCGTCCACGGTGTCACACGTGGCAAGACTTCATTCTTTTTTATGAATGAGCGATAGTTCACTGTGTGCGTGTGCGTATATATGTTTACCGTATCTTCTTTGTCCATTCATCTATCGATGGACACCTAGGTGGCTTCCATCTCTTGGCTGTTGTAAATAACGCTGCAGTGAACATAGTGCATATGCGCATACACCTTTTCAAATTGTCTTTGTTTTCTTTGGCTGCATACCCAGAATTGGAATTGCTGGATCATATGGTATAGTTCGACTTTTAACTTTTCGAGGAACATCCTTACTGTTTTCCATCGGGGCCGCACCAATTCTGAGTCCCACCAACGGTGCACAAGGGGTCCCCTTCCCCACATCGTCACCAAAACTCATTCGTTGACTTTCTGATAATAGCCATCGTGACAGGTGTGGGATGGTATCTCGCCGTGGTTTCGATTTGCGTTTTCCCGATGATGAGCGATGCTGACTCCCTTTTCATATGTCTGTTGGTCATCTGTATGTCTTCTTTGGAGAAATGTCTGTTCAGGTCTCCTCGAGTCAGAAAACCGAGTCAAAATAAAGGAGACTACATCGAACTAAAAAGCTTCGGCACAGTGAAGGAGACCAGCAAATGAAAAGACGAGCCCCTGAGTGGGAGAAAATGTTCGCAGATGGTATTTACCATCAGGGGTTAATCTCTAAAATATATATAAGGCACTCATACAAGTCAGCATCAATTGGGCTGTTTTTGTCTGGTCCAGACGCCCCACTGAGGCTTTGTGCAGTGATGATACCCCATGAAGACATTTTCCTCACCGAGCCAGTTCGTACCAAATAGTCCAGAGCAGGAATAGCTTAACTTTTCACTCGAGTCATTTCATTTTATCATTTTCCCTTTTCAATAAAAGGGATGCCTTCCGGGATGAATTCGCGTCAGGAGGCAGGAATCAAGTTCGACGCATCCATTACAAGGCGTCTGAAATGAAACCGCGACAGATGAAAAGAGTGTGTTTTTTAAAGCAGCAAACGCATGGCCATCTCGTAAGGAGAAGCACATAGGTCGTAAAGCGTAACAGCTGTGCAGGCGCGAGAAGCTGGCCTTCCGTGTCGCCTCTGAGAGCCCCTTCGCATGACAGACTCCCACCGTTTTAATTTCTCAGTTCTTCACTTGGGGAACCGAAGCTTCCGTTCAAAATTGTTCTAAAAATCACTGGAAGCTCTCGCGAATAGAATATTATGTTCCTAGCTATCCATCCGAAAAGCAGATGAGTGAGACACGTTTGCGTTTCTCTCTATCCTGGGAAAAAAAAAAACAAAACAAAACCATCTTAAGGAGTAAACCATCTTCCCTTGAGTGGGACAGGCCTGGGGGCCCCCTTGACCCACGAACTTTGGCCCGTCGGCTCTGCTTCACCTCTCCGTCTGTTGACTAGAACGTTCCATGCTTGGAGGGTGGACTTCTTGAGGGGGCGTCACATAGCGTGGAGCGTGGCAGGGAGCTGGAGAAAGCACCGTTTGAAGTTGCGTAGATAAGGCCTAACGGGGGACGTGGCATCTAGCAGCCGTGCCCCCTGGAGGAGGCGGATCGACTTATCAGATAAATGGACACCGATTAACCTTAATCATAGGGTACTCGTGGGTGTGGGACTAGGTGGCCGTGAGTACAGTGGCACACAGTGGGAGCACAGCAGCTGATAACTCTTAAGCTTTTATATTCTGTGTGGCCTTGAGAGATTCTCCC
>NW_011889239.1:511889-513990 GCF_000151845.1 Pteropus vampyrus
TTAGATAGATTTTCCTAGGTCCTGATCAGGAGGTTCTGCTTTTCCCATCTCAGGGGTGCATCTCTTGGAGGAAACCATGATGAAAGCAGGGAGATACTGTGAGCTGAGTGAAAAGAAGTTATGTGAGGGGAAAGTTGCCACTGTCACCGTGGCGCCTTTTATATTAGAAACTGTAATCCATGCGTACTGAGGATAGGATCATGGATCAACTGTGAAACCCTGTTTCATTTTAACTCGCAAAGTGCATCGAAGGCCTCCTCCTCCGTAGTTAGCATCGCTGCCATGACCAGGGGAAGAGGAGAGGAGCCGGCTGGCACCCCGGCCCTCACATCGCACAGATTGTCTCAGAGATGAAACTGCCAGGCGTGAATTACTCACAAAATTGATATCACACAATTAATTAATCGTCAGAATTTCGGTTCCAGATAATAAGAGGCTTGGAAGATTATGCAGAAGGAGGTGCCAAACCCTGACAGCAATATCTAGGGCGTGTGTTTTAGGGGAGCAATAAGGAGGTTTCACCCACATGCTAAGAGAGCTCCACCAGTTCTCAGGACGAGCTCAGCAGCACTGAAGGAAGAACGAGGTCAGGACGAGGCGTGGGCACAGCCCCGGTGAGAGCGAGATGTTTGCCAGGTGGTCTTCCAACAACACGGACAGATGCAGGAATTCTACGAACGCTTGCTCATGTAAAAATATGTTTATGTACACTTAATGTGTTACCAGCTATGGAGACAATAGTACAAATCAAAAGTGTAAACAGACGGTGAAATATGTTCCGTACCAAATTTCAGCATATTAGAGCATGCTTATGCGTTAACTATGTTGCCAGTGCAGTTCATTTGGTGCGGAAGGCACATTAAGCTTTTTCTGCTTCTGGATATATATATATATATTTGATCTTTTCATACGGGAACCCTGGATTTGTCCTTTTTTCTTCTAAATTTAGGCATTTCTATGTCCAGTCATGGAAACTATTACAAGCAAATTCAATCACACATCCCGTAGTGATAGCATTATGCTGTAAACGGCTCTGATGCTTCTTGGTAGCTTTGGCTAATAGTGCAAGGGATTCAACTGTGAAACAAAATGTCCAAGTGCTTAGGAAAAAAAAAAAAACAGTTTAAAAATTCAGAAACCAAAGCCGTTGCGGATTGCAACAATTTATCTGTGAGAATCCTGATTGTCTAGATACCATGCAACTAAAACAAAACTCAGAGACAAATTTGAAAGCTCCGTCTGATGTAACCACCCTCCCTCCCCAAAACTCATCTGGTAAAACATTGTAGTTTCTTGAAGTTGGCCTTATTGTTCTCATTGGTTTTTTTTGTTGTTGTTGTTGTTGTTGTTTTTTAAGAAGTAGCTGCTATGATGCGGAGTTTAAAAATACATCTCTGGTGAACATCTATACGCCTTTTCAAATCTTGCATATCTGCATTCGTTTAGGGGTGGGGGGCGGCGGGTAAAAAGGATTGTGAGTAACAGGTCTTCGAAAACTATCGATTTAGAGCCAGAAAAGCTGAGGGGTTGGTTCTGAACCTTGGGACATCCAGGCCTTAGGAGATGAAAGGAAGACGTGAAGAAGCAGGGACGGGAAGCAGAGAGTCAGCAAAGAACAGAGTTTGCTGCTCTCAAATTCCAGCGGCTTTGATTTTCCACAGTTATCCTCTTGATGACGCATCAGGAGGGCTAGAGCATCCCCCAAATTGGAGAATTAGTCCCTTAATAATTGTTGGGTGACTCCTGCTTTAGTGTGAAACAAAAAAGCCTTTCTCGAAATCGGCATGCGCGTCTGGGAGCAGCTCCAGCCCGGCCGCGGTCATAGGCGCCGCGTGCTTCTGAGTGCGGGCAGCGTGGGTGGCAGCCACCTCTGTCTGAGAAAACTTAGTGTCTCGGAGACGTGAGGGGTCCTGAGACAGGAGCCCTTGGGAGAGGAGGTAGCGGCTTCTGGGTGATGCTGGAGTGAGGACGATGGAGAACAGAGAACTCGGAGCCAGCGGTAACGAGATCAAAAACTTTCTAAGAGAACAGTTTCTCGTTTGGGTTACTCAGAGGAAGAAAAGCCACGTGAAGGGCCATCTGTCGATGGGGTCAAGCAGAT
>NW_011889239.1:514040-521023 GCF_000151845.1 Pteropus vampyrus
AGCTGCTATGATGCGGAGTTTAAAAATACATCTCTGGTGAACATCTATAAGCCTTTTCAAATCTTGCATATCTGCATTCGTTTTGGGGTGGGGGGCGGCGGGTAAAAAGGATTGTGAGTAACAGGTCTTCGAAAACTATCGATTTAGAGCCAGAAAAGCTGAGGGGTTGGTTCTGAACCTTGGAGCATCCAGGCCTTAGGAGATGAAAGGAAGACGTGAAGAAGCAGGGACGGGAAGCAGAGAGTCAGCAAAGAACAGAGTTTGCTGCTCTCAAATTCCAGCGGCTTTGATTTTCCACAGTTATCCTCTTGATGACGCATCAGGAGGGCTAGAGCATCCCCCAAATTGGAGAATTAGTCCCTTAATAATTGTTGGGTGACTCCTGCTTTAGTGTGAAACAAAAAAGCCTTTCTCGAAATCGGCATGCGCGTCTGGGAGCAGCTCCAGCCCGGCCGCGGTCATAGGCGCCGCGTGCTTCTGAGTGCGGGCAGCGTGGGTGGCAGCCACCTCTGTCTGAGAAAACTTAGTGTCTCAGAGACGTGAGGGGTCCTGAGACAGGAGCCCTTGGGAGAGGAGGTAGCGGCTTCTGGGTGATGCTGGAGTGAGGACGATGGAGAACAGAGAACTCGGAGCCAGCGGTAACGAGATCAAAAACTTTCTAAGAGAACAGTTTCTCGTTTGGGTTACTCAGAGGAAGAAAAGCCACGTGAAGGGCCATCTGTCGATGGGGTCAAGCAGACGCCCAACGGACAGAATTCCTTTCCACCTGGAATGGGTCCTCTGGGACCACAGAGATCGGCTGAAGTCACCCGGTCTTGGTGCAGGTGGCAGAAAGCGCGGCGGGGCGGGGGAAGGTGCCCTGCCCCAGCCCACTCCTGCTGGTGAGCGTCACCAAGGCCATTGTGTGCCAGGCTTGATGCTCACTCCTGAGGCAGCAGAGACCGGCCCGTGCAGGTCCGGTGAAACTGAGAAGCAGCAGGGGACCCCTGGGAAAGGAAGTGGAAGTGGGGGGCTTCAGCTTGGGGCCTGGGAAATGTGTGTGCTGGCGCAGGGCCAACGACAAAATGGAGAGACAGCCCGTTTCGTGAGTGTCGGGGAGTCACCGAAGGGTTTTGAACCAGGCCGGGATAAGAAGTACGGAGTTTCAGGAAGAGCTTAATCAGTTCTTTAAGAAATGTTAATTAGGAAATGCGAGAAAATTGCCTCTAATTTTCTCAGCCTGTGCGTAGCGGATGCTTGAAATTTTGTCGAAATGGAGCTTCATCTATTCCGTCTTTCTCTGGAGACGTGAACGGCATGTCCGAAGCCCTGTGCCTCTGGCCGGGCGGGTCGCAGAAGTGTGGGATTGTCTCCAGGGAGGAGAGGGAGGTGGGCGGAGACTTCTGTCCTCCACATGTGCCAGTGTGGCCCGTTTTTGACCTTGCAACCCACGCATGCGTTATCTGCCACCGTATTGTTGACTTAATTACCTTTTTTTTTTTACCCCAAATCATCCCCTGTGTAGTTTCATGACACACAGATCTCATTTTCTGATAAGCACAGATTTTTTTTTTTTTTTGGAAAGAAACAAATTTTGCAAGAAGAGCTGGTAAACCCAGAAGAGAAATGTGAGAAACGTAGCACCCTCGTCCCTCTGTCGTTCAGAGGGAAGCTTTAGAGTGAGGCGGAACATGCAGATCCCAAGCACAGCACAGAAGGCCTCTTAAGCTTTGTTTATAGCAAGAGGTTTCAGGCCCGACCGTTCCTCGGCAGGTGCGGTAACTTTACCAGGTGGTAGGAAGAGAGAGGCTGTGAGTTCTTTAGCAGTTCAATTAGGCTTTTCATGGGTAAGAGCAGAAGAAAAAAAAATGTAAACATGCAAAGCTACTCAGAATAGAAATGAAGTAGGAAGTGACGGTTTAAAGAAGCCTAAATCCTCAGCCCACGTGACTTCCATCCTACGGTGCCAAAGGAGTTGCCCATGTGACCTCAGGGGTCACCAACCCTGATCTTTGAGGATTCTTGAATCAGAAGATTAAAGGTAGACAAAAGAGAAATCCTGAGTTTTGAAACTGGATGAAGGAGGTCGAATCCTAGGCATGGTAGACATCAACATAAGGGTATTTCTCTCTGGAGAAAGTGGACGGCGGTCGGGTGCCAGGTCGGCGATTCTCTCCAGCGGCTGCTAGCTGCACCCCGAGTTATCTTGCACCCCAGTTACCAGTCCTCGTGGGGACAGACTGCAGACCCTCAATTTGAAACTAGGACCTGCTGTTCGTAAGCAGTGTTCTCGGCCAGGAAAGGAGTGAGCGGCTGCCCGCAGCCTCGCGCTGGGCGTGCCCTGCCCGATTCTTAAACCTATCAGGGCCTCGTGTTTCTGTTTGTGCTGGAGAACAAACTACCACCCCTTCCAAGAGCTGCCGGGTGACCGGCAGAGACGGAGAATCCTTACGATGGGGTGGAGACCACATCAGCTCATGTACATCCGGGCAGTGGGCTCTCTAGGCAGAGGATTCTGCGGGTGCCTGGAGCGGGGAGCGTGATGCCTGGTCTCCAGCGTCCGCCACCGCCTCCCCGAAGTGTCTGCTTCCGTCTCTCCAGCCTGTCTGCATAACCTGGTGGCCCACGTGCCACAGCGCTCCCCAGTCCACGTGGGGACTCAGGTCCGTATGAGACGGCTTCGTGGCTTCTGTGTCGCAGAAGGCTTTGCTTGCTACCTACCCGTGTCCTTGAGGCCGTGACCTCTCTTGGGACACACGGTTCCGAGGTGGTTTGTGTTCGCTCCCCTCTTTCCTTCTCCCCTCCCCCCGATCCCTTTCCATCGTCATTGCCCTTCGGAGCTCCGTCGTGCTGAGGAGGAACGTGGGGTGACGACGTACTGACCCCATCCCAGGTTTTGGCCCCGGCGGAGTACGTGCGGGTTTGCATCTGAGAGGGAGAGGGCACCCCCTCCCCGCGAGGGAGTCATGGGCGACGTGGCATTTCTGATGACTGCTAATTCCCGGTGCCCCTCGCACAGCCCGCGTCATCACCGTGGGGACGGCAGCTCGCTGTGGAATTTGGTGTCTTTTTCTCGGCAAGAAGTGGCGCGTTGGACTCCAGATTCTCTTCCTGTGGTTGGGAAGGCGTTATCGAAACTCTCCGAGCCCTTGCGGGTAAACACTAGCCGCTCCCCCACTTTTCCCAGGAGAGCTGGCGCTTTAGGACCCGAGGTCACCTGTTATCAGGAGGCGGTCACATGGGTGTCTGTCAAAGGCCAGACAAACGCAGCAGGCTGCGGTTTGCAAGCCGGCACCTGCAACGTACAAAGCCTTTTCTGTTGCCTTCGGGGAATTTTAAAAAATGATACCACGGGTAGAGCGGGGGACGCGTGTCACTTATCTGAAGCTTAGTGATAGTGCAACTCAGATGTTTTTGTTTGAAAAGGGACGCGTGGTGAACGTGGCTTTGACCTTGGCCCAGCCTGGCCGATAGGCCACACGTTGTTTACCCGAGACAAGGTTTCATGAAAAGTCGACCTCGGCACCGAGGGGACGGTCTGTTAACAAAGCTGGTCGTTCATTCTGCGCGCCCTTCGTGGACTTCTCAAACCAGAGGATCAAGGACAGCGTGGGGTTCTTGTCGTGGAGAGGCTGTCGGGAGGGCAGGAAGCCTGAGTGGGACCTTACTCATTCGGGTACTTTTAATGACAGTCCGTGGCGGGAGACTTCTACACAGCAGTTGTGTAGGCTCTTTACCGACAGCTGTAAGGCATATTGGACGGCGTGCTAAACGTCTTATTATTTTTAGCAGTTATCTTGTTTTTTATTACCGTCTCACTACTTATGTATTTCTAACTTAACCCCGCCCCCCCGCCCCCTCGTTAGGTCAAAAGCTATCATGAGGATTCTACTTAAGCTCGCTTCTTTCTTTCTATTAGGAATTTATAAAGAAAATTGGCAGGAATAGCTAAACCAATATAGGGGAATAAAACAGTTTAATATAGAGTCAGTCTATGGGGAACGCAGGCCGCCTTTCATCAATACGTGTGATATTTGCTCTGGGCTTTTTTGTAAATGACCTTTATCACTCTGAGGAAGTTCCCTTCCAGTCCCAGTTCGCTCGGCGCGCTTATGAATAGATGTCAGGTTTCGTTAAAGGCTTTTTCTGCATCTGTTGGGATGATCGTACGATTTTTCGTCCTGAGTCTATTCATACAGCGAATTGCAGTGATGGGTTTTTGAGTCTTGAACCAAAGTCGCATTCCTAGGATAAACTCCCTCTTGGTCGTGAAGTATTATCTTGTTAAAATCTGGCTACCCTGGCTTTCAGGCATGTCCTGGGGAAGGTTATTCCTGTCCTGTTTTCCAGAAAAGCTTATCTAGAAACGGTGTTATTTCTGCCCTGAACGTTCAGTGGAACTCTACAGCGAAGCCATTTGGGTGCCACGTGTCCTTTTTGGCTTTTTTTTTTTTCTTTCTTTTTTTTTTTGGTGGGAAAGATTTGGCCACACCGTCCATTTCTTTAATAGATATATGACTATTCACATCATCTATGTTTCCTTGAGTGAGCTTTGGTAGTTTGTGTCTTCCCAGAACTGTCTTTATTCCATCTAATTTTTCAAATTAAAGTTTTAAAAATATATGATCCTTTTCATAGCTATGGGATCTGTAGTGAAATGACCCTTTCAAAATTCCTGGTATTGAATATTTATTTTTTTTCTTTATTAATTGGGTGAGAGCAGAATAGAATTCGATAAACTTTTTGTGTAAACTTTCTGGGCTGCGTAGTAAATGTTTTTTGTGTGTGCATGTCACTTCATCTCTGTTTTGACTACTCAGCTCTCTTGTTGATTTGGAAATGAGCCAGAGAAAATAAACAAATGAGCGTAACTTTGTTCCGAGAAAACTTTATTTACAAAAACAGAGAGTGGGCTGGATGTTGCCCACGAGCTGCAGTTTGTTGACCATTGGGCTAAAAGATTATCAATTTTATTGGTCTTTTCAAAACACTAGTTATTGTTTTAATTGATCTCTTTCCTCTGTTTCTCTGTTTTCAATTTTTTTGAATTCTCTTATTATGTCCTTTTCTGTTTGTTATAGATATAATTTGTTCTTTTTCTAGTTTCATAAGGTGAAAATGTAGATCATGGATTTGAGACCTATTTTATTTTCTAATATAACCCTTAATTCTATAATTTTTTCTTTAAGTACTGCTTTAGCTCCATCCCATACATTTTATTGTTCCATTTTCGTTTCCATTCATTAAAAATATTTTCCATTATCTCATAACTTATTTGACTCATTGGTTACTTAGAAATGTGTGTTTACTATTTAAATTTGGGGAGATTTTCTAGATAGCTTTCATCTATTGAAAACAGTTACAATTTCTTTCTTTAGAGTCAGATTGTAGTTTATGCGATTTAAATGATCTCGAATTCATCGAGGCTTTTTACAGCATAGACTATAATTTATCTTGGTGACTGTTTCATGTGCACTTGAAAATGGTCCCTATTCTGCTGTTTGAGGGAGCGTTCTAGAAATGTCAGTTTGGTCACATTGGAAGGTAACTCTTTAAGTCTTCTGTAGCCGCACTGATGTTTTGTTTACTTGCTCCGTGTGTTCCTGAGAGAATTTCTGAAGTCATAAACTGTTAGTTTTTGCTTCATGTATATCGAAGCTTTAACATTAGGTGCATACACATTTAGGCCTTGCTGTTTAAATCCAGTATCCGTCTTTTAGGTGAGATGTTAGTGAAGTTATCGATACCGTTTGTTTCAAATAAATCACCTATTTATTTTCTGTACATTTAATCCATCTGTTTCTTGATCCTCTCTCCTCCACTATCCTATTTGCTTTCGGACTGATTGATTACAAACAGTCCTTGCTTTATATAGTAGTGTAGGAGTATAGGACTGACCCAGCAAGCTTAAATCACATAAAGTGATTTTAAAAATCTATGGGATAACGTGTAACTGTTCTGTGACCTTTAAGTTTTTCAGAACATTAAAAACTCTCTTACTGACAGTTATAAGTATATAGAAAAATGGCAAAATTAATATTTCTTTAGTATGCTGTAATTTCGAACATTGGAAGCATTGAGAATTAAGAGTTTTATTTCTTTTTGAAATTCTTACCAGGAGTAAGTTGAAAAATGCGTACCTTCTTCTTGTTGGGGGTAACTTGCCACATGGAGTGAGCATCTTTTCTACATCTTGTCAAATTGTCATATTCTTTTCTGTATCTGGATCAGTGTTCAACATTTTCTCCTTTGTGCTTCTAATGTCATGGACTATTTTCGAGCATTCCTTTAATGATTTTTTTTCTCCAGTGTCATTTCTTCTGGGACTTCTCCCCTACCTTCCTCTTCTATATCGGGAAGTGTGTCCTCATTAATTTCTTCTGGCTGCGTAGAGTCCGTTGGATGACAACCATAGTATCAGTATATCTATGATCAGCTACTTTTTCCATAAGTGCATTTCTGTTTAATTTGAATTTCACTTACAGCATCCTCACTTTTTGTCTACTTGCTGAGTTTTCATCTTCGTTGGCTCATTCCCTCTTTACAGTATCCATTTTTGTAAACCATCCCATGCATTCATCACCGGGTAACACGGAAGCAGCAAAACTCCACACTTTGCTGTCTGTGCAAGGACTGAGTAATAGATGGTCAATGACCAATCCCTGATATAGTTCCAAAGAAGCGGTCTGGTTGATTATCGATCATGACGCACATCGGTTATCTACACAGTGATTTGTCGATGAGAGAGCTGGCAGCGAGGTGTTTACTTTATGCAATTATTTGCAGTTATTATACTGCAGTAACTGAAATTCGACATGGTTTGAAGGAGTCAACTATACCACGGTCACTAGAACGTGCCCATATCAGACACATGTGAAGGAAGGACCACCTGTATGTGAATGATTCCATTTTATTTTTGTTATTGGGTCATTATACATAGTTTTTAAATTTTTCGTTAGTTTCCTCTATAATTTACAATATATTATTATCACAGTATACCTTCA
>NW_011889239.1:522243-527343 GCF_000151845.1 Pteropus vampyrus
ACTCGTTTTTATAGTGTCCATCTCTCTGCTGAAATTTCCCATCTGATCACGCATATTATTTATATTTTCATTAGATCCTTTAACATACTAATCTTAAATATTTTGCAATTCATTTTCAATACCAGTGTAATCTTTAAGTCTAACTGTGTTGATCGATTTGTCATTTTTATATAGTTTTTTTTTTCCCCCTTGACTATTTGGGTTTTATTTATACTATTTCATTGAGTGAAAGACATGCCATGCAGAATAGAAGAGACTGAAGTCAACACTATTACCATCTGGAAATGCTCTTCTCGGGCAGTTCGTGTGGGAGATTGAGTCAACCTAGTCAGGAGTCGAGATAGGTTTGCTTGTTGTTATGGTTACTTTCGGTGCACCGTAGTCTTCAGATCTTCTGTTGCCTTTTTCTTAAAGGGGCAGCTGTGGTAGCAGGTGTTTTTCAATGCTTATGTTCCACTCAGCTGTTAGCCATCGCTGTGTGTCTGTGCCGCAGAGCGGGTGGGCCTCCGCGCTCTTCCCCTCTCCCAGCTATATACCGTTTTTGCTTGTGACCTTGGCTTGCTAACGTGATACTGCTGATCTGCAAGGGTCTCATTTTATCTGATCCTTCATCATCACTTAGTTGGGCTCTGTGAGCATGAACTTAAAGGAAGAGATTCTTAGCATTTCTCCCATTTCTTCTGCGGCGGGTAGCGAAGTCCACCCGGTGTCTGTGGTAGGTCTTGTGTGAGGGAGAGTTTCCTGCCCCTCTGCCAGTGGGGGAGACCGGTTAGGATTCTGGGCTCGGAACAGTTTAGTACCCCTCCTTCAGGGATAAGTGCTGTTTTCTTTCCCCCATACTTTCCTCGATGACAATGGCTCTTCTCTTGTGCTCTGGGTCTTCCCTGTCTTGCTCAAGGCTTTTGGCTTCACGTGACAGAAGGGGCTGAGCAGGAGCCTGAGGCTTTATGCCTTCCCTAGAAGAGGAGCTGCCTGTCCTCTCTAGGTCAGTATTATTCTCATAGGTTCTCTCCAGGTTCCGACCCTGCCTCCATCCCTCTTCGTGTACCTCGTGGAGACCCACAGAAAACGATATGGGAATGAGTGCAGACTTGGCCTCTGTCTGCAGCTGTCAGAAGTGCCGCGCTCACGCGCTAGCTCCGCCAGCTCGCACTTGTCCATTAGCAATTCATTTACGTTTTAACTCGTTTCTTTTTTCCTACTCGGATTGCAGCTCCATCTTCCTCCCCTGCCGGTGCAGCGCATCCCTCCTCGGGCGGGGAGTGGAGTGATCTTTTCCCGTGGTTTTCCAGTTCGTTTGGTTGCGCTGGGACCTCCGCAATCTCATGGGTTCAGACGCAGTTGTAGTTTAGCTGACTTTTTCTTGTTTTTGTTTTTGTTTTTGTTTTTTTAAGTGGAAGCAATGCTCTTTGCAGCTATCTACAGTCCGAGACTATTCTCCGTCGCATCTCATTATTTGTATTATTTGGCTTTAGAAAAAGAAACGTATACGTAATAACAGAAAAGAAAACGAGGGATCTTTTCTGATGTATGCTTCGTGCCCATCACTTGGTCCGCCTGGTGGAGTGTAGGTTGCTGAAAAGCAGGAAAGAGAAGGAGGAGACAAGTTTGCAGGAAAAGTCAGGATTCCTGTGAGGTCTGGAACCTTAGCCACTGCGTAACCAAGCCAACAACTAGAGTTATTCTACAAGAGTATGGATACAGATTTGTTTTGATGTGAAAAATTAATTTTCCGCACACACATCCGTGCACAGATGCTGTCCAGATTGGCTGAGACAATATAAAATCATAAAAACAAAAAAAAAAATCAGAAGAGGGTCACATGCGTGCTCAGAAGAGCAGCTGTCAACACTCAGTCATCGCATTAGGTCCTGTGTCGAGAAGAAAAAAATACTAAATAAACTCAAAAGTGATTTATGGGGAACGTTTGTCTAAACTTTGTTTTTTATTAAATGTCAGCTGATTTAGAGCTTTATGTATTATAAATTGTTCTCATTTACGTTTGCGTGTCCCTTACCGTTTGCATAAAAGACTTTCCTGTTGCATCTCATTTTTTATAATATAATGTCCGACTTTAAATAAAAAAAAAAAAAAAGAATCATGTGCATGAGAACAGCGAGGAACGAAGGGAATGAAAAATGAGAAGAGGAATATAAATGACTTTCCCAGGTGCACTGTTAATACTTAACGTAATGGTAGCTTATGCTTGAAGCACTCACACATCCCATATCCTTGCCAGACATTACTCTGAATTTTACCAGCAGTGCTGGGGGCGCATAGTAGGAGGACGCGGGGGGGAAGATTTGGAGCCATTAGTCGATGACGGCTTGAAGTCACCACGTCGAGGCTGGAGGCAGTAAGTTACTTTAAAGCAGCCTGCAGGTCCTTTCTCTTCCTCCATCCCAACAGCCTATTCGTCACTAAGGGAGAGAAGCAGGAAGAGGCGAGATTGGGCCTGATGAAAGGGGGTTCAGATTGTTTTGCGGGTGAGATGCAGAGGACTCTTTCTTAGACTACAGGACAGGCAACTCTCATCCAGAGACTGGTTTAATTTGAGGTGACCTAGCGGGACCATGCGAGCTTTCTCCTCTTTATGTTAATCATGTAAATCACGCATGCACGCGTGGGAGCTGTGAACACTGACCCAGCGTGTCCTGATGAGAAACTTTATTTTAATTTTCACCATGTCTGTACAAACACGAGTTAACAAAACACATCACAAAACTGCGAAGTTTTATAGTTAATGTGTATAGGTGCATAGTTTCATGCTCACGTGTTTTTAAGTATTGTATATATACTCTGGAAAAATCAACCCTCATTTACGTTTTAATAGTTGCTATGGACAGTGCACCAGAGCCACAGAATTTCAAGAGGTAGGAAATTTCACCTCAAATATCAGTTGAGTCCAGAATGATGCAATAGTTTTCGGAGACCACATTGAATGTTGTTGTTGACGGACAGCAAGATGTCGAGCCTCTTCCTCTGACTCACAGAGGAATTCCAACAGGGTTCCTTCTGCTCACGCCAGGACTTGCCTTAGGGTGCTCCTGACAGCAGAACTTTCTAGAATGGCTTCACTGTCCTCAGGTTGCAGTGGTCAGTGCTGGCGCGCTTGTGGTCCGGGCCAGCAGGGGAGGCTCCAGCTTCCTGAGAATGCTTAGCAAAAGCTGGGGGTCCCTGTCTGGCCTCCTCAGGCAGGTGACACGGCTCCTGTGCTCTTGCCGCATCCCCGTGGAGGAAGACAGATGTCCTTGTCTCGCCGTTCATGCCTCCCCAGACCTCCAGATCAGTCACTGGGAAACTCTGTCCCTCTCTGCCCTCTGTGCTTGGTCTGCCTCCTCATTCACCTCGTTCTAGAATCATCCTCTCTGTGACCTGTCTTCAGTTTGGATAACGAAGGGTAGGAAGGACATTTTGTTGCGCCCCTACAGGTTCGGCTTCCGAGCTTGCATGGTAAACAGCGCTGGGTGGAGAACGTCTGGTTGGAGCTGCTGCAGCAAACGTGGGTGGAGGTGAAGGGCATTTTCACAGGAAGGCAGAGCTCACGTAAACCCTCGGAAGTGTGAGGAGGGTACGGGTCGCTTTAAGAGGACGAGTCACAGAATTATGCAGAGCAGTAGACAGTACATCTGGGACTTCGGAGGCGGCTGATCTCCCATGATACCAAATCCCAAGTGATTTGCGGTCTGGAGTATTTATTATTATTATTATTATTATTCAATGGGAAAATGCACTTTTTGATGGAGAGGACAAAATAATGAGGAGCACAAATCTGAAGAATCGCCCTTGAGAACTTGAATTGCGATAGTGATAGAAGACCTCTCATTAACTGTTCTGTCTCCACAGTAAAATGTATCCCTTTCTAAACTGCAAGAAGAATTCAAGTATTCCTCACAGTTATCCAAAGTCTCATTTTTTTTTTATAGAACAATAAGAGCCATACTGCCTGAAAGTTGCCTGTCGCCAGGCATTTCGATAACCTAGTGAAGTAGGAATTTTTTGTGCTCACTTTAAGAATGAGTAAACCAAGGCTCAGAGAGGCTCAGCAACATGCCCAGCTAGCACGCCAAGACCACTTGACTTCCCAGCATACCCCTGTCTCCACCTTACTGGTACCTCACCTGACGTGGGGTGAACAGGTGGGAGAGGTTTTCTGTCGACAGGTAGAATCATTAGCATCCTGGAGCCAGAGCTCTGAGGTCGCCAGGTTGCTTGTCCCAAGCACACAGTGGTAGAATCGCAGAACTATGACATAATACAAACGGGGACCTAGTTTCTGTTTCCCCGGAGACTAATGACATCGCTTGAGCAAAGCGTTGCATACCCAGAATCTCTGCCGCTGAAGCAAGATTAGTTTAGGTGAGCCCACTCTGGAGCTGTGTGGGAATGAACAGCAGCCACGATCTGTGCATGAAAGATGACTTTGAACATAGCGTATTAATAGAATTCACAGTGAGATACGGCTGTACCACGAGCTCCGCAGGAGCGAGGCGCCGTATAAATCGAAGGCAGCCTTATTTTTATAATAATCATTTGCCACTCACATTCCATCTCTCATAAGAGTCGTACCCTGTTTTCCAAATCGTGTGGGTGGTGGTTCGCCTGGGTGATGTGTGTCGTATCCTGTGTAATGTTCTTTAGCTACTAAGGTTGTCAGATTCTCAGCCAAGGGATGAAGAGAATGTAGCACGCTGTCTGATAGCCTGTGTTTACCATTTTCTCTGGTCATTTCTCAAGGATCCTGAAAGAACACACATAGTAACAAGCCCTTGCAATTATGTATCTCACTTTTGATTGGTCTATTTTTTCTTAAGAGTAGATCGCAGATATTTAGATATAGACACAAAATATTTATGGCAAATTATGTTAGGGGGAAAACCTGCTTATTTTGAATAGGGTTTTCCATGGATACAGCAAGAACTCAGAATTATATTCCTGATCAATGGGCAGAATGCCCAAATCTACGTCATTATTTTACAAGAAAAATGAGGACCCAGACATTTTCTTAATAGGGCCTGCAAATTAGTTTTAACTTCTATGAAGTTGAATCGCGTGTTTCAAATTATACTTAAAAAGTCCTTAAGTTTGTATTTTACTCTC
>NW_011889239.1:527393-530510 GCF_000151845.1 Pteropus vampyrus
GAAGTGTGAGGAGGGTACGGGTCGCTTTAAGAGGACGAGTCACAGAATTATGCAGAGCAGTAGACAGTACATCTGGGACTTCGGAGGCGGCTGATCTCCCATGATACCAAATCCCAAGTGATTTGCGGTCTGGAGTATTTATTATTATTATTATTATTATTCAATGGGAAAATGCACTTTTTGATGGAGAGGACAAAATAATGAGGAGCACAAATCTGAAGAATCGCCCTTGAGAACTTGAATTGCGATAGTGATAGAAGACCTCTCATTAACTGTTCTGTCTCCACAGTAAAATGTATCCCTTTCTAAACTGCAAGAAGAATTCAAGTATTCCTCACAGTTATCCAAAGTCTCATTTTTTTTTTATAGAACAATAAGAGCCATACTGCCTGAAAGTTGCCTGTCGCCAGGCATTTCGATAACCTAGTGAAGTAGGAATTTTTTGTGCTCACTTTAAGAATGAGTAAACCAAGGCTCAGAGAGGCTCAGCAACATGCCCAGCTAGCACGCCAAGACCACTTGACTTCCCAGCATACCCCTGTCTCCACCTTACTGGTACCTCACCTGACGTGGGGTGAACAGGTGGGAGAGGTTTTCTGTCGACAGGTAGAATCATTAGCATCCTGGAGCCAGAGCTCTGAGGTCGCCAGGTTGCTTGTCCCAAGCACACAGTGGTAGAATCGCAGAACTATGACATAATACAAACGGGGACCTAGTTTCTGTTTCCCCGGAGACTAATGACATCGCTTGAGCAAAGCGTTGCATACCCAGAATCTCTGCCGCTGAAGCAAGATTAGTTTAGGTGAGCCCACTCTGGAGCTGTGTGGGAATGAACAGCAGCCACGATCTGTGCATGAAAGATGACTTTGAACATAGCGTATTAATAGAATTCACAGTGAGATACGGCTGTACCACGAGCTCCGCAGGAGCGAGGCGCCGTATAAATCGAAGGCAGCCTTATTTTTATAATAATCATTTGCCACTCACATTCCATCTCTCATAAGAGTCGTACCCTGTTTTCCAAATCGTGTGGGTGGTGGTTCGCCTGGGTGATGTGTGTCGTATCCTGTGTAATGTTCTTTAGCTACTAAGGTTGTCAGATTCTCAGCCAAGGGATGAAGAGAATGTAGCACGCTGTCTGATAGCCTGTGTTTACCATTTTCTCTGGTCATTTCTCAAGGATCCTGAAAGAACACACATAGTAACAAGCCCTTGCGATTATGTATCTCACTTTTGATTGGTCTATTTTTTCTTAAGAGTAGATTGCAGATATTTAGATATAGACACAAAATATTTATGGCAAATTATGTTAGGGGGAAAACCTGCTTATTTTGAATAGGGTTTTCCATGGATACAGCAAGAACTCAGAATTATATTCCTGATCAATGGGCAGAATGCCCAAATCTACGTCATTATTTTACAAGAAAAATGAGGACCCAGACATTTTCTTAATAGGGCCTGCAAATTAGTTTTAACTTCTATGAAGTTGAATCGCGTGTTTCAAATTATACTTAAAAAGTCCTTAAGTTTGTATTTTACTCTCACGTCAGAGAGGAAGGTGAAAGGACTTTTCCAGCGGGCTGGTACCGGACCCTGTGTGTACACACACCCCTACGATAAAGTTGCATTTATAAATTAGGCGCAGTAAGAGATTAACAGTAAGCAAGAGTGAAATAAAACAATTGTAAAAATATACTGTAACAAAAGTTAGTTGAAACGTGGCGTTATTAAGTAAGGGTGACTCGAACATAAGCCCTGTGGTACCGTGACAGCAGAGGCGGGGAACGTCCACGGGGTGGACACGTGCTGGACGCGGGGGTGGTTTACGTCCCAGGGGAGACAGGGCACGATGGGGCAGTCCCCTTCCTCAGCTGCCCACCCTTCTGTGTCTCTTCTGCCGCGGAAGTGACCTCTGCCTTTGCAGTTTGGGCTCCCGTCCTGATCTGCTCTGAGTTCGTCAGCCTCCCGTCCTTCACCCTGGGACGCAGTGACGATGTCAGACGCATCGACACTTTGACTTGCGTGGTGGCCAGACGCCAGCGGAGTCACCCACGCGTCTTCGTCCCCGGTCCCAGTCGGGATTCCGTTTCTCGTCGGCCATGGCGTGCCTCTTGACCTTTTGGCAGTTTTGCATGAAAATGACTTCTGGCTCGTCTCTTTCGTGGGCTGTGTTCTTACCCCCGATGACATCCCGTATTCCCACGGACGCTTCAGACTGTCTCTCACGCTGCTTCGGGAATTAATTTACTGAACCCGGGAGGATTGAAGTGTTTGCCAGCGGTGGAGATAAACAGACCAATTTATCTCTGTGATCTTCAGTGGGGCTTTTTCTAGTGCCAGGTCATTCATAGTGGATTTTGGAGACAGAAAAACCTTGGGGGACGCTTTTTAACTTCTCGATGGCTCAATTTCCCCATCTGTAAAATAGGGACAAAAATAGGACCTCGCTTACAAATGTTCTTGAGAGGCTTCTGTAAACTAAGTATTTGTATTTTGAAAGTGCTCCATATATGGCAGTTTTTGTTACGGTTAAGCTCTGAGACGTTGCCACTTTTTTTTTTCCCCCTCTAGGAGTTTGGAGAGTTTGCTCAGCATTATGAGTCATTGTTTCGCGGGCACCTAGTGTAGCCTCAAGCACCTAATAATTGCATAGAACGTGATATTTTCGTATAAGGAAAACTATCTCAAGGATCAAAACCGCAAGATCGAATTACGTAGGGTCCGAATGGTGTGGGATCCCAACTTAACTGCAGTCGTAGAGAGTTACCATCCCATCTGCCAGCACCACGGGGGAAAGCGGAGAGGAACATTCTCTTTCCCTTAAGTCACAGACCCAGCAGTCAAATAATTTCCTTCTCGCAGCTCTGTCATGTGGCCAGCCCCAACTTCGCGAAGAAGTGGGCGAGGCCCTTCTGAGTTCGGCGGTGTCCATCCTGTAGGAATGTCAGAGCACAGATAGGTGGTTGGCACAGTGCCACGGCATCTTTCTGGGGGAGGGAGGGTGCCCAGGACGCCATGTCGAGCTTCACGCATCTGCTGTGTTCTGGGGATAGCTCTGCTGGGTGAGATATAAAACAAAAACCAAAAACACAAAACCCACCCATGCGCAGCCGAAGC
>NW_011889239.1:531115-540098 GCF_000151845.1 Pteropus vampyrus
CACCTAGTGTAGCCTCAAGCACCTAATAATTGCATAGAACGTGATATTTTCGTATAAGGAAAACTATCTCAAGGATCAAAACCGCAAGATCGAATCACGTAGGGTCCGAATGGTGTGGGATCCCAACTTGACTGCAGTCGTAGAGAGTGACCGTCCCATCTGCCGGCACCACGGGGGAAAGCGGAGAGGAACATTCTCTTTCCCTTAAGTCACAGACCCAACAGTCAAATAATTTCCTTCTCGCAGCTCTGTCCTGTGGCCAGCCCCAACTTCGCGAAGAAGTGGGCGAGGCCTTTCCGAGTTCAGTGGCGTCCACCCTGTAGGAATGTCAGAGCACAGATAGGTGGCTGGCACAGTGCCACGGCATCTTTCTGGGGGAGGGAGGGTGCCCAGGACGCCACGTCGAGCTTCACGCATCTGCTGTGTTCTGGGGATAGCTCTGCTGGGTGAGATATAAAACAAAAACCAAAAACACAAAACCCACCCATGTGCAGCCGAAGCCCACAGGAAGAGATCCTCGTCGATCTAATTCAATTAAAGGCACGATGCATCTTCCAGGCGCCAGAACTGGCTTCCTTGGAATCTTCTCTCTCCCTCGGAAAAAAAAAAAAAAAAATCCAGTAAGCTGCTTTGTCACCTCTCATGCCTCTTCTGCATATTTCCTCTTTCCCGCTCACCCTGCCACCCAATTGAGGCCCAGTTATGGCTCGATCGCCCAGGCCGGTTGCGGTTCTGCCCGCCCCTCCGCGTCCTGAGTCGTTGCCCGCATCTGAGAGCTCACTCACACCTCGGAGATGTCAGCAGGTTTTCCAGCGCTGGCTCCTGTTTTCCAGCCGTGTGCTTGGCTCCTTTTGAAAGGCCTGAGGGGCCAGCGATTGCGGCCTCGTGGGTGTCGTTGCCCCTGGTCCTCAGCCACCCAATGATAATGCTGGAATCAGCACGCTCCGACGGTGGCATGTCTCTCGTCACACACAGGTGTGTGAGTGATTAAAAATGTTTTTTTTTTTCCTTTTCGACTTTTCCACCACTGCATTTTAAGTGGAAACGTAGACTGTGCATGCTGATTTCTGAATCAGATGGATTTATTTCTTGCATTCCATTCTGCAAGTGCTTTTCCAACCCAGTGAGGACTTGGGCAGCAAAGGTCTGATGAGCCATGTCGAGAAAAGACGCAGCGCGGCCTCGCAGAGTGAAGAGCTCGAGATTCTGGTGGAAGCTACAAATGTATGCTCTGGAACAGGAACGGACAGACTTGCCCTGTAAAGGGCGAGCGGGCCCTGTGATGAGCGGCCGTCGACAGCACGTGCAGATGAGTGAGCTGCTGTCCGGTCCAGCTTGGTTCACGGAGGCCGGCGGCAGGCCAGGCTGGGCCCGTGGTCTGTAGTTCGCTGAGTCCCCACTTCGACGACTTGGGTGTCACTTCTGCTCGTTGGGTCGTGGTCTGCACTTCCCCATAACCTCACCTGTAAGGTGGGGCCGATGATGCCTGCGGTCCCTGCTCACGGCGGGCGAGGACGGCCTGAGACACGGAGAGGCCTTTACGAACTCGTGAAGCACGAAGTCTTGAGTGCTCTGCACACGGCAGGTGTTAAAACCATAAACCTCGAGAATCAGAAGGAGCCTCGTTGTTGTTATTTCCTTGTTTGGAAAAGAATCGAGACAAGACTCAGAGAGCTTCAGAGAGATGCGGTAGGTCGCACAGTTAGTTGACAGCAGATTCATAACAGAAATGCCATTGTCATGGCACAATAATGAAGAGACAGTGGCTCTCGTCACTACCATCCTAAATCCGGCATCTTCACATCCTCTCATGCGTAACATGGTGATAAGTATCCGCTGTGTCCTCTCCTGCTCGGGAGACACCCTGGGGAGCAGTGAGCCTTGCCTTCTCCCTAGGGAAAGGTCCTCCCTAGGGACGTGTGAGCCTGAAGGATGAGCATGGGCCTGAGACCGTCTCCGTCTGCAAGATGTGTGCTTTGTTCCCAAACGAGGCAGGGGCAAGAGAGAATCCCCACGATGGCGACAGGCCGTTTGCTCCTGGAGCTTCCCGGCCCTCTGCGATTCGCATAGCAATTCGGGTCCAAGCGCAGGCAGAGCGGCGGTGTCTGTGGGAAACCGTGCCTGGCATCTCCACGCGCCCTCGGCGTTCATCCAGACTGTCTGATGCAACAACTGTCTGGCCTGGAGGTTGTCCAGCTGACACCAGCTCCAGTGACTGGGGGGCAAAGCCCCCTTCTCAGGCAGCTGTGACTGAGGAGGAGAGGCCCCGGGCTTGCTTCCCCTGAGCCCCTTCTGTTACTGATGTTTCCCGTCATTTATTCGTGAGCTGTTTTTATTGAGCGCGCACGTTTTCCGGCACGTGCCGAGAGAGAGGCAGGGCGCAGCGGTCGGTACTAGTGACCTTGCGTTTTGGGGACATCCAGCTGGAAGAGCTCACTGGAGCAGGAGAATCAGAAGCTGGGTTTGGGTCGGTAGTTTGGCCCATGAGGAAGGCTGCCCTCAAGTCCTAAAAAATATCCTTTTCCTAAAGCGAGAAGCTTAAGACATTTTTTTTTTCTAGAAGGAGCGACGGTCTGAATACTTCTGGATCGTCGGAGGAAACGATCACAGCCTTGTGTTAAGATTCTTTGTAGCAGCGTAGTGAATAGACTCCCCCAAATATTCCCCGATATTTTGGGGGAAAGTAAATTCTATAAAGCAGGGAGCATCCGGGCGGCTCTGGAGATGATGCAGGTGTGAGGTGCTGAGATGCCGCTGGTCGTGGTGAGAACAGACAAGCGTGGGAAACGCGGCCCGTGAACAGGTGACAGAACATGGCTGTCTTATTAGGTTTGGGACTCGGGTCAAGGAAGAGAATTTTTCCAGGGTGTTAGGATGCCAATACTTCCATTGCCCTCCATATGGTTTTCTTATTTTTTGATTCGGGGAGGCTGTTAGCCTACAATCCCAGGTGTTAATGTTGTGTGACAAGGCATTTATTTTATCCGTAGGTGTCACCGACATCATACCACCAGAAAAGAAGGATTCTGGCAGGATTTATTTCTCTATCAAGATTCAAGAACTATATTGATTTCTAATTTGAAACGTGAATTAAAGTGCACCTATTTCTCAGGTTATTAATTTCGAGATCATTCTTCCTTCATCTTTATCAATATCCCGCTCACGTCATGTGTCTCCTTCGTGACTAGCTGCCTTGGTCTGTGTCATTTTTTCCCATGAATGCTTTTAAAGCCACAAGCCCCCTGTTGTCCAATTCAGTAGCTTTTAGTATATGCAGTCATGTAACCATCGTCACAATTAATTTTAGAGCATTTTCATCAACCGCATAGAAGCTCCATAACTGGGAGCCGTCACCTCCCCCCCACCCCTCACAGCCCTAGGCAAACACTAACCCAGTAATACTGTCTCTGTGGATTCGCCTGTTCTGAATAATTCATACAAATATAGAATCATATGTTATGTGGTCTTTTACGACGTGCTGCTTTCACTTAGCATAATATTGTCAAAGCTCATCCATGTGGCGGCGTGTGTCGGCACTACGTTCCTTTTTTTTTGGCCAAATGGTAGTCATTATATTGCTCTACAATGTTTATTTATTCACTCATCAGTCAATTGACATTTACATGGTATCTTTGAAAAACTGTCTATTCAGATTTTTATTCATTTTTAATGGTGCTATTTGTTCTATTACTGCGGGGTCGTAAAAGCTCTCTAAGTATGCGAGATACAGATATATAATTACGAATGTTGTGAGTTGTCTTTTCACTTGTTCGATGGTATCCTTTGAAACACGAAATATTTTCATTCCGACGAAGTCCTATTTACCTGTTTTTTCCTTCCATCTTTTTGGTGTCATGTCAAACAAGGCTTTGATGAACCTGAGGTCTTAACATTCACTCATATTTATTTTTCTTCTAAGCTTTACAGTTTTAGTTCTTATGGGCACATCTATGATCCATTTTAATTAACGTATGCATAGGGTGCGAGGTATAATGTTGTCTACGGCGTGAGGTGTGAGTCCAACTTTATTCTCTTCCATGTGGCTCTCCGGTCTTCTCAGCATCATTTGTCGAAAAGGCTCCCCTTTGCCCACTGAATCAGCTGGTACCCTTGTCAAAAATCAATTGACTGTAAGTGCGATTCGTCCTGTTTTTGATTATATAATAGGGGATGTTTTAGGGATCTAGGAAACCGCTGGTGACAACGCTCTGCCACCTAGAGAGCAAGTGTCAAACCAAGGCTCCCACGAGCCATGCAGGGCACAGCTGGCCTCCAGTTAGCCAGCTGCGTTTCATCCCGTAGGCACCTAACGCACTGAAGACTTACAGTCAGGAGAAGCGATAGTAACAGTAGTAATAATAGCCCTTGCGCACTGAGTACCGACCGCGTGCCACAGCCCGTTTTCAGCACCTTGCCCAGCCCTATTGCAGAAAGAGAGAAATTAAAAAAAAAAAAAAAGCAGTGTGACGAAATCGAGAAACTCACCCGCGGTCACTTAGCCGGGAAATGACACAGTGAGCGTCGAGGCTCCGCAGCGTAGCTCTGGGGCGTGTCGTCAGTCACCGCTCTGGGCTCCCCTCCACTGATCAGAGCTCAGCAGCCTCCCCCAAGCGGTCGGTTTGGGTTCCTTCCTCCTTCAGGCATACAAATGTTTTCTCCCCACTTCGAGACCCAGACGAGGAGGAGCCCAGGTACTGAGATTCGCCACTCCGTGGGCGCCGGGCAGAGGCCGTGAAGGCCGATGAGAGCGTTCTGAGTTTCACTGCGGGGTTTCGGGGAAGCAGCCCTGCCTCCCCATTGCCGGGATCTGTCAGCGCAGTGCCGTGTGTGTGAAACCTGGACCCGGATGTGTGTTTTGGAGCCAAACAGTCATGAATTCAGTGTGCGTGTGTGACATGGGATAGGATCTTAACCCCCGTGAACTCTCCTCAGCGGGATGGAAGTAATCAAACGTTCAGAATTGCGACGAGAACTTGCAGATAATGTAACCGCCTGGCACGACGCCCGCCACATAGAACAAGTTCAATGACGGCTGGTTTTACTTTTATGATGATGGCGGTTACTTTCTCCCTGTGGGAAATGGCTTCCAAAACATGGCTGAAAACACGCTTAGCACACACACACGGCTTGGCACGCAGGAGTGCTTTTGTATACCTGTCAGTGATGTTTGAGAACTTAGACTACTTTCTGGAAGTTCCGTCTTGGGTGCCCACAGCCCTCTGCGTTACATTGCACGTCGATTTGGGTGATACCCGAGTCCTCCGGCTCCTCAGGCACTTGTGTTCCTCCCCCTGGTGTGGTAGGAAATAAAGTTCACAGCAGCATGATGATAGACAGTTTGGCCCGAATTCAGACGTGGGGGTTAACCAAGTCATCGTCTGGAGGAGATTCCAAAAAGGTCTATTTTTAACATCCGTATATAAAGCTGCGTTGCATTTAGGACGAGCCAAATCATGTCCCAACTTGGGTTCTTGGAGTTTATTGCTTCAAAATGTGGTCCTCTGTCTCCCTCTCTTCACGTGGAAAAGAAATGAGAAACAGACCGGGGGAAATAACCAAGGTCTCGGATGGGGGGCTCGGTCCTCAGGGAAGATGGAGCTCCTCCCTCCTGTCCCTCCCTCTTTTCCTCCTTAAACCGACTTGTTCTGCCGCGATTACTTCTAGGACTTTTTGACCAGCTGATAAAGGTCTCTGAGGTTCATATTTTTGCATCTCGAAAACTGGGGGAAATCATACGCATCTCAGCAGGCCGTCGAGCGTTTTCACTGAAACAGAGTATGTAAGAGACAGTCTTACATCGTTCTTAAATCTCGGTAGGTGCTCAGTTGAAGTGAATTCGTCTCTCTTCTAAAAAGCAACACTGCGTTTTATGGATAGGAACGTCTATGGCCTGATGTTTCCACCCTCGTGGGAACGGAGGTCCGGATGTCTCCGTGGTAGCTGTCCATATGCACAGATGCTCCCGCTGTCCCCTGAAGACTTCTCTGGACAGAGGGGAAGATGCTAAGGATGGAGGCAACAGAACTAAATTAGCTTCGAGACGATGGGATCTACCAGCGTCGGGGGCCGAACTGTGTCCCCTGTAGGTTCCTGTGTTGAATTTCTGACTCCTGGTATTTCATCACGTGACTGGATTTGAAGAGAGGGTCTTCCAAGAGGCAATTCATTAAAGTGGTGTTTTTAGGGTGGGCTCTAACCCCCTGTGACAGGTGTCTTTATAAGACATTAGAACACAGAGAAGCATGAGCACAGAGGGAAGACCTCATGTGACGACATGGAGAGAAGACCCCCAGGCCTCGGAGCAAAGCAGAAGCGTGAGAAAATGCGTTTCCGCTGTTTAAGCCACCCCAGTCTGTGGTGCTTGGTTACAGCAGCCCTGGCAAACTCACCCAACCTGGAGTCCACGGCTGGCGTTCCTGTACCTGTAAAACTCAGATCGGCCATGGGAGGAGGAAGCACAGACACTTAGGTTATGAAGGGTCTAGGGTTTAGAAACATTCCCGGGCAAAATAAGTTGTTCAGTGACCAGTGGATGGTGTGACTGACAGTCCTGGTTACAAAGCGTAGACTAAATCGGCGGTCCCCCAGCCTCGATGGCACCGGGGACCGGGGCTCCTATGCGAATCTGACGCCTGATGATCTGGGGCGGAGCTGAGGTGGTGATGCTGGCGCTGGCGGCGGCTGCAGAGACAGATGACGCTTCGCTCGCTCCCCCGCCGCTCACCTCCTGCTGTGCGGCCCGGTTCCTGGCGGGCCGAAGACCTGAGTGTTTGCTCCGAGTGAAAGCGTGAAAGCCACAGGCTGGTGTCAGTCCCACCTCCGCGTAATGTCTTGTCAGCAGCTGCTGAGAATTATCTTTGCCTTTTAATCCTCTCATTTCAGAGTTGTTCCAGGCAGATTATTCCTAAAAAACCACATGCAATTAATACCAATTATTTAGATTGGCTGCTTTGGTTAGTGTCAGGTTTTTAGCACAGGACAAGATGTTATTACTATTATTACTGCTAATTACCACGTCGAAGAGCTCATATGACAACTGGACTTAAAAATGGGGAAACTGAAGTTTAATTATTGTAAACATTTACGTGCAGGAAAACTTGGAATCAGCGTTCTTTATCAAACGGCTACCTTCTGGTAGTCCCTTGGGCTGTGGGCCGTGGGTTTTGGAGAGAACGCTGCCTGGTTCGACCCCCAGCTTTGCCTCGGATCAGCTACGTGACCTTGGCCACACGCGACTGGCCCTGTGCCTTTTAGGGTCTCCTTCTTGTGGTTGCTATGAAGTTTAAATGACTTTATATATGTAGAAGGTTGGCACATAACAATTCCCAGACACAGGAGATGTATCATTGCTGACTCTGTTAGCAACACATCTGAGAAAGTATCCGGCAGACAGCTGGGCAGTGCAGGAGCAGAGAGGCCAGCTGAGGCCCGAGTCCCAGCTCAGCCACTCACAGGTGGCTCTGAGCAAATGACTTGAATTCTCTGAGCCTTAGTTCTCTAAGTCGCTGGAGGCCGGACATGTGATGAATATTATTAATTGTTCGTGTTTACTGAGTGCTTATGACTGCCCAGGTACGGTGCTGAAATTTTACCACATCTATTAAGTTAACACTCTCTTTAAATCTGTGTGATAGGTACTATTATTTTCATCTCCTCGGTAAAGAAAATAAAGATTGGGAAGAGAGAGAGAGACTGACTTGGGGTCACTCAGCTCGACACTGGCAAGGCCAGGCAGTTTGATTCCCAAGCCCCGTCATTGTGCTTTATTGCCTAAAGCATCTAGCATAGCATGGGTCCTATAGGAGGTGGCTAATAACTGTGTTTTATTTTGATCTGAAACGGAGGGCACAACACCCACTTCCTGGAGCTTGCATCCTGCAGAAGCGAGTTGCTTCCTATTTAAAAGGAAGAGTCGATGCCAGGTAAAATTGGCAATGTGGATATTAGTAGGCTCTGACTACCAAAGCCACGTAGCCTGTCTAACTCCCAGCCCAGCCACCGCATAATACCCAGCCCTTATGGCCAAGGGCAGGCAGTCCTGCCAGGCCTCCCAGTAACTGCCCTTGACCCTGTTAAGAATCGTCCGACCTTTTCCACTCCCACCCGACCTCTCATCTGATGTCTAGCTCTTGAGCCCTGCTCCTTCGAGACTGAAATTTATGTATACTTTTGCTAACGCGTCTGATGATCATTACATTGAAGGAATGAAACGTCACCCCCTTATTTATATGTGTGTTCATCACAGTTGGAAAAACAAATAGAGCTTTAACAATAACGGCCAATTAAGTAATCCTAACGGCAGCCCATTTCCTGCGAGCGCCCTGAGCCTCGTAGCGCTCCTGAGTGACGGGTCGCCGGCTCCTGGGTTGCATCGCCCCCTGCTGGTGCATTCCCCTTTCTCTCATGGGAGGCGGTTTACTGAGCTTTTACTATGTATCAGAAGCTGTTCTAGGTTCTGGGGCCACAGTTAAGAAACATTAAAACGTCCATGTTGTAATAGAGCTGGCATTCTAGAGGAGAAAGACAGTAAATGAATGATTTAAAAAATGTTTTTATTTTTATCTTTTTTTAATTTTATTTTATTATGGAAGGTATAGGTACTTCGGAAAGGTAGTATGGTGTGCTGTTCGGGTGTAGACTCTGGGGCCAGACTCCTTAGTTTTAATCCCGGCGCTGTCTCTTGCCAGCTGTGTGACCTGGGGCAAATGATCTACTTCTCTGCACCATTTTCTCATCTGTAGAACGGGGCTGATAATAACGGTGCCTGTCCCGTGCGGTTGTCACAAAACATCAACGAGTTAATATTTGTAGTGGCACTTAAAATAGTATATGAATGTGTTCTCTGTAAATGGTTGGCAAAGGAAGAGAAAAGCCAGCCACGGAAGGAGACAGCGAGTGTCCGAGGGGATGGCCTGCAGCGTGTGACAGGGACGTTGCCAAGGTCTGCGTAGCAGTGCAGGAGCTGTGAACCAGAAGAGCTCAG
>NW_011889239.1:540898-544607 GCF_000151845.1 Pteropus vampyrus
GGAAAGGTAGCATGGTGTGCTGTTCGGGTGCAGACTCTGGGGCCAGACTCCTTAGTTTTAATCCTGGCGCTGTCTCTTGCCAGCTGTGTGACCTGGGGCAAATGATCTACTTCTCTGCACCATTTTCTCATCTGTAGAATGGGGCTGATAATAACGGTGCCTGTCCCGTGCGGTTGTCACAAAACATCAACGAGTTAATATTTGTAGTGGCACTTAAAATAGTATATGAACGTGTTCTCTGTAAATGGTTGGCAAAGGAAGAGAAAAGCCAGCCACGGAAGGACACAGCGAGTGTCCGAGGGGATGGCCTGCAGCGTGTGACAGGGACGTTGCCAAGGTCTGCGTAGCAGTGCAGGAGCTGTGAACCAGAAGAGCTCAGACCGGCGTGGAAAGGTGTCGTGCGTGTTCGATCCCCGTAGATGTGGACTGTGGGGGGCAGGAAAAAAGCAAAGGTGGCTGCAAGGATTTGGGCATGACGAAGAGCAACCGAGATGAGGAAATCGGGGTACAGCAGGTGTAGGGTGGGCGGGATAAGGCGAGGCGCCGCTGTCGAGGTTGGAGGTGCGTCTAGGACATCTTTAACGGAGACCCCAAGTCGGCGGTAGGAGTTCAGAGGTGAAGAGAGAGGCTCATGGTATACACTTTGCAGTTATTACATACAGAGGGCGTTTGAAGCCATGTGATCATAGGGGAGCTCCAAGGAAGATAAGGAAGAGGGCTAAGAATGGAGTCCCCGATCACCCCGAAATTTAGAGATTGGGGACAGGAAAAGAAATTCGATAAGGTCACTGAGAAATGACCGGGGTGGTGGGAAGAAAAGCAAGCAGGTGTAGTGAAAATGGAGAAGTGTGTGGATTATACAGGAATGATCCACCTCTCCGAACGCTGCCGACAAGTCCGGTGACATTAGGCTGAGGATCGGCCCTTGGCGTTAACAATACAGAGGCTGTCGGTGGCCTTGAAGACACGGTTTTGGCCACTTGGTGGGGGCAGGTCCCGGACTGAACTTAAGACGCTTACTTTAAGGGATCATCGGAGGAGAGGAGGTAGAGATGAGTGTAGGCACCTCCTTCACAGGGTACCCAGACGTGGCGTGGAGAGCTCATGCCACAGGGTGGGTGAGTGGGGTGACGGAGAAGCTCTCCTATGGTTGTCACTCTTCTCAATGAAGTAGGACTCCGGGATATAAGCTCAGGGCTTGAAGAAAAGGATAAAGGCATGAAGAGAGAGTGTGGGTGGCCAAGAATTTGGGGCTAGATTGTTGGACGCCATTGAGCCCACTAGAAATTCACGTGTATATATATTTTTTTGTCTAAGTGACACAAGTCATCATGGCTGTGTGTCGTCCGAGAGCCACGTTCTACGTTTGGGGCACATGCAAGAAGTAGGCAGGTCGCTGCACGAAACCGGGGTCTGGTTCCGCTCGTTCGGTGGCGAAGGGAACACAGAACAAGAGAGCCGAGGGCTCGTGCGAGGAGAGACTCGTAAGGAAACACGATGCAATTTAAACTGGCGGGAGAAAGGAAGGAGCACGAGGAGGAGACACAGTGAAAAGCGGGCTCCACGTCTTGACTGGAGCCGAGCTACACGAGAGAATTTTCTGGAATGCTAGCAACTGGCGGTCAGAGAGTAGCGTGCGTAGAACTGTGACCGTGGGGAGGGTGAAATGTCACGTCCCAGCACAAGTAAGGTACAGCATGTCGACTAGAGTTAATAATATTTGAAAGCTGCCAAAAGAGTAAATCTTAAAAGTCTTCATCAGGAGAAAAAAATGTTGTCGTAACTTCGTGTGGTAACTAGGATTATGGTGGGGATTATCTCACAGTGGATACAAACGGTGAATCGCTGAAACTAATGTAATGCTATATGCCAATTATACCTCAGTTTAAAAAGAAAAAACACGTAGAAGGAGGTGGTTGAGTTAGGGTGGGGGAAAACTGGGGTGAAAGCTGAAGGAATCGTGATGCTAAGACGCTGGAAAAGTCATTGCGTGCGAATCACAGTTCACGAGAGCAGCGCTGGACAGAAGGACAGCTTGGAGGGGGAAAAATCTTCCAGAAACTAAGGGGGAGCGAGTGACACAGGAGTCAGGAAATGACCCAAGCACGAGGGATTTGTTTCTGATGGAAAGCGATGTCGAAAGATCCAGATCTGGAGACTTCGGCGGGAGGAGGGGAACGGGTGCAGCACGGCCTGGAAGGGCAGGGGGCCCCGGACAGGGCGCGGGGAAGGCGTCACGCCGGCATCGGGGAGCTGGGGGCGCTCGCGCAAAGCCGCGGTGGCCGGCGGAGCGGGCGGCTCGGAGGCCGAGCGCTCTCACGTGTGGTTCACCAGGCCGCACAGTGCCACGGGCGCTCGGCCAGACGCGGCATCTGTAGCTGCAGGGATGTGTTTACACGGACCCCCGGGCAGTGGGTGCAGGAGGAGAAAAACTCCTCTTGCCGTGAAACGTTATAAGCCTCATGTGTTCACGCGCGGCCCGGCGTCCGAATGCCTCTGGCCGCCCGGGCCCCAGACCCCAGGCGACGTCGCAGTACCGTCCGTCCTGGTGTTTCTCCGCTGCCAGCTTGGCCCCCAGTGCCTCGCGCTCTGCAAGACGAAAATACGTAGGCGGACAGACAGGGTTATGGCAGGTGGGGACATCCGGCGGGCCGTGCTGCCCAGCTGTAAGTGGGAGGACAGCTGACAAGCACGGGAGACAGAAAAGTGACAGAGGACGAACACCCCGCGGGACAGGTAGCACACCGCGCCGACGTGCCCTAGCGAAGCCACAGCTCCGAGTTCTGAAGACAGTGACGTCATCCGATGGTTATTCCCCAGGGCTCTCCGCGAAGTTCCTTCAAACACCCACGTCTCCATCTGTTCCATTAATAAATTAACCCACAAAACTAGCAAAGAAACAGAGCAACTGGCCTGTGACAAGTGACCAGAATTCATTCCTGGAGCAGCGATTGTAGGAACGTCTGCAGGCGTCAAAGCTGAAGAATCAAAAGTTTTTACGAGGATAAAATTTGCTTTGAGTTTTTTACTGCCCCCCCCCAGTACATAAATATGAGTAGAAGGCAAGATTAGAGGAAACATAAATTAGTTGCATTGTTTTCTCTTGTCCTACTCAAAAGGTGACCGCTAGGACTTTAAGAGACACTGGCCCCAAGGCGGTGTTGTATGGAGAGATGTAGTTTCACCTGGACATTGTTACAGAGTCACCCTGGTCGGTCACTCCTTATCTCTATAAAGGGACGAAAGAGTGCAGATCAGGGCTGAGCCGCATCGACTTTGCTGTGGCCTCGGTCACGAGGGCAAGGGTTTTGGAGGAGTGCCAACACCAAATAATGGCATCGTTGGGGTCCCTTGTCCTCTGCGTTGCATGGGAAGGGAACTTTGTCCCCCTCACCAGTAGGGAAGAGTGGTTGGTTTCATTGGGCCTGCCAAGTGGGATAAAATGGAGAAGGAGAAACGATTGCAACATTTACCAGAATAGGGCTCTTTGGTGACCTCGGCAAGGGAAAATTTTATGGAGCGGTGGGGACTGAAGTCAGAGGAAAATGGGTTGAAAAATACAGGAAGAGGAAGAGGAGACGGCACATATCAACAGCACCGGGGACATCTGGCTGGTAAAAGAGGGGAAAAGAAGCAGTGGCTCGGGTGGGGCGCATGATGGCTCCTGGGTGGGGCGCATGATGGCTCTTGGGTGAGGTGGGGTTACGCC
>NW_011889239.1:545434-547767 GCF_000151845.1 Pteropus vampyrus
CAAGCCCGATCCCGTCCGATCTCGGCTGCTAAGCAGGGTCGGGCCTGGTTAGTACTTGGATGGGAGACCAGCGAGGAAGACCAGGTGCCGTAGGCATAAAAAGTAAAAAAAACCAAGGGATTAGAAGCTGACGAGGTCCTTGCAATCTGTGAAGTCAACCAAGGGTTGCCCCGCCTAAAAGAATATGTACGTATTAAACCGTCAGTGAGGGTGCGTTCGCTTCAGTTTGGTGAGCCATTCCGGTTCTTGGTTTTAAATGTAAGGTCACTGCTGGAGGTCTTTTGTATTTTAAGAGAATGCACGGAGTCACACACACAGACACGCACATATGTATGTATTCACGTAAGCGTCATTGAGAAAGATCTCTTCCCGGAAAGACCCGAAACCTAATTTTGAGACCTGTGGTTTGGAGAAGATTGAGAGAATTTTCCCGTTATGAATATGGAGCCAGGCCAGCTTGAGGCCAGACACTCAATCATAATTTAAAGGTGCATAGGTGGCTAAAAGGAACATATGACATTGGGTAACCCAGTGCCTGAGCCAGGGAAATATATGCCCTTTACCCTTGGAGTGAAACACTAGTTCTTCGGATGAAACGATGCCCTCATCCCAAACTCCCCTCGCACATCTGCTGACGGACACGCCAGTATCTGAATATGAACCAGCTCCCTGTGTGCACACCTGCGTGGCTTCTTCTCTTGTTCCTTCTGTTAGTCACTCCATTTTGGTTCATGGCCCTTACTTAGTAAACTCCAGCTACAAGGAAAACGATGGTCCTCGGCCAGCATTTCCTTAGGTTTAGAAAATGTGTTCTCAGGATATACGAGCACGTACGAGCAGCTCGCCCAAGGCCCTACCAGGCCCAAGGCCGGCAAAGACACGGCCTCCCCGAAGTGACACAGACCTCAGTGCTCTGTATGCCAGCTCTCTGTGCACCAGCCGGGGGAGCTGAGCTGTCCATTTTTGTCCACGTGACAAGTACACAGTGAACGAAACCGACTGCCGAATTCGAGCCCACGAAGTTTTAGGTCAAATAAAAATAAAACTAAGGAAAATTAGTTGTCTTAACGTATTTTAGTAACTCCAAAGTTCTTAAAAAAAAACACACACACAACCTTAGGAAGCAACTGAGGGGGATCGTTTTATGAACTACATAGATGTCTACCCAATATACTGTCTACGTGAAACTGATGACATAAATAAAGTTTTAAGAAAGGGAAAAAAAAACCACAAAATAGCATCTGCTAGAATGGCTGTCATCATGAAGACAAGACATGACGAGTGTTGGCAAGAACATGCAGACTAGAGAACACTTTACACCGTTGCTGGGCATTTACATTGGTTCAGACACTATGGGACACAACATGGAGTTTCTTCAAAAAATGAGCAATAGAATCACCAGATGATCCAGCCATCCCGCTTTGGGGTATTTATCTAAAGGCAATGAAATAAAATCAGAGTATCAACAGTATATCCGCCCCTGCCACATCCTTTGCTTCATTAGTCTTAATAGCCTAGATATGGAAACGACCACTCATTCAGTGGATGAATCAAGAAGATGTGATATATATATACATGCAATGGAATATTATTCAGCCACCAAAAGGAGAAGGAAACCCGGCCATTTGTGTCAAAATGGATGGACCTTGAGGGCGTCATGCTAAGTGAAATGCGTCAGAGGAAGACAGATGTCGTATGATGGCACCAGCACGTGGAATCTGAGAAAGCTGAACACGGAAGAACCGTGGTCGCCAGAGGCCGAGGGGGAGGGGAATCGGGGGCCTTGGTCAGAGGGTTCAAAGCCGCAGCCAGACGCTGGACGAGGTCTGGACATCTGATGCACCGCGACGCTGCGTTACGTGTCCATGGACTTGTCAGGGAAGTCACACGTAGTTTGCCACCAATTGCGTTTTAGTGTGAAGCTGGAGAGTGATTTTCTCTGCTACTTAGGGGGAGGAAAAAAAGCCTTTTGTAAGTTAGAGCTGAGGTGGAGGGGAGGCGCCTGGCGCGGCTGGTCTCATCTGGCGGTCGGAGGCCCCTCCTGCCTTGGCGCTGGCTGCACACGTGGGGCTTCCTCAGAAAGGACATTTAGCGCCTCGGGGTTCAGGCGGACGCTTGTCGCTTTTGCCGCCAGCTTTGCGTCCCTGTGCTCCGTCACGGCACGGCCTCGTCCCTGGGGGAATCTCCTCTCCCTCCCGCGTGCGTGTCCGTGGGGAGGCGGGTTGGGGCTCTGCTCAGGCCTCGGCACGCGGGAGGCTCGTGAGCCGGGCCAGGCCTGGGGGTGCATCTCAGCAGCAGAGGCTCCGGCCGGACTTATGTAACTTCCCTTTCGA
>NW_011889239.1:549948-551095 GCF_000151845.1 Pteropus vampyrus
ATAGGCTTTATTATTTGTTTTTACGTTGGAGGGTCTCATGATCGGAGAGGGGAGGTCCGTCCCCCGTGGTCACACAGCATGAATGTGACAGAGCCGGGATTCATCACAGGCCTGTAGGACCTAAGGTCTAAGGTGTTTTGTTGTGTTTTTTGGGGCCTCCCCCACCCTTATTTTTAAACATAGAAAACATGTGATCTAGATACGGCAGCAGTGGTGCCTGGCGTTCCCCGGCCGGCGTCCTGTGATCCTTCTGGACTTGCTCGCTGGTGCTTGAGAGGACAGTTCCTTATTAGCTCAGAAGACTAAAGACAGGTAGACACCCCGCCACCCCACGACAGCTTTACGGGAGATGCCGCCACCATGATGAAGGCGACATGATTCAAAAGCAACTACGTTATCAAAAAAAAAAAAAAAAAAAAAGAAGAATGATCACTTTTAACCACGCGTGGTGACTCATTAGACTTTGAATAGGAAACCAGATGAAAATGCACGCGGGCTGAGACTTCCACCGAGCTGACGGTCTGACCTTTACAGGAACGGGCACGAAATTATTTTTAATTAACATGACTAATCATTTCCCATCGTTCTGAGGTGACGGGCTTTGTCTACAAAGTCGTGTGCGGGGTGCTGCTCCCTGCTTTGTGCTTGGTGCAGGGAGCTTCAGAAGGAGGCAGGGCTGCTCCACATCCAGTGTCCCCAAGGGGACAGCTCAAGGTTTCCTTCCTCCCTCCCTCCCTCCCTCCCTCTTTTTCTTCCTTTTCTTCTTCCCAGGGCTACATGGACTCCTTATTTCTAGCTGCGCTCACGTGCATTTCTAGGCGGCTTTTGTCGTCATGAAACATCAGCCTGCAGGCACCAAGCAGAAGCCGTTCCTTTTCTTGTCTCCACTCATGACAGCGGTGTCTTCCCAGATGTTTTTGAGGACCGTCCGGTTCTCTCTCTGTCTGTCCCTCCATCCTTAGGACCCGAGGGGGAGCTGGCCCGTGGACGCCCCGCACTCTGAGTGGACCGGGGCGGGAAGCAGCATCCTGTGCCCTGTGCCCTGCGCCCTGCGCCCGAGGGCGGGATGCTGAGGGCTCGTGGGACACGGTCCGGAGGGCTGTCCTGGACCCAGACACTCTCTCTGTCCCGGCCACAGCACCTCAGG
>NW_011889240.1:0-1695 GCF_000151845.1 Pteropus vampyrus
CACTTATCTCCAGAGGTGATTTGTGTTTTCTGAACTGTTTCTAGATACACCTTTGGTTGGTGTCAGAACACCAGCTCTCACCAACCGGGACTAAATCTCCCTTTGAACCCGGGGGCTGCAGCCCTGGGGCGGGACTCAGTGAACTTCCTGCCTGCGGGCCGGAAAGCCCCAGCCACCAGAGGCCCAAAGCCGATGGGGGAGGGGCCGCCTCTGCTCCTCCTGGCAGCCACTTCCTGTGAGAACCCCCACCAACCCGCCCGGGAGGGCAGCCCCCCACCTCCTCCAAGTCCCCCAGGCCTAGGGATACCGAGGGCGACCTCTATTACCTGAGCTCAGCACCCTCTTGCGCTGGGCTTCCAGAATTCTCCAGGGCCAGCGCATCGGACACCAGCCTGAGGGCGCGCTCCACGTGAGATACAGCCTTCCTGACGGCCAGGAGCTCCAACTCTGAGGGGTAGATAGCAGCATGCTTGCACATGATGTGTCGGTCATCACTGGACTCCGGCCGCCGTGAAGGCTGCGGGGAGAGGTAGTCATCACGGCGGGGCTGACAGATCCCCCAGACCCGGCGGGCGGGGGCCGCGACAGTGTCAGCCCTGCAAAAGTACAGCACACGTGGCAGGTGGTCACAGGGCTGGGGGTGGGGAGCCAGGCTGAGGAATGGAGGGGACCCACAAGTGGTGACCGAGGAGGGCCCCGGGGCCTCCCCTGAGGGCTGCGGGGGGCTAGTGGGCTCCCCTGTGGTGATATTCTTACATTTCACAGCCAGAGGCTTTTCAACCAACTCAGTGGGCCTGTCCCCTCAGCAAGGTGAAAATCTAAGGTGGCTGTGTGGTCAGAGAGAAGCCGAAGGACCCCCAAGGGATGTGACAACCGGGACCTTAGGAAGTTAAAGCGACCACTGTGGCGGGCAGCAGGGCTGGGGCCTGGAGCTCCTATCGGTGACCAGCAATGAGGGGTGGGTGCCCCTTTAGGGGTCTTGGTACAAAACTCCACTCCTCATCCCCTGAACACTCGGATCCTAGTGAGCTTATGAGGACATCACCCGCCCCGTGGGCCACTGCCACTGGAGACATTTCAGCACACGATCACCACCCACCGGAGGTGTGGTGGTGGGTGCTTCCAGCCTGCTCATGAGGGGAGGAGGGTGCTCGCTGGGTGGCGAGTGTCCTGGGTGCTCGTCCTGGGCCTGTGTCTTCTCCTCCAGCCGCCTCCTGCACAGGTCATAGCGCCTGCATGGAAGCAAGAGGACAAGGAGCTATCAGCAGCTGCAGGACCCTTGGCCTGTCGCGTCGGAGCCGGCAGCATGAGGAAGCTGTGTGGCTCCTGCTGCCTGGTCCTCAGGCTGAGCAAGGCTGGCAGCCATCGAGGAGAGGCAGCAGCCAATGGGACCCCACTGGAGCCCAAGACAAAGTCCTGCACAAATGCCCACCACGTGCCAGGGAGACGGAGGCCGCAAAGGCCAGGAGGACACAGAACAAAGGCCACTGCTGGGGAGGGAGGAGCCAGCGCCAGCGGCTGCAGCCCCAAGTCTGCCCCGAGCTTCGTGCCTCGGCTCAGAGGCTGTAGCGGCTCTTCTGTGAATCAAACACCGCGTCACAAAATGCTTTGGAATTGAATTGCTCTAGAGGATGGAGGATGACATCAAATGTGTGGGACATCAGGAGACACCAGGGGTCAGGGGACACCAGGGGT
>NW_011889240.1:2580-19320 GCF_000151845.1 Pteropus vampyrus
TAACTCGATAGCATTGCCTTCATTCACTGAACTTCGTTTTCAGCACTTAATTTCATCATTCAGAAAGCGGAGTGCTGTCTAAGGATCATTTGGTAGCAGAAATGACCCAGTGTCCACCAACAGGTGACCGATACGCAAGAACATCGGTCACGGGAACATCACTCGGCCATGGAAAGGAGGGAGGCGCTGACACTCGCCACAACCCGGAACATAAGGCGCTCAGTGAGACGCCGGACACCGGGGCCTCACAGCGTGAGTCCATTTATGTGACATGTCCAGAACAGGTACATCCTCAGGAAGTGGGTTAGTGGTTTTAAAAAGAGGCTGGGGGAGGGAACGGGGAGTGACTGCTAATGGGGAGGAGGCTCCATTTTGGGGTGATGAGAATGTTTTGGAACTATAGGTGATGGTTGCACAGCTCTGAATATAATGAAAGCCGTCGAACTATATATTCCGTGGGGGTGAATTATGTGGTGTGTGAATGACACCTTGGTGAAGCTGCTAAAAAGGGAGGAAATACCCAAAAGCCACAGTTTATCATTGAGGAGAGTTACACGCGTGTGCTGTGCGCAAGCGCACTCACAGCCCGACAGCAGGTGTTTAGACACAAGTGTGCACACGTGCCCCGGTGAATGTAAAAGGGAGGCCTCGGGTGGGCAGCTGAGGGCCCCTCTGGTGGAGCTGAGGGCGCCCGAGGGCCCATGGGAATGCCTTGGCCACACAAAGCCAGCCCCTCTGGGTAGGAAAGGGCCCCTGCTGGCCCTTGGAGCCCTCGGCATTGGAGGCCAGGCTTGCTGAAGGTGGCTTGGACCGGATGGCCCGGATGGCCCGGATGGCCCACTGCCCTCTGCAGCACTGACCTGTCAGCACAGGACCCCAGCCCCTCTTCAGCCCACAGACTCAACCCTGGGGTCCCCACACATTATCCCATGGGGATGCAGTTCAGACTGGGCCTAGCACTCCCCACCTCCGCTAGCACCTGCCAGCTTGGGACCTGGGCAGAGGCCCTAGGAAAGAAAAAGGGCACGTATCAGGTACGAAAGAACCAACACGGGGAGTCGGGAAAACGAGCCCTGTTTGTGTGCGCATCACATCGACCATCCGACGCGCGCTCGAGAGCTCCCTCAGCATTGGCAACAGGCGGCTCGGAGTTTTAAAACCGAACGTTCACCTGCAAGAAAGGACATCAACCGGCAAGGTCAGCTCTGGGTTTTCCGCTCAGGCCAGGCCGTGGAAATGCAGTCTGGACTCGGCCTGAGAGGCCCCTGGGGCCTGGAGCTACTGTCGGAGGTGCGGAGTCGCAGAGGGAACGATGCGATGCGTTTTGAGCCGGGGACAGAGAGGAGGCGCGAGTCCACCCCCGCCCACCGAGGGGGGCCAGACGCAGCAGGGCGCACCTGGTACTGCAGCCGGTGCCGCCGGCCCCTCACGTGCAGGTCCCTGGCGTTGGGGTCGTTGAGGCTGCACTCACACAGCTTGCAGTGGAACCGGGTCACTCTGCCTTCCTCGTTGCACACCTGACACACGAAGCTCAGCTGAGCGCTGGCCGCCAGGCAAAGGGCACCTCCCTCCACCCTCCGAGGGCATGGAGCCTTCCTGGGGAGTGTCCAGTCTGCTGAGTTATTCTGCGGGCGGCTTTCAGAGGAGACAACATGCCCTCCCATGCCGGAGTTCAACCCTGCCGCTGTCGGCCCCCTTCTTCCTCCCCTGAGCTCAGCCACCCCCATCAATGCCCTGCCCCGCGGTGCTCCCGCCTTCGCCCTGGCACAGTCCCTGCCCATCCTGCGCCCTTCTGATTGCTGCGGCTGTTGTGGGTCTCATCTCCTCAACTAGTAAATGACCGGGGGTCCAGCGCAGGCGTGTTCTATCTAGCGTGGTTATTTTGCAAGGAACAAAACAGAAGATGCTGAACTGATTGAACAAAAGCACTAAAATGAAAACAGAAGAAATGCTGATGCCGTACTTCCTTCGAGCCACAGGCAGTCCGGAAGCTCTTGGGGAGGCTGGGAATTATGGACGTGGCCACAAGTTTCAGAATTTGAGTTCTAGAGGCCGTTTAGGACCAGCCCGCGAGGCCACTGCTCAGGCTCTAGGCATCTGAGCGATGGCCGTGTAGGGACATGCTGGCTCTTACTGTCCCCAGAAGCACGCGCCTTGGGGTGCCGCAGTCACCTAGCCTTCCAGGGCACGGCTTCCTCCTTCCACCTTCCTTCCCACAGGAAGAGGGCTGCCTAGTAAGATATGCCTCTGCCTGCCTCCAGCCTTCCTTCTAGGATCTGAAATCCAGTGCCTGGACCTTTCAGGAAACTCTGCATGACTCACTGGTCTGCGCGGGGATGGGTACGTGACTGTCTGCTGGAGAACTGCGTTGAGGGTTCGAAGCCTGACTCCAGCAAGGCCCTTCTCAACCAGAGCCCAGCGGAGAAGGGCACATGCTGCCAGCCCGACGGTGGGATGGTGGCAGGCAGAGTTACCTCTTCCACATAGCCTGGGCCCACTGGCTGAGAGTCACAGCAGCTTCCAGAAGCTTCCGAAGAGCCTCCTTGGATGGGCAAGTCTCCTGGCCCCTCTGATTTCCGGTGTGCTGGTTTCCCCTCTGGGGGTTTGCGGCCCGCTGCCTGCTGCTCGGGGGTTCCTGGAAGAAAGAACTGCATTACTTGTAACCTGCTCCAGCCAGAAACCACAGCCGCTTCCGGTCCGCCGGTGTGAAGGGCAGAACGCAATGCGAACCGGAATCTCCTGCAGCCCCTTCCACCCCCACATGACATCAGCTGGTTGGGTCCACAGTCCCACAAGACCTCTCGCGCCGGCCTGGGTCACAGCTGAGAGAACGAGGCCCACACAGCGCTTGGTGCCGATCTGAACTCGTCCGTAGCGGGGTCCTGGCTGCAGGCCCCTGGCTGAGGGACTCCCACGGCACAGATTCGGCAGTCCTTAGTGAATCAATGATGAGACAGCAGGTGGACCAAGGCTCACTGGCCACCTGGTCCCATGAGACAGGTCCACAGAGCCTCAGGAGGGAGCTGTTTCTATTTTTTACTTTTTAAATAAATTTACTTAAATTAGTTTCAAATATATAGTACATTGGTTAGACAGAGAGCTCATTCTTTATTATCAAAAGTGCTTTAAGATTTTATCTTCAATATCATGTGCTCATTCAAAAAACTGCTGCTGAGGCTAAAAATAAAATAAGCACCTCCTCTTCCCACACAAAGCGTGTGGTGCAGAGCAAAGCCAGTCAGAGACCTGGGTTCGAATCCTGCCCCCACCGTTTATGGGGTGACCCAGGTCAGGTGCCACCTCACCTTGGCTTTTCCATCTGCAAATTAAGACTGACGACAAAATCTACTTCAGAGGCGTGGCGGGCCTGCTGGGCAATGCACGTGGGGCGGCTGCGGACTGAGTGCGGGCATACGATCCCGGCTATGACCCCCTCGGTACATGTCATGCGGCAGCCATTACTTCCCTCAGCTCACAGCCGATGCGCCCCGCACCTAAGGGAAGGCAGGGCTGGAAGGGGCTGCAGGGAGCCCGCCTTAACCTTGTGGTGCCCACGTAACCATAACCGTCAGAGCAGTTTGTGAAGAGCGCTGCTTCCAGCGCATGGGTGGTGGTGGCCCAGGGCACTCACTCCTTGGGCCCAGCGCAGGGCTCCGGAGAGTCACCAGCGCTTGGGTGGGTTCCAAGCTCCATGGGAATAAATGGTGCTGCTACCCCACTGGTTCTGCAAAGGCTTCGGGTCCAGAGGGTGTGAACCAGAGGCAGCAGAGCACATCCCATCTGGCAGGAACATGGGAGAGAAGGCAGGCCCCGCCCCCCGCCCCCTAGTCATAGCTTAGTCCAGTGGTCCCCAACCTTTTGGCACCAGGGACTGGTGCTCCCATGAGAATCTAACGCCTGATGATCTGAGGTGGAGCTGAAGCGGTGATGCCAGCGCTGGGGAGCGGCTGTAAATACAGATGAAGCTTTGCTCGTTCATCTGCCGCTTACCTCCTGTGGTGCAGCCCGGTTCCTAACAGGCCACGGACTGGTACCGGTCCGCAGTCTGGGGGTTGGGGACCCCTGGCTTAGCTTCTCCTGAGAAGATGTGCTGGCTTACACACATGCACACAGGTTAGCTAGGCAATCACTTCTCTATCTCAGGGTACGGGCATGTGAACCCAAAACACATACCCACATGCTTGTTCTTCGAGGGCGCCAGTCTCTTGGTCGGCTCTGGCCTGCTAGGGGTATGCACGCTGCAGCTGGCAGGGGCAGCGGGCTTGGTTGAGGCCACCGGGGGGCTATCCATGGTGAGGGGTGCCTGCTTCTTGGTACAGGTGGTCTGGAATGAGCTGGAGGTCCCTGGTGCCGGTTCTATGGTGGGGATGGGCTTTCCCAATTTGGTGTGCAGCTTGAAGACCTGGAACGAACCCACGTCCCCTTGTCAGGGTCACCTGCAGGCCCCATCGACCTTCCTTGAGAGGCAGGAAGAACACCACAGTGGGTGTGGGAGGGCTGGCAACTTGTGGCAACCGTGTCTGGGGACCCCACCCACACCCCAGCTCCCAGGAACATGCCTTCCGCTCCCTCAAGTATCACTCTGTCTGGAAAGGCCCCCACCAGTCACGCACATGCAGGCCCTAGAATACTCCGACACTCTGTGCGGGCTAACACCGACCCCCTTCCTCCAAACTCCCCTGCCTTCAGCTGGGGGGCCGGGCCATTCCCTGCATCCCCAGCACCAACCCAGTGCCCACCCTGGACAGGGACAAAGCATATGTGGACGGGTGCATGGAAAGGGGCCGCCTGTTACGATGTATGCGTGTACGTGTCCATGGACATACGTCTATGTTCTAAAAACACATGTGTCCATGTCCATGCACACGAAAGCACCTAGTGTTTGGTCACACCCCATCCTCGATAGTCTTGACATTAAAACCTACTATTTTCAATTTATTTATTTAATTTTATCTGGTTTTAAAAAGGAGGACCCCAAATGGAATACATCATTTGACCTCATCGATGTTCAAACTCGTTCACGCAAAAATGTACTCGGACCTAATGCCAAGAGCAGTGTCTCAGGGCCTGGGCACGAGCCCTGTACTGCTTTCTGCTTCTGTCCAGAGCAGGGAGGACTTGCATAACGGGGACAAGGTGTCTGGCTTCCGGGGAAGGAGGACCCCTGGGCCCTGCACGGAAAGCTTCCTCTCATCAGTGGCTCCCCCCTCTGGTGTCACTGGATGCCCCTCTGGGTCCCGGGTGTGAAAGGCTGGGACTGCTCCCAGGGCCACCCTGCCTGGACCTGTGTGGGGCTCCTACCTTCTGGTGCCTGGCCCCCCGGATGTGGGCGGCGTAGGCCTCCGCCCCGGTGCAGGACACGGCACACAGGTCGCAGCGTAGCTTGGCCTGCACCCCGCACGGGCTGCCATTGGGCTGCGTGCCCGCCTGCTGAGCTGCCTCTTTCTTCTTGTGCTTCTGCCCCTCCAGGTGCTCACGGTACGTCTGCTGGCAGAGCGTGAGAGTAGGAGTGCTGGGGGTGTGCCCGCTGGGCACCACACTGTCCCCCGCAGATCAACAGCGAGGGATGTGTGAGCCAAGGGGAGCCTGCCACCCCCAGCCCTCCTCTTGCGGCCTGAGATTCGCGCTCTACTGCATCAGGCCCAGCCTCAGACTCAGACGCTTTGCCCAAAAGATATAAGGTCTTTCTTTCATTTTTCCCCTTAAAAATCGATGAGTTTTAAGCTAGCATCCTTAAAGAATCACACAGGCAGTTTTGGGTGTTGCTGTGAACGAAAATTCTGGCTTTTCAGAATGTGACCTCAGAGACCGAGCCAGGACGCATGCGACGCTTCCCTGTTAGAACGCCACTGAGAAGCCGAGGGACTCCACACGGAGGGGCTGCCAGTGGGTCACAGGCCTACGCATCCTGCACCACTGGGCCCAACACATCTGGCTGCATCTGCAAATGACCAGGCTCTTATGTGGCGTCCCAGACTCCTCTCTTGGACCCTTAAGACGGCAAGCTGCAGCACACACACAAACCAGGCCCGCTAGACAGTGACTCTGACCGCGCCCCGAGTCAACATTCGCAGAACAAACCGTCTCTGGAAAAGACACGCGGCTATTTCTGGGGGCGGATGGGCAGCGGGAGCGGGAGGGGTGCTCGCTGGAATGGAGAAAGCTCGTGAGCGTTTGACCTGAGCACAGTGTGGATACACACGCACGCAACGAAAGCCTATGCGACACAGAAGAGCATGGAATAACACACGGCAAGGTGCCAGCAGTAAAGTACTTCATTCAGGTGGTGAGAGCACAGGTTCTTGCCTGCTTCTTTGCACACGTGGTTGTAGCTAACCACACGGCTTTGACAAACCACAAAAAATCTGATTTCCATCTTCATCCCTAAAAGCATTCCGAGTTCCTCGGGTTACTGACCCGCTCTGAGCCCCGGGCCTTCCCCGGCCAACACAGAGATGATAACAAATAACAACGCAGTTTGATGCATGAAATAACTAGGAAATGCTTCCCAGAGCTCTGAGCTTAGAGCAAGGGCAAATGTTTAAAGTTTTGTCATCTTCCCACCTGGCTCCCGCCATAAACACGCATTAAGTGTGTGATGAGACAATTGCAGGGAGGGGTGTTAGAAAGAGGCCTCCTGCTGCCCCTGCAGCCCCGATGGCTCCCACCGAAGCTCGAGGCCACCCTGCTGGCCCTCACTGGGCTAGCACAGAGACCTATTGTCAGCTGTGTGGCCTTGATTCGGAGAACTTGCTTAGACAGACACCCAGAGAAAATGCAGAAGTGCGCCAGCCAGGCCACAGGGAGGCCATGCTGACACGGAGTCCCTTCCAGACACAGATCTGGAGAGCACACATGGCTGTTTTGACATTCACGGGCTGTGAGACAGCATGGGGGGGAGGGGCGGTCGGGAGGGGGTGGGTAGAAAAGGGCAGCGAGATGGACTCTTTGCTGGAAACGTTCAGGATCTTGGCAGTGATGGCAGATTCACGAGCTTCCCCAAGTGATAAATTCACACAGAATACACACACACACGTGTACACACACATGCATACAAATGAGTACAAGTAAAGCTGGGGACATCTGAATGAGAACAGACTGTGTCAAAGTCCAAATCCTGGGTACAATTCACAAAATGTTAGCATTGGGGGAAGGGTACATGGGACCTCTGCGTTTCTTGTTGTAACTGCATGTGAACCTACAACTATCTCAAAAAAAATTCTAATTTAAAAAGTGCTATTAATATTAGCAAAGCTGGGGATATCAAGAATTGGCGTTCCCGGGCACATCGAGTACATGCCAGACGCCATGCTGAGTGGTGGCGCTGGGGTAAACCCTGTCCCATGGGGAGACTGAGGCTCAGAGAAGCTACGACGCCTGCTTGGGCGACGATGTGAGGCGGGGCTGGGCCGTGAGCCTGGGAGACTGGCTCCCAAGCCCACGTCCCATCCCCTTAGACGACACGCACATGCGCACCCACGCGCATCCGAGGCCCTGACACAGCGAGCCAGTCTGCCTGGGCCCTCGCTGCTGAGGAGGGGCGCTGACTACCTCTCCCGCCCCAAAGCAAGGGAAGCCCCCTCGCCCCGGGGTTTGAGACCACACATCAGCCGACAGCCAGCACTGTGCTGCTCTCGTTTCTTTCACCCAGTCACCAGCAGGGCCATCTTAAGGCGACCTGACACACCACTTGACGTCGCAAGTTTAATACAGGCCTCTTTGTGGCGGGCAATGACTCTGACTGCTGGTTGGCCACAGGGGACAGGGGAGGGCTCTCCCAGCCCATGGCGGGGAGGAAGGCCCTGGGGCTTGCCCAGCTTGGGCACAGGGTGCTGACCTGGGGACCAGCGCAGCTGATCTTGCAGATGTCGCAGTAGTGAAGTGGGGGCTGCCTGGGCCCGCCTTTGGGTTTCGGAAGCTTGCTAGGAACCAGTGGCTTCCTGGCGGAGCTGCTGGCAGGACTGGCACTGGGGCTGCTCCCTGAGCCACCCCACAGGGACGAGTCCAGGGTCTTTGGGGGTGGAGGAGGCGGGGGCGGAGGCTGCATCTGTGGGGGGAGCAGTGGAGGGTAGTACAGACTGGCTGCTGAGTACAAGGTCACGTCACAGCTCGGGTAGTTTGGTCCTAAGAAGCGGAGAGAACGAGAGAGGGGGATAGGCTATGGGCTGGTTTCCAGGATGACGTTCATTTTGGCTGCAGAGAGAGTAACCGGCTCCGCCCCCATGCACGCTCAGGGAAACCGTAGACTTACCTGTGTACGGGGTGGAGGCAGAGCTGTAGGAGGGCAGGGTGGACACGGAGGCCACGGGCTGGACGCTGGTCGCTAACGGGTAGGTGTAACTGGAGGATGGGGCACTGGCTGGCTGTGCCATCCCAGTAGTGGGAGCCTGTTGTGGGGACTGCGCTTGGCTGTACCCACCGCTGGGCTGGCAGTAAGCTCCTTTGGTCTCTGGAAAGCAAGTAGAGACCCTCTGAACAGCCACACTTCACCACCTGGCAGATGCCAGGGAACAGAGTGAGAGGCATGTTCCCTGTGACCACCGCAACCAGCTTCTCCAGCCACAGGGGCCCAACACAGGCCTCCACTTGTGAATGAGCCCCAGGCACAACTGGCCACGGACCCCCAGGATGTCTAAGCCTGGGCTGGAGGCCAGGACGCCGGGCCTCTGGGACAGAGCTCTGATCCCGGCAGGGATTGGTGTGACTCCTTTCTAGGCTCTTCCTCTTCTGTGGCACGCGTGTAAAGGGGTGCATGTGTATGTGAAGTGTTCCCTATCTCTTTCACGTCTGGGAGCCAAGCCCTCAGAACTTATCCTCTCTACCCTGGGAAAGCTTCCTTGGAAAACACTCAGCTCCATTTAGTTCTGTCTCGCTGTCTCTCTCACGCACAAGCCCATCCGGATCTCCTATGAATCTGGAATGTTTAAATGGGACTTGAATGCAGTGACTCCCGTGCCCTCGCTCCTCCCACCCTCTAACCCTATAGAGACCCACCTGGCTGGCAGAGTGTGGCCGTGGCAGGGAACTGAGGCTGGCCCGCAGCAGGCAGGTGATACTGCTTGTTCTCATAGCTCCTGGCGGCTGGCGATGACCTGTGGCCGTAACTGTCCTGAGAGGGGGTTTCCGTGGGAGAGACACAGAGAGCAGGGAAAGGAGTGAGGCGTGCAGCGGGGGCCTTGCAGGGTCTGGTTCTACGCTAAGGGCAGCAAGGAAGACGGCGGGATTCGGGTTCGCAGGGGGATTTGGGCTGTGGGGTGGATCAGGGAGTACACGGGGGCAAGGACGAAAGCACAGAGGCCAGCAGGTGGCTCTGGGAGGGTGGCAGGGAGAAGTCCGAGGCCTTGTGGAAGCAACGGTGAGAGGAGGGAGGAAGGGGGCGGAGCCAACTGGAGGGGCTTAGCCAACCGGGTGGTCTGTGGTGCCACTGACAACCCAACTGGGAAAGCCGGGGGTGGGGAGACCACGTGCAGTGCGGGGTGCGTTGGTGATTCCAAGTGGAAGTGCAGTGGCCTGATCTGTGGCCCAGAGCTCCAAGGTGGGGAAAGTGGCATCATCCACACCAGAAGCGCCAACAAGGACAAGTCACCTCCACAGGCGGGGACGACAGCATGAGGAGGGTGGGCACAGGCCGCCCACCACACTCTTCCATTCGACACTCTCAATCTTTCAAGGAAGGACAGGTGCTGGTCAAGGAAAGGCCAGCTGATACCTGGTAGGAGTGAGCAGGGGCGGGCACGGGGGCAAGTCCGCTGCCATAATCGAAGTCCTGGACGGAGTGGGGCTGGTATCCGCCGTACCCTGCTGGGCCATCGGACCTGGGTGGCTGGGTGGCCGTGGGGGGAAGTGGCGGGGTCTCAGTGGGGCCCATTCCGGGCACCAACTGCGCATCGAAGCCGGCTCCAGCAGCAGGGAGGGGGAAAGCCATGGGAGGCTGGACAGCCCGGCTGCATTAGCTGGGGCTCGACAAAGAGCTCGAGCTGAGCACATCACTCGCAGCGGACACTGCCGTCAGCTGCCTCTGATGCCCGCATTCATTCAGTGCTTCCTGCAGCTGCTAACGCTTGCTGAGACTTTACGAGCACAGGCACCGTTCTAAGCACTTTTCGTGAATGAATGCAATCTCCCAACGACCCCGTGAGGCAGGGACCATCCTTGTTTGTTTTACAGAAAAGTAAACTGAGGCACGGTGAGTGGCAAAGTCAGGCCTGAACCCATGTTGAAGACTTCTCAGCTCATCCACATGGGCGGCAGTCCTTTTCTCGACGGCGAGATTCCACAAGGAAAGTTGGACTTGAAGGGTAGTTTTAAACCGAAGAACAAACGAGTGGACCCGCCCGATCATTAGAATAGGGAAGATCGGTTACCACCCAACTAAAAACTCGTTACTAACGAGAACCAGCTTTTATGGACGGCTTGTTCTGTGGGAAGCACAGCTCTGAGGCCTTTGTCTACATCACCTCATTCACGCCTCAGCACCTGTAGAGAAGGTGCCAGCACAGTCCATCCATATGCCTGCCTGTCCTCCCTGTCTAGGCGAGGGGACTCTCTGAGGATCAGTGACACGTGTCAAATGCTTGGGATCTTTCTGACCCCAGCGCCACACACTTTGCTGCATATCGGCCACTGGTAGAGTCCTCAAATATAAAAGCCCAGACGTCAGGAAGAATCATCAAAGATTTTAGAACAATACCAATAAAGGTCATATAGGAAAGTTCTGGAACATATCCCCCTCAGATAAGCGGGGGCCTACTGTATTGATTTATAAAATTAAGACATTTACACATGTGGCATGCAGGTTTCCATTTATACTTTTGCCCTGAGCCTCCCAAACTTAAAGTCTGATTATTTACTTGTTCAAATGCATTACAATTCATTCGCCTAGTTTCCTAATGGTAGACATTTACATATAAGTATCTATTGCTGAGTTAAAAATCATCCTCGATGATGTGGCTGCAAACGATAATAACCATTTATCATCTTCACAGTTTCTGTGGGTCAGGGTTCTGGGAGTCGCTTGGCTGGGTTCGGGCTCAGGGTCTTTATGAGGCTGCAGTCAAGTCGCCGCTGGGCTGCACCATCCAAAGGTTCAACTGGGATGGTGTGATCTGCTTCCAGGACCTTCCCTCCCCTGGCTGGCAACTTGGTGCTGGCTGCTGGCGGGAGGCCTCAGTCTCTCCTTTAGTGGGCTTTTCTCAGCGCTGCTTGAGTGTTCTTACAACATGGTGACTGGCTTCCCTCAGGGTGAGAGGTGTGTGTATGTGTGTGTGAGAGAGAGAACCAGCTGGAAGCTGTCCTTGTTATGACCTAGCCTCAGACATCACATGGCATAACTTCTGCCATGTTTCGTTAGTTAGAAGTGAATCACTCAACCCATACTCGAGGGGAAAGGATTAGGCCCCACCTTTTGAAGGGAGGAGTATCATGAATTTGTGGTCTTATTTTTAAACCACCGCATGTTATTTCCAATTTTCTGCTGTTCAAGCAATGCTGCAAAGTATTTTCTGTGTAAGTTCTACATGTGCCTTCTTGTGCCAGCTTCCCCTCGTGGCTTCGTGTCCCATGCCACGCACTCCAAACTGGGCACAGCTGAGCGGAATGGGGCCAGGCTGGCTGGCTTAGACTCATCAAGATCTACCTTGGAGCTGAGTCACACAGGAGAGGCATGGACCCCACGCAAACTGGCAAGGAAAACGGAAGGGATAGACTTTGGGAGGACGATGGAAGGCCCAACAGGGGGTCTGATCTGCCTAAGCTGCGAGGGCAGAGACACTCGGTCCAAGTGTGCGTGCACGGCTGGAGCTCTCTGCTCTGAGACCTGCCGCCGCCGCTGCGTCAGGAGCTGCCAGCACGGCAGCGACGCTGAGCGGCCCTGTAGGGGCTCCCCTCCGCCCTGGCTTCCTTCCATCCTGACGGCCTCCACCTCCTGGTCCTGGAGCCCCAGCCCACGAAGCGGTGCCAATTGAGAGCACAGAGGCAAGGACCTTGGGATGGAAGGGAGTCTCGTCCTTCAGCCGCTGAGGGCCCTGAGGAGGTACAGACAACCTCGGGGTTGTCTCCACCTGCTCCAGTGGTGACCTAACTTAGGTCACAAGCTTTGTCTCCACCTGGTGGGGGCCCCATGTAAGGCACCCAGTGTGGGCAGATGGCTATTGCCCTTTTCCATGCCAGGAGGAACATACATATAGCCCAGTGTTTAGGACAGGGGCTTCTCGACCCAGGCACTGCTGACATTGGGCTGGACCACTCTCTGGGCTGGGGCCGTCCTGGGCACTGTGACCTCCAACCACTCAATGCCAGGAGCACTCCCAGTCGTGACGACCACAGATGGGAACCGCTGGCCTAGGACAAGCTCAGTCCCAGAGCAGCAGCTGGGCAGCGCCAGAGGCTGATCCAGACCCTGATCTGAAAGGATCACCAGGACACTGTGGGGTGCCTCTGACAGAACGTTGGTGAGTGTAAATTTAAAAGGACACGATTTGTTGCACATGACCCTGAATGGTGTTCTGTGCCCTGAAACTTGAAGACCACGTACACTAGACTGAAGGGAGGTACGAAAGGAGATTCTACGTGCAGAGGGCTGGGGATCCAAGTGCTTACGTGTGAGGGAACCCAGAGGCTACGGTGGCAGAGTGCGGGTGCTCTGAGTGCCTGCAGGGCGATTCCCACCAGAGTCACTAAACATCACAGCTAGGGGCAGACTGGTTGGCTGTAAGGCGTACAGGGTCAAGGTCAACATCAGCTTTCAGGTCAGTGTGGGACTGCGAGGCACCCGTGACCTCACCAGGGATCAACCCCCACTCTCATCTGTGGGAGTGGAGAGCCTCTCCTGTGCAATAGCGGAGATGCGGGGAGAGGGGCAGGGGAAACTGAGTCATGCCATCTGGAGGAAGGATGGGTGTGCCGACAGCCCAGCAGGTAGCAGGAGGACGCCCAACCCTGACGCTGGAAGGCTGACTAGAATTTCAGAGGGTCGGGGCTCGGACTGGACTGAGACAAAGGCCTGGCACAGGCATCGGGCTGTGGGAAGGCACGAAACTGACAGGGAAACTCCTGTGTGCTGAGGAACAGAGGATGTGTGGGGTGACAGGAGGCTGGACGGTAGGCTCGGGCTCTCAGATGCTAGGCAGAACCTGAGTTTCATCTAGTAAGCAACGGGGAGTCACAGAGGTGTCTCTTGCCAAGATCTGACCTGTTTTAGGATTCTGAGGTGGTGCTATAAGCTGAATTGTGCTCCCCCACCACCCCCCATTCATGGTAAAGCTGTAATCTCCAATATGACCATTCTTGGAGATGGGGCCATTAGAGGTTCTCACAGTTAAATGAGGTTATAGGATGGGTGTTCTCATAAGCGACACCAAGGACGTGAGCACAGGGGGAGACCATGTGAGGGCACAGGGAGAAGGCACCCCTTTACAAGCCACGGAGAGAGGCCTCAAGAGAACCAACCCTGCCAGAACCTTGATCTTGGACTTCAGCTTCCAGAACTAGGAGAAATAAATTTATTGTTTAAGCCAACCAGTCTCTGATATTCTTTAATGGCAGCCCGAGCTGACCACTACAGGTGACGATGGCTGTAGAGGTGAGAAGCAGGGACAAGGACTGCTAGAAAACATGAGACGTGCAGGGGCCTCAACCAGAGTGGTGGGAAATGGGATGAGGGCGCATGAGACATCACGTCACCCGTGAAGTTTGCCTAAAGTTGGCTCCCAGCAGTCTGGGGCTTTACAAATACCTAAACCAGGGCTTTGCAGAGCAGTCAAGTGCAGTGACTATTTGATGACAATGATCAAAGTGGTCATCATGACCCAAAAAAGGAACACTTGGCCCACATTATTCTGAGTAATCGCTCATGACCTCACAAAGCCACCCGCACACAGTTGTCTGAGGTCTGGGAGAATAAATAAAGTGGTCATTTCACTCTTATTTAGCTAAACAAGCTCTCCAAGGAAGTGAGCGTGGAGTAGCCCTCAGGTCGTGGGAGTGCCTGTCCTGTGGGTCTCACGCCCATTCTCAGGAGAGCGTAGCACGGAGGGGCCCAGGAGGGGATAGGGGGAGAAACGAGGGAGAAACAGGGCTCTGCAAAGTATGGCCACACACGTTTTCTCTCACTGTGTCCTCATGTGGCGGAAGGGGCGAGGGAGCTCTGCGAGTCTCTTTTATAGAGGCACTAATCCCATTCACGAGGGCTCCACCCTCTTGATCTATTGCCCCCCAAGGGTCCACCTCCTAATACCATCGAATTGAGATTAGGTCTCTACATATGAATTTTGGGGGACATTAACCTTTGGGCTATGGCAGCGTCACTTCTGCTGCATTCTATCTGCTAAGGCAAGGCACAAGGAAGCCCAGATTCAAGAGCCAGAGATCGAAGCCATTCTTAGACGGGAAGAGCCGCAAGGTCTCAGCGGGGGGGGTGTGGACCTCAAGCGTGAAGGACAGAGACATTTTGGGAACCAACTTACCACACCCCAGTTTTAGGAACTGAGCTCACAGGAGACGCTTCGCACAGGCATGGCCCTTACGGTTGTCAAAACCTAGGGACTTGAGAGCAGGGGTTCTCACCAGGGGTAGTTCTGCCCCCCAGGGGACACTGGGTGGTGTCTTGAGGACCTCTGTGGTTGTCACAACAGGAAACGCTCCTGGCTGAGTGGGTGGGGCCCCCACAGAGTGACCCGGCCCCGATGTCAGCAGTGCTGCTGAGAGACTCAGACCTACAGGGATGGGGTAGGGTCCCTGCGGTTGGGCATCTGGAGTCAGAGTTCAGCATCTGGGGGCAAAAGCAGCCAAGTGGGCAGCTGAGGCTGTTGCTCCCATCCAGGCTCCCTGCCCCTCTGAAGGGAGAGCACCCCACACCCTTTTGTAGGCTACCCCAAGTCAGAGGTCACTGGTCACATCGCCTTCTCTCAATTTTTAATAGCCCTTTTCTGAGTCCTTTTAAGAACTGGATGAAAGCTGTGACCCCCGTCTTCTCTGGTTCCACAGACAGTTCTGCTGGTAATCACCTGGGGCTTCCCAGGCCCCAGGTTCGGCATCCCTGCTGGAACGGGGGCATCGAAAAGCAATCGTTGGGATTCAATGGTGAATTTTATGTGGCCTGGCCTGGCGTCGTGAGGCATAGCCTCTTCTCTTGGGAAACGTAAATTCTTCTTTCAATGGCACTGACTTGCCCATGCCATCACTTAGGCACCTCCACAGATTAAAATCCCGCAGGTACAGATGAGACATTCCCTTAGAGCGAGAAGATGGAGAAAAGTTGAGGGTGTTAGGGTCATGCAGGAGGACTGAGTTCGCGGTCACAGGGGTCTGAAGCTTAGGAACTGAGAACTGCGGCCCAGTGGGCCGGACACGAGGTCCGGAGCCAGACCACCTGGCTTGCACTCCCAGCTCTGCTCGTGGCGGGCCTTGCGTGAGTCACTTAATCTTTCCTAGCCTTGGTTTACTCCCCTGTAGACTAGGAACATCTGCCTCTTCTCACTCCTCCTCCTAACTCCCCTAGGCGGTATATACTAAGCCAGACAGAGATCAAATCTGAGTGCCAAGCAGTTAAAAATCTCAACATCAAAGGCCGCCTGGCCTGCAGCACTGAGAGGGATGCTCCGCTCCGGCACCACCGTTCCCTTAGGTCAGGTTCCCAGGAGCGACTCGACCACGCACAGGGTGGGGCGACATCCAGAGCTCAGACGGTGCACTGTGAAGTGCAACACCCACTGCTGATACGGTCACTGAAGACATTCATCGGGGAGGACGTTTTCAAATCATTTTATTGGCAATAAGATCAAATTTAATTACTTTACATGTGCACGCAGACATACATACCCAGCAATTATTTCATTTACACTTTGGTTCACAAAAGTTTTATACTCAAAACATGTTCATGATATATATTCATGCCCATAACAATTCTGATGTTTTTTAAAGCAGGATTTTATTTTCTTAACTATGAAAGCCCATGTGCGCTCTTTATATAAAATGCCCCTTTCAGATCCACACAGCCCGGAAAACACCCCCATGTCCTGGAAAGGGGTTCGGTGAACTAAATCCCTGGGCTCTTGCGAAGATGACAGGATTTTATTCCACTGTCCTACATGCAACCTTCTGTTAAACGTAGTAAGGAGTCCCCGGCTCCAAATCTGGATGCCTGGCTCCTCAAGACAGGGCCACTGTACTGCTCGGCATTCCCAGGGTGGAGAATCCAGAGCCTGGTGGCAGGAACCCCCTGAGCCGCAGGGATGCGCGGACTCTGTGTGGCAGGGGAACTCCTGGAATTCTCCATCCTTCTGCACCGGAACATGGTCCCCACAAGTAAGATGGCTACATGGTAAGCCCTGCTGGCCAGGTGCTTGGAAACACTGTCTTGATGATGTTATGCTGGTTAAGCTAAGGAGAAAGCACTATGCACCCACCCTCCTAGAAGCTGTGAAAGAGTTTCCAACCAGGAACAACATGGCCATGCTTTTTTACCACTGTGAATGAAAGTAGTGAAAAGCCAACGTTTCGGAACTGGTGAGGGGTCGCCCGTGGCTCCAGCCCTCTCCTGCTGCTTTAAGGAGTGGAAAAACTCCCACAGCCTGTGCTGGTCTAACACGTGCCTCTCTCATGTTAACATGAGGAGCCAGGGAGGCAGGACTACAGAGCTAATGTGAGCAAGTACAACAGACACTGAAGCACCAACCACAGATTCAACCAATGACATTCACATTAAAAAGAAGCCACTGGCTTTTTAAAAACATTCATCCCAAG
>NW_011889240.1:20687-22807 GCF_000151845.1 Pteropus vampyrus
ATTTACTTATGCTCCAATGTTGATGAGTTGACTTTTGGTTCTAAAACAGGAAAGATGAAAATTCAAAATCCATACTTCAAAAATTTGAAATGCACTAAATGTATATGTAACAAGATCTAAAATAGCATAGTTCTGTTGTCTAAAAAGTTTTCCTTAAAATAGACTTAAGCCAAGTTTTTGTTGGCAGCCCAGAGCTGCCACTCATAATTACCTTCCAGAGAATTCCTTCAGTTGAGCCCTAATATGTATTTTAGCCTTACTGAGACGGGCCCTTGGAACAGCAGCAGCCACATTCTAACAGGAAGACTAGTTGCCTTGCTATTCCAGGGTCAACTTCCTGTCAGCCCTACCCAGGAATAAATGGGAGGTCCTGCTTCAAAATCAGCCAGAGGTTCCCACAGGCCCCGCCCTCCAGGCTACCTAATGCAATGCTGCTTTTGGGTGAGGTGGAGGGGTCCACGTACAGGCATGCACCCTGGCCCCTGAGGCAGGGACAGCAGATTCTCCCTGGCAGCCTTTGCTCCTTGCACCCAAGCTCAGGGGACAGGCGACGGAGGCTGGACTGGGTGCACCAGGACCCTTCTGAATCTGGTTGAGGCCACTATTGACAGGGCAGGGGGCTCCTGATCAGGGGTGCTAATGGAGAATCTCTCGTCTGCTGGCACTCCCCAAGGTGAGTGTGGACTCCAGTACCGTTACCAAGCTATCTGTTGCCTCTGAGAGAGATTCTGATTTATGGATTATCCTATAAGGACTATTCCTATCAGGGCCATAGTTATCAATTTTAAAAGCCAAGAAAACTTCGAATTCCTCTGAGAAACAGATATTGCCTTCACTTGGCAATTCATTAAACGGGCTCTGTCACTACTCACAAAACCTGTCATCTAATCGGTTTTCCATGACACATTATATGAGAAATGTGTGCTTTAGCAGCAGCCAGAGGTTCTAAGCAAAAATCATTTCCCCCAAAAGAGACTATCTGGTTAAATTTAAAATCATTCCGATGATGCAGATTATCTCATTTCAGGGTTTTCTGAGGCTGAAATTTCGCTATGATTCCCATGTTTCAGTTTTAGTCAAACCTACTCTTTCTCAAATAACAACACACACTCTCAGGGACAATTCTAAAGAGACACACTAATTTGACTTTAGGTTCATAGTACTTTCACATCCTGGTTACATGTGTGCAGACTGTATCACTAGAGTCATCGGAATAGACAATACCTGCGCTAACATCTGTGAGTACAGAGGCCAGATGAATGACAAGCACCTACTGAAGCCCGGCAGTGACAGTCACGCCTGGTTTCACTGTGCTTCACTTCTGTGCGCTTCAGATACCGCATCTCACGAGCTGAAGGTCTGTGGCACCCCTGCATCCAGTAAGTCTATCAATGCCATTTTAGCATTCTTTAGCCATTAAATATTTCTTAACTACGGTATGTACATTTTTTTAGACACTATGCTACTGTACACTTAACAGATTACAGTACAGTGTAAACATCACTTTTACATGCACTAGGAAACCAGGAATTTCATGTGACTTGCTTTATTCTGACATTTGCTTTACTGCAGCAGTGCGGAGCCAAACCCACAATATCTCCGAGGTATGCTTGCACCTATTTTAACAGTATAAACGCTCGATTTCTCCTCCGGAAGGTAATCTTAATAGAAAGCATAGCATTAAAGTGTTTTTCCAGTTCTGACTGAAGAATGCACTGGAGAGAAGAGGTAGAAAAAGGAAAAAAGGTAGCAAGCCCAGGGGCGAGGGGCGGAGCCTTTCCAAACGTGCACGTGCCCAGGAGGCAAGAAGACCTGCAGCTCCGGTCTCCAAGCACCGGAAACAAGGCAGGAGAAAACACAGACCTAACACTGTCCCACGAAACAGCGGGTGACATGTTCTCTCCCTGATAGAAAATCCATTACTGGCCAAACGTACAGCTTGGAGGCCACATCAAGGCAAAAAACACCAGGCGCGGCCCCGCCGGCCACAAGCCATGCCCCCGAGCCCTGGTCAGTTTCCGTACGATGCCGCAGGAAAGAATGTGGCAGCATCACGGCCACCAGGCCGAGGTGTCGCACTGGCCTCATCGACTTGCACCGCGCTGACACAGAGTATTAAG
>NW_011889240.1:27917-42629 GCF_000151845.1 Pteropus vampyrus
GCTCTAAATTAGTGGTTTTCTACCGGAACGAGTTGCCCCCAAGGGTACTGGGGACGGTGTCTGGGGACATCTATGGTTGTCATACCTGGAGGGTGCTCCTGGCATAGAGTGGGTGGGGGCCAGGGATGCTGTTTAACAACCTACAGTGTCCAGAGCGGCTTCCTATGAAGGAGAATGATCCGTCGTCAAATGTCGCTAGTGCCAAGGTGGAGAAACCCTACTCTGACTGTAATTCGCTTTGAGAGATATTACTTGAGCCAACCATTACAGGCCAAGCCGCCTTGGGGGATGCAGCAGTGAACAAAACTAACGTGGTGCCAGTCCTCGGGAAGTTAGAATCAAGGAAGCTGATCATAACCGAACTATTAATTTCGAGTATGGTGCCTTTTAGGTTAAATACCAGCTCTATTGAGGTGTAATTCGTATACCATACTATTCACCCACTTAAGGTGTGCGACTCGATAGTTTTTCGTACCTTCACAGAGTTGTGTTATTACCACCAACTCCAGAACGCTTCTGTCACCTCAAGAAGAAACCCTGTCCCCATTAACGGTCACTCCCCAATGTCCCCAACCCGAGCCCCTCGGCAACCACTAGTTTGCTTTCTGTTTCTATGTATGTGTCTGTTCCAGACATTACATACCAGGGGAATACTACTCGGCAGTAGAAAGGAATAAACCCTTGATATAAATGGCCACTTGGATGAAGTTCTAGAGAATCATGCTGAGTGGGAAATGCCAACACCAGGAGGCTGCATACTCTTACGATTTACATAAAATTCGTGAAAGGTCAAAATTATAAAAATAGAGAACATATTTGTGCTTTCCAGGGGTTAAGGACACGGCAAAGGGGGAATGGGAACTGGAAGTGACCGTGAAATGGCAACATGGGGAATCCTGGGGTGATGGAAATGTTTTAAATCTTGACTGTAGCAGAAGCAATAGTGATATTGTTCTGTACTTTGGTAAAATGTTACCACTGAGTATTATGGGAGGAAAGGGTACACGGGACCTCTCTCTATTACTTCTTACAACCTCATGTGACTCTAAAATTATTTCAAACTTAAAAAAAATTAATTTAAAAAAGGCCCCCCCCAAAAGTACATTTACCGACTGGTGTTCTTTTGCCCCTTAATTTAAGCAGGCAAGAGGCTAGTTAATTCTTGGACAGAAACCATGGTAAGCCTAGGGTGCCAAGGAAAACCGTATGGGTGATTTAGTGGATGGCATTTTTCCATTTGTGTCTTTACGACCATGTGCAGTCTCGAGGAACAATCTACCGGGTCTGGCGAACACGGTTCTCCCACCATGTGCTGGCTGAAGTCCAACATGGAAATGACACATGGCCTCGCTCCAATTCTCTGCAGCTCTAGCTGGATACTGAAGGCTTCACGCATTATACAGGTCTGTTTTAATGTTTTGGGTTTTTTTCTGGATTATATAATACCTTTCTCCTGTTACTGACTGCAAGTATTGTGCTAAATACTTTATGTGCACGATCTTATCTAGTCCTCACAATAGCCCTCGGAAGTAGATACAGTCAGCTGTCATTATGGCACCCGTTCTGTTTTATAAATTTGCCACAAACACTGAATAGTGAACGCCGAGTCATTGGAAAAATAGAGAATTAGTTTCCTGGGAGCCTCTGGTCACAACATTTTCATCCACTGATCAATAAATCACTACGTTTTATGTGTGTGTTTTGTTTAAAGACACTTTATTTTATATACACTCTCGATTCCTTAACATTGAACTCATGGCCAGTAGCACTCTACCTCACGCTGGAACAAAGCTTATCTAACATGCTTATCTTCTTTGTAAGGCACATCCCAGCCTTCTTGTGCTTAGAAACACCGGACAGTACTTCAGCACCATGTGCCGGAGCCATTATAAACAGCCAACTCACCAACGACAAGCACAAAAATGCAAAAGCGTGGCACTAAATCGACAGTCCAGGCTGGAATAAGAAGACAGAGCATCGTCTTGTTCTACTGCTGATGGGAACACGCACTCAAATTTTTCACCGCCCTCCACTGCCTGCAGATGACTCTGAAAGCACAGTGAGTATTGAATGGGAGGTTACAAATGTTGCAAATAAATTTCAGCCAATACACAAATTCACAAATACGGAAACAGCAAATAATGAGGATCGAATGTGCTCGTCTTAATCCCCTTTGCCAATCAGGAAAGTGAGACTCGAGGCGGTTTAATGCCTTAACAAACTTCCCTGAGAACCGACTGTTTCGGACATTCTTCTAGGGCAGGTCTCTCAGCCCCGGCACTAGCCAGTTCCCTACTGTGGGGAGCTGTCCTGCGCATTGTAGGATACTGAGCAGAATCCCTGGTCTCTGTCCACTCGATGCCAGTTTCACTCCCATCCCCCAAGTTGTGATAACAAAAAATGTCTCCAGATATAATGGAGGGCTGGAGAAATGGGAAGGGGATTTAGCGTTTAACAGGGACAGAATTTCAATTCGGGAAGATGAAAAAGTTCTGGAGATGATGATGAAGATAGTTGCACATTGTGAATGTAGTTAATGCCTCTGAACCTTGACCAAAAAGTGCATTTCATGCTACGCATAGTTTAACGACAATTAAAAATACACCAAAACAAAAGAAAACAAAGACAGCAAACAAACAAACAAGCATACAAACAAACACTAGACAAGCCAAGCTTAGGTCCCTGCACAGCTCCCTGGCGGTGTCTGCAGCACCACGGACAGCTCCCGGTGCTCTCAGGGAAGGGGATGCGGCACTTCAAATGGCTCTCCGTCCAGAAAGCCTTTCTCTCCCTTCTCCATCCACCCAGCTCCTAAGGGAGGCAGCCACGTGAGCAGTGTTGCCTGGTGTCCACGATGGGAACTAGTGTTCACGTGTCTCCCGAACACCATCTCTGTGCCAGGTGTAGCTGCCCTCTCTGGAGAACGTTACAAGGAAAAAAAACAAACAAAGCCCCCTTCCCCTGAAAATTAAAATCCGAAAAAGAGAACCAGGAAGAAAAAAAAAAAAAAAGAAAATCCTTCAAAGAAGGGGAAAGAACGGAAAAAAAAAAAAACATCAGGCTCCCCAATAAGTTCGTGTACACTCATGTTGATAGCAGCACTCTTCACAAGACCCAAAATGGTAGAAACAGCCAAATGTCCATCCACTAGCGAATGGATAAAGAGAACTTGGCACATGCATACAACAGAATATGTTACTCAGCCACGAGAAGGGGTAAAGCCCGTGATGATCCTTGACGACGATGCTCAGTGAGAGAAGCCAGATACAAAAGGGAGCATAGTGTGTGAGTCCATTTATGCGAAACGTACGGAATGGGCTCATCCACAGCGACGGGAAGTGGGTTGTGGTTGCCGGGGCTGGGGAGGGGTCTGAGGAGGGGGATTGAGGGAGTGCTCCATGGGGGCAGTATTTCCATTCAGGGTGATGAAGGAGTTCTGGAATCACAGTGGTGATGGTTGCACAGCGTTGCGAATGTACTCAGTGCTACCGAACTGTACACTTGCTGACGGTTAAGATGGTAAATTTCACGATGTGCATATTTTACCATAATCGTAAATATATATGCTAAAAAAAAAATCAGACTGGGCAATGGGATGGAGGGCGATAGGGGAAGCCTCTCTGAGATTACTTCTAAGCTGACAGCTAAATAATGCGAACACCTGGGGGCAGAGCGTTCCTGGCAGAGGAAACAGCACGTACAAGGGCCCTGTAGCGAAAGTGAACTTGATGTGTTCACAGAACAAGTGAAAAACCACCGTGGTGATTAACAAGGGCGGGAGAGAAGGGGCATCGGTTCGTTCTTGGAGTCATGTATTAGTTTCGTGTGGCTGCCATGACAAAGTACCACAAACTGTGGCTGAAAACCACAGAAATGTATTCGTTCACAGTGTGAGGGACCAGGAGTCTGAAATCGAGGTGTCAGCGGGGCTGGCTCCTTCTGGAGGCTGTGAGGGAGAACCCTCTCCAGGCCTCTCCCCTAGCTTCCGGAGGTGGCTGGCAATTCTTGGTGTTCCTTGGCTTGTGGAGGCATCACCCTGACCTCAGCCTTCATTTTCACACAGCCCTCCCCTCTTATATGTCTCCCCCTTGCCCCCCGGCTCTTCTTATGAAGACACTTGTCACTGGATTTAGGGCTCATCCTGAATCCAGGATGATCTCATCCGGAGGTCCTTCATTCCACCTGCAAATTCTCCTTTTCCAAATAAGGTCACATTCATAAGTTTCAGGGGTTATGGCAAGGCCATATATTTGGGGAGGCAGGGAGGGGGTGGCACCATTCAACCCGCTACAGGTCTAAAAATAAAAACAGTAAGCAAGAAACGTGCATAGAGCCTCTCTGAGGCGCCTGCACTGTGCTTAGCGCTCTCAGTGCATGGCCACTGAACGCTGAAACCCCAGCGCGACGCTTCCACTTCACGGATGAGGAAACCGAGGCCCAGCCAGGGTTCGAACCCCCGTCTGGTCTGATTTCAGAGGCTTCGCTGTTAACTCCGTATCGTTCCACTGTCCCCCTGGAGGACTCTCCAGGGCGGGGCCACCGCGCGGCGCACCGCCCTTCCCTCGGTGCAAGATCCTGTCTCCCCAGCACCCATCCCGGTCCTGGCATAGGGCTCAGTGGTGGTCCGCTGAGGGACCCACGAAACGGGGTCCCGAGGACATCGTTCCTTCCCTCCCTCTTAATCCAAGGAATGAGGCCATCGCCACCATCTATTTATTTATTTGCTCCTTGTTTTGTTTTTAAATCTGCGATGCGCCATCAGGAACTCATTTCCGCTTATGCCGCTGGTGAGGCTCTTGGAAATGCCCCCTCCCAGCCAATGGAGAGCCCCGGATTCCGGCGGGGGGCCGTGCTCTTTGGTCAGCCCTGCCCCCACCCACCCACCCTGCACACAAAAGCGGCGTAATTAACCGTCTTAAGGAAGCCGAGCCTCTGCCAGCTGCGAGCTGGAAAGACGAAAATACCTTAGAGGCGCGAGCTGCGACAATGACAGCGGACGCAGCCGCCGCGGAGAGAGGGGGAGCCGACCGCTAGCCGCAAGCCGCTCCCCACCCCCGGACAAAAGCGCCCGTCTGCGCCGGCCACGTTGCTCTCGGTGACCTTGCTTGGATGCAGAGTCCGCCCCTGCGCGCATCTTCCGTGGATGCTCTGAAGGCCCGGGGACCGCGCTCGGAGGACCAGGGATGCCGAGCTGCACGCGCGCTGGACTCGCCTTTGTCTGAGCGTAGCCGGTAGAGGCCGCGGAGGTAGTAACCAGCGCTCGGCGCCGAGGTGAGTCCACGTCCCTTCCCACCCACCGCCGCCCTGCCCCGGAACGGTGCCTCAGGCATCTGCGAACCCCCTTCTGGCCGACGGGCGGGCGGAGGCAGAGAACCAGGGCCCGGGGAGTCTTTGGGTGGGAACCATCCATTCTTCCCTCCGCGGGCACACCCCCCCCACAGGTCCCCTTGCATGCCGGCGCTCACCTGGAAGCAGGGATTCGCACTATTTTCAGGACGCGTTTGGAGATCAGGCGGATAAAAACCCCTCAGCCCCTCTCCGGGACGATTCCTAAGAGACCGAAATGTCCACCTCCCACCTCTGTGTCTTTCCTGTTTGTGACTCCGTGAGCGGATCTGAAAAAGGGATTTGAGAAATGCTTACATAAAGGCCTGCCTATGCGGCCGCGAGGAAGCGTGATGGTGGGAGACACATTCCTCCTCAACCGTCTGAACTTGAACCTTACGTGCTGATAATTCAGCACCACAGCGCAAAGGAAGACTTCTCAGCTGCCCCTTCCTTTGCCTTACCTGCCACCTTTATATGTGAAGTCGGGATGGGGGAGCTGGAGTGGACTGGGAGAGCTGGAGTGGACTGGGCCCTTGGGGGCCCACTCACCCCCACGTCTAGAGGATCATAGGGCCTACGTGTATGGCTCCAGGGTCTCTGCTGTGTGCGGGGCGGGAGTGGGGGGGCTTCTTGGGGGCCGGATCACCCCCAGCCTAGGATAAGGAAAGCTGATGCAAAAACCACTCCTTTCAGATAGGAAATGAATTTAGTAAGGTTCTGGGTGGTGGTTGTTGCCTGTGACGTCAAGAAGAGTTTTTTTTTGTTGTTTTTTTTTTTTTTGCATACTGCGTCTCACTGGCCCTCTCCATGAATGAATGACGACATCGAGGACAGTGACAAGAATCGAATGAGAAACTCTCATTGAAGTGGGGGTGGGGGGGCTCTAACGACATCGAGGACAGTGACAAGAATCGAATGAGAAACTCTCATTGAAGTGGGGGTGGGGGGGCTCTAATTGTAGCCATCCCCTCCCCACCTGGCCCTCACCTGTCCCAGGCTCCCTGTGGGTCTTCTCTGTCTGAGCCACAATCCCAAATGCAGACTCACCCTTCAGGTGGGACTTCGGATGCCACACCCGTACTGCTAGCCATGCACCAGCTCTTCAGAGGGACAGTGGGGAATGGTGAGGGGCAGGAGGTAGGGGACCTTAGATGCTGGCAAGTGAGGCTCAGAACGCAGGAGCTGTTTGGAGGATGGGATCCGGTGACACAGAGGGCCTCTGTGATGACAGCCAAACCCACGCCTGATGACCTTTCACAAACCTGCAGATTAAAACAGGATTTCTCAACCTCAGATCTATAGACATATGGGGCCAGATCATATCCCGGGCACTGTAAGGGAGTTGAGCAGCGTCCCTAGCCTCCACCCTTTCAATGCCAGGAGCGTCCACCCTCCAGTTGTGACAACTAAAAATGCCAAGAGAGAGCCTGTGTGTGGGGGGCGGGTAGAGGGGGCAGGGGGAGTGGAATCACCCCCAGTGGAGAACCACCGGTTGAAAAGCACAGAACCTGTGGTATCAGCTGAGTCATAAGATCCTAGAACGTTATGCCCAAAAAGTGTCATAGAGATCATTTCTAGCTCAACTCTGTCATTTACAGGCAGGGAAACTGAGGCTGGAGAGGTCCGCCCCTGCCTCCAGTCGGCTCCTGGAACAGTAAAAACAAAACTGGCATTTGGTGGTTGATAATAATTATGATCCTGACTTCCACCCCAGTCTCTTTTCACAGTGTCTTCATTAACCCTCGGGTCACAAACTTGTCAGGACTTGCTTCTTTTTGGGGGGACAGAGAGGCAGGACAGGTGTCCCAGAGCACATAGAGATGGGTTGGAGTTGAGCAGGTCATATTCAAAAGTGTTAATCCCAGTAAGGAAGTTGACGTATACTTCAGTTTAAGTCATCGACACTTTAGTATAATTGCTTTATGGCTTCCCAGAGCGTGCAGCTGGAGCCTCGGCCTCTCACGTGCATTCAAAGTCCAGACCACGTGAGTGTTCTTAGCTCTCTGTGCCTCTGTTTTCTCACCTGTGAAGTGAAGAAGCCTCGTGGGGCTGGGAAATGATTCAGTAAGACAATGGATGCAGGAGCTCTTTGCAGATGGAGCCGAAGTGGTGAGGGGTTGATATTACGATGACAGTCCAGTGAAACCTCCATTCATGGCTCTCCTCCAGAATTCATCCCTTCTTCAAGCCAGCGCCTCTTCCCAGCACCCATGGGGACCACGGAAGCCACACTCCGAATGGAAGACGTGGATGTGAAGGAAGAACGGCCGGATGGAGGTCGTCCCAGGTACAGCCCCTAGGCCTGCACGGCAGCTATGGTGGGGTGGTGCTGCTCCGCGGTGGGGCGCCCGAGACACTGCTCGTTGAGCAGGCCAGGCCCATAATGAATATTTAAGATGGATTCCCACCCACTCCTTACCCCACCAAAGCACCAAAAAAGCTCCCATTTCCATACTATTTTCAGCATTCTAAACATTCATGCAAACCCATCTCACGGACTATCACAATAGTCTTACCTGAGTGCCCGTGAGTCCAGATAATAGCATATTTTTACCTGCAGCAGCCAGAGGGACTGTGTCATACTCCTGCTTAAATCCCTGGGGCAAATGCCTGTCCCATGGAGAATCCAGGGTTCCGCCTGCTTCTGTAAGCTCACTCTGACTGCCCTCCATCCCTTCCTGCCCCTCCAGCCCCAGGAATTCCTTCCAGCTCCTTCACTGTGCCCAGCTGCCTCTGACTTTCAAACTTCACACTGGCTGTTCCCTCTGCCTGGAGTGTTCTTCCCCAGACACCCTTGCCTCTCTCTTTTCCTTCAGATCTCTGGCCACAGGCCACCTGCTCAGAAAAGACCTCTTGGTCCCTTTATTACCCCTCCCCAGTTCCTGAATAACGGCCCCCAAAGGTATCCATGTCCTAACCCCCGAAACCTGACATTGTTCCCTTACGTAGCAAAACGCGCTTTGCAAATGTGGTCAAGTTAAGGACCTTAAAATGGGGACGTGACCCTAGATTCTCCAGGTGGGTCCTCGGTGTCATCACAGGGTCCTTTGTAAGAGGGAGGCAGAGGGAGATTTGACAGAAGCAGGAGCTATGACGACGGAAGGAACAGATTGGAGTCACGGGAGGAAGGAGCCACGAGGCGAGGGATGCAGGCTCCTCTGGAGACTGGAAAAGGCAGGCAACAGACCCTTCCTCGGAGCTTCGAGAAAGAACCGGCCCTGTTCACACCTGGCCTTGAGCCCAGTGAAACTGGTTTCAGACTTGCTTCTGGCTTCTAGAACCATAGAGAATACACGTGTGTTGTTTTAAGCCACTAAGTCTGTGATCATTGGTTACAGCAGCTGTAGGAGACTCATACTATCAACTACACTAACTACTTTATATATTTACCTTGTTTAAAGTCTGTTCCCCCCACCCCCAAAATGGAACCCGGGAGAGCAGGGGCCTTTGGTTCAATCGCTGCTGTATGCCAGCATGACAGAGCCAGCCCGGTGTACAGTCGGCGCTTAATAGATATGGGGCGAATGGGTGACAGTCATCGGAAGGAATAAAAACTTGCATAGGAAGGAGGCCATGTACCTCCACAGCTGATAACGCGTGAGCACCGGGCCTTGTCTGCCTGTCTGTCCCTCTCTCTGGGAGGTGTTGGGTAAGAGGACGCACGCTCAGCACAGTCTCCCCCGATTCGCTGGCTGGATACGACCACTCACATCTCCCTCCCCCTTCCATGCAAGGACTACCCCACCCCCACCCCATCCCCCACCCCCGCTGCCCTCCCGGGAGACGAGGGTTGGTTACACAGCCATCCGGGAAGGGATGGATAGTCAAGAGGCTGAGCCCGTTCACCCCAGAAGAGACTATGAAGAAAGCATCTCCAGCTCCAGAAATCTCGGCTGGTGGGGTCGCCGAGGGCGGAACCAGGCTGACGCATAGCGGGCGTGAAGGGGACTTGAGCCAGCTCTCCAGCGCCCTGTCGAACGCGGCCAGGTAGAAGCCATGATGGGGGGGTGTCCCCCCTCGCTGAGTTTGCATCTGGCCCTCTTCCGAATCCAGTCATCTTCAGTCTCTACGTGTCGCACTTGTGCTTATGGTTCCTTATAGCGGGAGATGCTGGTTCTCAGGAAGACTGAGGATTTCTCTTCGGCCCCCGCCATCATCTGCAGGAGTCTGTCTCCAAGAATACAAGTATTTTGGGAAAGAGGTGGTCGCCGTAAGGGGTCTCCTGACACCAGACTCGGCAGTTTGGGCAAATTTAAGGATCGATTTTGAGCAAGGCACTCCCGATGTAGTTGGAAGTGATCTGAAATAGACAAGAACTGGCTCTGAGAGCTGTCCCTTGCTCCTGGCCTGGTGGCGGGGGGTCTGTTTTCTCCCATTTAGAAGGTGGACTCAGGGGGGGGTGATCTCGGTGACCCTGGGGTTTGGAGGAATCTCTGGCCAGTCTCACCATCTGCGATGCCACCAACTCTGCCCTCGCCGAGGCCAAAGCGCCTCCAAGTCTGGGCTTTGAGGACGTCTGATGCGAACCCCAACCAGCTGGCTCGGCCACCCTGGGCAACTCTTCAAGTATCTTTGTGCCTCAGTTTTCCTACCTGCACAATAGGCACAATCACCCCTGGCTCGCGAAGCTGTGAGAATCCAACGAGGCATGTGGGGCTAGATGGCTAAGACAGGCTGTCCTAATGAGGGGGCCGCCCAGGTAACTGTCCCCTCCGTGGCTTTCCTGTTGACTTGTATCTTGTTCGCGCCAACTCCTTTTTTCTACGCTCCCCACCCCCATGTTTTAAAAGACAGCTCCTATCCCAAGCCTTGTGGAGACAAAAATGGGGCCGACCGCAGCTGCAGATGCGAATTTCAAGTGGGTTTCCCCAGCTGCAGAGGGTCCCTCTCCCTTCTCAGTAATTCAGTGTCCGCAGGATAGTGGCGTAGCTGTGCAGCCCAGGGTCGTGAGCCGTGCTTTGCGAGGGCTTCTGTCTCCCTCCTTCTGGAAGAGATAGATGCGTGCAGCAACTTGGCGCCACGTCCAGCTGCATCTCGACATAAGCGCCTCTGTCTGGGGCCAGACAACCCACAATTCTATTCCTCCCAGCTCGCCGAGCCCTCCCCCAGGGGGATGTCGGAGCCCGCACCCCGTGCGTCTTCCTTCACTTCCTGCCCTTCTGCGGATTCCCGTGGAGCCCGAGCTGAGGGCAGCCTGGAGATGATCTGTCTCACGGCCTCGCTTTCTCATTCATTCATTCTAATGATCGGCACCGACTGTGTGCCAGGCCCTGGGTGAGATTCTGGGGACATGCAGAGAACAAGACAGGGCTGGGCCATCTCTTATAACCTCACAGCCCAGCATGAAACTGTGGCTGGAGTCTGACCGGGTTGGGGGTGGGGGTGGTGCTGACCCGGAGCTGTGAAGGGTGGAGAAGGAGGCTGGGGATAAAGGCTGAGCGTTCCAAGCAGAGAGCAGCACTTGCAAAGGCCCTGAGGCCAGCAGAAGCAGGTCGAGGGACTGAAGGAAGACTGAGAGGGGAAACAGAACCAGGCAGAGAGAGGAGGGCTTGGCCAGGGTCTGGTAGCTAAGGAGAGGCAGCTTCCTTTCATAACCAAAAGGCTGCGGGGTTTTGTCGTTTGTAACTTTGTATCCTGCCGGAGTCTCAAACCTGACAAAATATCTAAAAGCAGGAAGCGGAGCTCTAAGCAGAGGGGACGGGATGTGCTAAAGCACCCGCTCGGTAAGGAATGCAGGACCAGAACCCGGCTAGGTCACACTTATGAGGCTGGAGGGCGCACAGATGCCACATGCCGAGCGGGCCCGGGGAGAGATGGGGGTTGCACTCTGAGGGCTGCGTGAATTTTTCGGAGCCGCCGCGGCAAAGCACCACAAACGGGCAGCTGAAAACAAGTGTCTTCTTTCAAAGTGCTGGAGGCTAAAAGTCCAGAATCGAGGTGTTCTGCTCCCTCCAGAGGACCCGGGGGAGGGTCCTTCCTGCCTCTCCCAGCTTCTGGTGTCGCCCACAGTCAGTCCTAGGCGTCCCGTGGCTTGGAGACACGTCACCCCGGTCTCCACCTCAATCATCACATGGCCTTCTCCTCTGGATGTCTGCGTCCAAATTTCCTTCTTCTTATAAGCATGCTACTCGTTGGATAGAGGGTCTCATCTTAATTAATTACATCTGCAAAGACCCTATTCCCAAATAGGTCCCATTCCTGGGCACGGGGGGGGGTTAGGACCCGAATTATCTCTTTTTTGGGGGGGTGGGGGGGACACAAGTCAACCCACTACAAGAGGATAAAGCCACTGAACACCTTATATATTAAGGGGGCCTCACTTTTTCCATGGGTTCCCCATTGCTGAGAGCAAGCTCTACAGAGAGCCACCTGGGTCCGGCTCGGGTCATGGCAGGCCTTCAGCTCTGCATAATTTGAGGTTTTCCTGGGTTTGGGGGAGATAACGAGGTCTCGCCTGGCTTTGAAAGCCACGGCCTTGTAGACCGGCAGGGAAGCTGCGGGCTCTCCTCCAGCGAGCCCCGAGTCCTGCTGAGTCAGCTTCCAGAGTTCTCCAGCATGCTCTGGGGCATTTATCGAACATCCATTGCACTCTGGGCAGGTGCCCGAGACTCACGACCTCTTCCCACCCCCACGACAGCGCCTCCCCCAGCCCTGCCACCCTCCGCACCCAGGTCCTCCATCTCCTCCCCCTCCCCCACTGCCCTCTGGGCTCCAGGCACCCAGGTCCACTTTCCGGTCTGTTCCTGGAGCTCGCCAAGCTGATTCGGCCTCGGGGCCTTCGTGCCGCTGTGCCTTGCGTCTCTAATGCCCTTCTCCGGTCTTCCCATGATGCCAACCTCTCGCTTTCAGGTCTCCACTCAAAAGTCACCTCCTCAAAGAGGCCTTCCCTGACTGCCCTATAGTCGCACCCTCCTCTTCCTCTTCCTCTTTCTTGCTTGTTTTCTGCGTTGCAAATGTGACCATCTGCTTTGTTCCCGTATTTGTTTACTTGATCATTCACTTCCTTTCCTCTTGTATCAATCAGGGTCCTTCAAAGAAACAGAGTAGTTGGTTTTCATTATACATATGATATATATATGTATATTATTGTATTTATTTCATCTATGCAATATTATTAATTCATATCTATTAGCGTATTTATCTGCCTTACGCGTATACAACTATGCATATAATTATGCACGTTTTATCTATAGCGTAGATAAGTTTTAATATATTATTAGTACGATTATGTATGTTTTATGTATATCATGTCTATACGATTTATCTCGAGGCAGAGGCTTACCCAGCTGCAAGAGCTGGCAAGTCTAAAGTCCGTGGGGCAGCCAAATGTGAACGCTGTGGTCTCAAGGCGGAGTTCTAACTTCCTGGGGATAGACAGCCTCAGGCCCTGCCGGCCCCAGGGGCCCGGCACATTGTCCTTCAGGACACAATCCCCTTCACTTAACATTCGAGGATTGTCGGTGTGAACCCCATCCACCCCATGCCTCCCAGCAATACCTAGACTAGTGTTTGGCCCAGTAGCTGGGTACGAGGGCCTGGCCAGGTTGGCAGAAAGCTGTCCTTGTCACCCTCCGAACTGCGTGAAACCATCTGTGTCCCTCAGCCCTGTACATTGCCCAGAGCCCACCTAACATATTTGCAAAATGAATGAGAAGTAGGCACTCGCTCTATTCCCGTTGACTGATGAACACGGAGGCCTGGGGAGGGCAGGGCCGCACTCAGACACCCGGCACTGGAAACGCCTCCCGGTCTGTGCCGCCGAGTGGTTGGGCACCTCCTCGCCTTGATGTTTGGACAGCAGCTGGCTGACACTACTCTAGACCAGGGGTTCCCAACCCCCGGGCCGTGGACCAGTACTGGTTCGTGGCCTATTAGGAACTGGGCCACACAGCAGGACGTGAGCGGTGGGTGAGTGAGCGAAGCTTCAACTGTATTCGCAGCCGCTCCCCAGCGCTGGCATCACCGCCTCAGCCCCGCCTCAGCTCATCAGGCATTAGATTCTCACAGGAGCACCGGTCCTTGGTGCTGAATAGGTTGGGGACTGATGCGCTAGATTAGCGGCCAACGTAGATGCGACAGGGATCCTCCGGGGTTGGAAGACTGAATCACACCCTCATGAGAACCTACGAAGACAGCGGCTGCATAACGGCATAATTCTCCTCTGGCGGGGGAGCTGGTGGCCAGACAGGACACCCAGGGGCCTTCCCAGGCCCACAGGTGTCTTCCCTGTTCTCACCGGGATTGGCGCACATCTGCTGATGGCCAAGGACACAAGGGGGCGGTAGAGGACAATGACTGGCATCCACTCGGCCACCTTGGTCATTTCAACCTCAGGACCGCCTGCCCTCCAGCCCAGCCTCCTCTGCGTAAAGGGCTTCTGCCGGGAACATTCCAGATGGCGCACAGCGAGCGCCCTGTCCACGGGGTAAGTTCTGGTTCCAGCTGATTCTGGAACAGGAATTGCAGCCTCAGACATCGAAGGGTGCTTTGGGCACTCAGGTGGAAAGGAGCGGTGGCCAGTCTGCTCCTGGTGGAGGTCACCATGCGTGAGTCAAAAAACAGAAAGCTGGACTTTGTGCCACGTCTCCGATTGGACAGCAAATTTAAAATGTTTTCAAAGGCTGTGTGGGCCGGACAGAACTAGGGACGGTGCATTGGCCGTCATTCTGCAGTTTGGCCTAACCTTCCTGGACTTTGGGACTCTGGACTTATTCATGAGTCACCAACCCTGGCCCTGCCCCGCGCCCATGTTGGAAGCAGAGGTGTCAGCTGCAGACAGGAGGGATAGAGCAGTGTGTACACTCTTCAGGACTCTTGTCTCCTTAAAATCTTCTGACTTTATTTGAAGGTTGCCTTTTCTAAAAAAAAACTGAAGAGAAATTTGCATAACATAAAATTAACCATTTGAAACGTACGATTCGGTGGCCTTTGGTGCACTCAGATATTGAGCAATCATCATCTCTATCTAGTTCCAAAACATTTCTGTCATCCCCCTTCCCCTCCCCCGGCCCCGGCACCCACTCCCCGACTCTCTGTTTCCGTGGACGTGCCTGTTCTGGGCATGTCATGTAAACAGAATCACGTGCCGTGTGGCCTTTCACGTCTGGCTTCTCTCACTGGGCAACATTTGTGCCAGGTCCGTCCACACTGTGGCGAGCATCAATGCTTCACTCTGCCATGGCCGAGTGATCTTCCATTGTGTGGATGCCCCACACTCCGTTTACCCACTCGTCCATCGATGGACATCTGGGTGGTTCCCACGTTTCGGCTGCTGTGAATCACGCGGCAGTGCCCATTCGAGGATGAGTTTTCGTGTGGACGTGCCTCTTTGTTTCCTTTAGGGCTCTAGTCTATTCGACCTCCACGAGAGCAGGGCAATATCCG
>NW_011889240.1:44284-69289 GCF_000151845.1 Pteropus vampyrus
GTGCTAATGACCAGATGTGTTTTTTTCCCAACGAGTCCCCAGAACTAAACCGGTTTTGTCGTTGTTGTGTCCGAACTCCACACTCCGGCGGCTGGATTCGCGGTGTCTGGTGGCTGGTGTCCGCTCCTGGCCGGGTCCGCAGGCCAGTCCCGGAAGAGACGGGGATGGACTCCCTGGGCAACGCCGCGGAAGACACGTCCTGTAAGTTCGCCTGCGTGTGAAAACGAGCGCGCCGTTCCCGGGTCTCGCTTCTGCCCGGGACTGTCCCCGTAGAAATGTCAGAGGCTGTGCCTCGCGGGAGGGATGTCGGGGAGCGGGTTGTTCCTCTCCAAGGCGCTGGGAGAATGGACGCAGGCGTCGCCACGAGGTCGGCGTGGCGGCGGTGCTGTGTGTCTGTCCTTGGGCTGGTGGCTCAGCCTCTCTGTGCCTTCAGTTTCTCCTCTACTAAATAAATATGGGTAGTGAGCCTACCGCACAGTGGGGTGCGGGCCCCACCAGGGTGGGAGGTGGAGAGGAGGAAGAAGAAAGAAAAAGCACCCGTTTTTGTTTAGTTTTTTTCTTTTCCTGTTTCCCTGCAGCCCCTCCCAACACGTTGAACTTCAACGGAGCCCATCGTAAGCGCAAGACGCTGGTCGCCCCCGAGATCAACATTTCTCTGGATCAGAGCGAGGGCTCCCTGCTGTCTGACGACTTCCTGGACACCCCTGATGACCTGGACATCAACGTGGACGATATCGAGACCCCCGACGAGACAGACTCGCTGGAGTTCCTCGGGAATGGGAATGAGCTGGAGTGGGAAGGTGAGCCCCCGCTTTGCTCGCGGCCCCTGGCGGGGCTCGGCGCTCCCGGGGCTTCCCGGCCAGCTGGCTGGAGCCATCCTGCTATCCTGCAAGCTCATGGAACCGCCCCATGGGGGCCCACTCGGCCCTGCGACTCCACGCACGTTTTCTTTGTAAACTTGTGAATATTTACGGCAAACGTGGCTTTCGTCAGGTTCTTGAAGGTGACTGAAATCGAAAGGAAGTGACTCCAGCTGATTTCACAAGCGTTTGTGGAGCATCTGCTTGGGAGAGGGTCTGGACTGAGGCGTGGGGACGTGGAGGGACTATGTCAGGAGTTGATGGTGCCCACTGCACGCAGGGTAGGCAGAGACAAATGCCAGATCGTGAAGCAAATGTGCACGGATCATTGCTGCCGGTCATCGGTGCCCTGAGAAAATCAGCTGAGGCGATGGCAGAGGGCAGGCAGGCTCACCTGAGCTGGGTTCTGTGCCCTCCCTCAGGGGACGCTTAGTGATGTCTAGGGACATCTGTGGTTGTCATGACGGGAATGCTGCGCCACACCCCACAGTGCCCAGGACAGCCCCCCCGCAGAGAATGATCCAGCCCCAAATGTCATGGTGCTCAGGGTGAGACACCTCGAGCTGGGGGGACGGGGGCGTGGGGCTCCTTTCGAAGGGTGGTCAGGACAGGCCTCGCCGAGTGGGTGTCATCTGAGCTGACATCCCGAGGCGAGAACACGGGTCAGGAAGGCTGCGGCGGCGGTGGCCGTGGGGAGGGAAGCAGAGCCACAGGACCTGCCGGGCGGGCGTGGAACATAGAGCTGAGAAGGAGTCGACAGCAACGCCCGGGTTCGGGGCCCTGAGCGGCTGGGAATGTGGCCGAGCCATTCCCCGAGGCGGGGAGACCGCAGGACAGAAGGTGGGAACGTGGGCATCTTGGGACTGACTAAGAAGCCCGAGCGGCCCAGAGAGAGGGAGAATGGACGCAGGGCCACACAGCACGTCGTTGGCGGGAAGGAGCACTACCCAGGGGACCGCCCGATGCCTGCCCCGAGCAGAAACGCGGTTTGGGCCCTTTGGGCCCCATTTTCCCCAGCGGCCCCAGCGTAGGACAGGTGGTCTGGCCCGCGACCAGGGGGAGCCACGCGGGCTCTGCGGCCTCAGCAGCAGACGGAGCCCGAGGGGGAGACCTCAGGAGGCGGGACCAGACGTCAGCTCACCTTCTGCTCACCCCCGCCCGCTTCCAGATGACACCCCTGTGGCCGCTGCCAAGAACATGCCTGGGGACAGCGCGGACCTGTTTGGGGACGGTGCGGCCGAGGGCGGCAGTGCCGCCAACGGGCGGCTGTGGCGGACGGTGATCATCGGAGAACAAGAACACCGGATCGACCTGCACATGATCCGGCCCTACATGAGGGTGGTGACCCACGGAGGTGAGACCGCAGCCCCGGCCCCTCCCGGCGCCAGCTGCAGCCCAATCAGTGGCCCTCCCTGAACCTCGGTCTCTTCATCTGAGCCACGGGGATCGTGGAGCCCTGTTCTCCGCGTGGGCGGGTGGGGGTGAAACTTGCATGGGGCGAGGCAGGGACACGCTGGGTGCCCGCGGCGGGTGCCTACGGGGCTGGCCGGCATGCCCCGCTAAAGGCGGAGACAGGTTAGGGCCACGGGGTGGCTTGGAGTTCCGTGCTCAGGGAGGGTCTGCCGTCTGCCTGGTCACACCCTGGCCGCGTCTCCCCAGGCTACTACGGCGAAGGCCTCAACGCCATCATCGTCTTTGCCGCCTGCTTCCTCCCAGACAGCAGCTCTCCCGACTACCACTACATCATGGAGCACCTCTTCCTGTGAGTGGCCCGCCCGCCCGCCGTGTCCCCGCTGCCGTCAGCTCCGAGAGTCCCGGCCAGCGGGCTGGACCGAGCCGCGAGAACCACTCGGGGTGGGGGGCTCTGCCTGGCACCCGAGAAGGGTTGGGCTGCCTGCACACCTGGCCCCGAGCCCCCTGCTTGTCCACCGGGCAGTCATCATCATCGTTGTACCTGTTCAGGTGTTGTCGGCCATCCAGGAGCACTCACCCAGCCCCCCACCCAGATTCGTGTCAGTGGGTGTGATGCTCGTAGTGGTTGCTCCTTCACCGAGCACCTACTATGTGTCAGGTGTTTATATGCACGACCTCCCTTGAGATCTCCACTAATCCCAAGAGGTGCAGCTGCCATGGCCGGGGACAGGCAGGTGCCACAGGTGTTCAGTCCCAGGCCCTGGGTCTTTCAACACCAGGCATCCTCTCACCGGGTCTCCCGTCCTCTGCACCCCGTGACCAGGTACGTCATCAGCAGTTTAGAGCTCCTGGTGGCGGAGGATTACATGATCGTGTACCTGAACGGCGCCACCCCCCGGCGGAGGATGCCTGGCATTGGCTGGCTGAAGAAGTGTTACCAGATGATTGACAGGAGGTGGGTGGGCTGGGGACCGCCTCGGGGCGCGAGGGGCCGGGGCGATGAGCTGTCGGCAGGGTCAGTTCCTTCCCAGGGAGACGCTGGTCCACGTCTGTCACAGCTTCCGATGGTCACTGGCCATCCTTGGCTTGCAGACGCATCACCTCAATCTCTGCCAGCATCGCCACGTGGCAGCTCCCTGTGCGTGTCTGGGTCCCATTTCCCTTCATCGGGACACCACTCATCTTGGACTGGGGACGCACCCTGCTCCAGGACGACCTCGCCTTAACTCGTCACACCTGCAATGACCCTGTTTTCCAAATCGTGTCCCATTCTGAGTTCTTTGGGGTTAGGATTTCCAACATATGAACCGGGAGGGGGGGGTGCAATTCAACACGACCACGCAGGTGGTCAGAACCAGGGCGCCCCGAAAATCTGTCAGGAATCAGTGGTGGTGGAGCTCAGACTGATTTAAGCGAGAGCCAGGACTGGGCGGCCTCTCTGCCACCGCAAACTCCGCCCCACGGAGGCTCCACGTCCTCCCTGAAAGATCACGGGCCACAGGGAGCGCAGGAGGTGACGCCCGTTAGCGCCCCCTCTCCAAGGCTTGTGCCCTGAGCCCATCTTGCTTCCTCTGTCTCCCCCGCCCCCGCAGACTACGGAAAAACCTCAAGTCCCTGATCATCGTCCACCCATCCTGGTTCATCCGCACGGTGCTGGCCATCTCCCGCCCTTTTATCAGGTGAGCGTGCCGCCTGTGTCCTGTGTCCGGATACCCACGTGGTGGCCAGAGGTCATTTCTCATGTTATCTGTACTTTCCGGCTTCTCTATGCCGAATGCGTATTATCGCTTTAAACGGTTTGAAATCATAGGTGTTATTATTATTCAGCGGCAAACACGTGGAAAACAGTGACAACCAGCCATAGCGAATGTTGGGCACCTTTTCACGTTTGCAACCACGACCCTGAGAGACGAGTGTGATCGTGCCCATTTCATGGATGAGGAAACCGAGGCTCAGGAAAACCAAGGAACTCAACCAGAGCCACACAGTAAGGCCGCTAGCCCGCCACGCTCTCCCCAAAGGGAGCCAGATCCATTCACTCAGGAGCGTGTGTGGCGGGGACATTAGGGTGCCAAGAGGGTCTGACCTACCTAAACGCTGGTCAATAATTCAATAAGCCGACACACAAACTCACACAACTCAGAAATCTGTTATATTCACGGTCACAGTTTATCACAGCGAAACCATGAAGATTAAACTCGGCAAAGGAGAAGGGTGCGTGCGGGAGTCTGGGAGACGCCACACGCGAGCTTCTGGCTGGCCCCTCAGTTCTCGCAACAAGGACGTGTGACAACACGTAGGTCTGCTTGGTGTCTGGCGTCATTTGCATGATCTCAGTCAGCCACCCGGAAACAGAGCATGTGGCCAAACTAACAGACTCGGTCTCCAGCCTCTCCAGAGTCAAAGTGATGTGACTGGTGGCCCAAGACCCCCCCCCGCCACCACCACAAATCCCAGCGTCAGTGTAGACTGCCTGACAGGGCTCACGGCCCCGGGTAACCCCAGATACTCTTACCAGGCAAGACAAGCCTTCGGGGTGAGCTCCCGCCAGCATCTGCAGCCAGTTCCTTCTTCGTGGGGGGCAGAGGTGGGGCGCTCCGAGCCTGCTCGGCTCATCGTGGGGGCATGCTCCGGAGGCACCGGGAAACACGATCAAGGAGCACAGAATCAGGCACGTGAGCCACCCTTGCCAATCACGCGGGCATCGCATGTGCATTTAATTTAATACCATCCCAGACGCCAGGTTGAATCAAGATCCTTCCTTTCCACATTCCCCGTTAAGAATCCGTGACGAGTTGAAGACAGGGGGCCACACTTTGCCTCGAGAGATGTTCACGGCGGGAATGATTTGCGAGGAGGTGACTTCGGACGCTCTGCGGTCAAGGACCCCGAAGATGAGTGGAACCAGGAGAACGATCCGGTGCTCGGGATGAACCTGCCGAGCAAAGCGGCGAACACGCTTCGGCCCGACCGAACCACAGCTGCCCTCGCCATCTCGCTGTTCGATGCAGGTCATCATCTCGCTCTGGGTTGCTTTACCCGCGGTGAAGTGTGAGGGTCTCGTTTTGAGCTTTCGAAGAAAAAAGAAGGGGAGAGGGGAGAAAAGCGAGCTTCTCCATTTAAACACCGAGAAAAGCGGAGAGAGATTCTGAGCTGCAATCCAGTCCTGAGGTTCCAGGTCGTGACCCCGGGGAAACCCCTGTGCGTCCCGTGCTGGCCTAAACGGTGCAGACGTGCCTCGGTGGGAACGTGCCTCACCCCGGACTGGGATCCCCCAGCCAGGACCCCCCAGCACCAATATGGAACTGAAATCTCAGCTCACAGGCGGATGGGGTGTTATCACACTGGAGATGCTGGTATCAGTTCCAACAGTGGGTGTGGTGAGTGTCACCACATTGTCATCAGGATGTGATCGTCACCTGTATTTATAGACCGGCGCTCAGAGCAGCAGGTGTCGGCCCTGGGCACCACAAAAAACCTTTGCGACAGATCCTATCTGTCCGCCCTCAAAGCCCTCTGGACCTGGAGATATTCAGGTACCGAGCGGACAGCCCCAGTGAGGCAGGTGGGGACATGACACCTGCTGTCTGTCTGAGGTTCGCTTCCTGCCTGTTCACCCCTTACCCTCTGTCTCGCCACCTGGAGGAGACCTCGTGCTCTGAGAATCATTTTTTTCCTTAAAAAAAAAAATTTTTTTTTTTTGAACTGCACGGAAGCAGTTGGAGTTGTTCATTTCGGTACGCATGGCTGCTTTGTGATTGTCATTTCCTGACCAGTTACCACTGGCCTCTGCTGAGTAACCGGCTTATTGTTTTGCTGTCTTAACCTTTTTTTAACTCTTGGTTATTTTCTTACTTATGGGACTGTTACAATCTTCTCTTGGCCTTAAATTCTTCATCGTTAAGAAAATTAATTTTCCCTTGAATAAGTTTATTTTACATGTCACCGAAATTAGGTTTACCTAATTTTTTTTTTTTTTTTTAAATAACCATGAGTTCAAAGCAAGATGCCGATGACAAACCTTCGTGCGGGACCAGACAGCCTGAGCACATGTTTGGGCAGGAAGAAGCCATTCATCCCAAAAGAATGGAGAGTGAATCAGCAGTCCCACGTGTGCCTTTCTTGTGCCCAAATGACTACCGGCGTTGTCCCAGGCAGTGACGGCAGGGACGAGAGTGCCAGGAAGGCATCCTTGGAAAAATTTACGCAGGGGAGAAATACTTAGGGAAGACGGCGAGACAGCCAGAGTCTAGCTGAATCTCTAGCCTTTCTGTCTCCTTTCAACAGGGGCCTCAGCTTAGCGGGGACCAAGGTCAGACGCGTGGCTCAGGACTCTTCTCCTCTTGCGAGGGGTGACCCCTGGCTCTGCTCCGTCCCCGCCCACTGGGGGCAAGGGGTGGAGGCTGGTACTGGGCGGGGAGGGAGCTCTGAGCCAAGTTGCTCGAGCATCCTGGGACTGGATGTGTGTGTGTCCCTGTCTTCCATGGTTCCTCCTGGCCCTTGGGCAACCTCCCGGCCTTCTCTCTCTGCCAGCGTCAAGTTCATCAACAAGATCCAGTATGTGCACAGCTTGGAGGATCTGGAGCAGCTCATCCCCATGGAGCACGTGCAGATCCCAGACGTCGTGCTCCAGTAAGTGTCCCACGCCCTGTGAGCACCCCCTCCCCCAATCCCAATGCCCCCGGGTGCGCTCCATCATTTGGCAGAAATGCAACCCAGCAGACAGGTTTGGCCTGACTCACTGGTTAACGGCGCCATTACGAAGCGACCTGACCATTGAGGGGACCTGGTTTCCATACCCCTCCACCAAAGCGAAGTTATTTCTGCAAAGGACCGGAAAGTGCACATTTTCAGCGTTGCAGGCCAGTCTGGGTCGCACCAGCTCAATTCAGTTGGAGCTTGAAAGCAACCACAGATGATCTGACAACGGATGGGTGTGGCGTGTGCTAATAAAACTTTATTTATAAAAGCGAGCCGTACTCCTTGCCCCGGGGGGTTTGCAAAGCGGCTGCGGGACACACAGAAGGGCCAGCAGACCATCAGCCCTGCTGTACTTTCTGCCCTAAAGCCTGGTGTATGTTCCGAGATGACAGTGGGGTCGTGTCTCTGTCCCCTAGGAAAGGGAACCCCCCCAGACAGTTTGCCCGCGGGCAGAGAAGGGCTGCGTCTGACATGCTGTTCTCTCTCTCTTGCAGGTATGAAGAGGAAAGGCTCAAGGCCAGGAGGGAGAGGTCCGTGCAGAGTGGCTGAGCCAGCGCTGCCTAGGGGCTGGCGCCCGGCTGGGCCCGCGTGCGTGTGGGTGGCGGCAGGTGGCTTCCGCTCAGCGGGGACCAGTGGCACACTCGCACGTGGCTCAAGGCCCTGCTCCTCTCTCAAGGGCTGGGAGTCAGACCCGGCTTCGAATCCAGGTTCCCCCACTTAGTCACGGAATGACATCAGGCAAATAGAAAGTTCACGATGACCTCGGGGGCTATTGTGAAAAACCGGGAACAGTGTAGCCCACTCGGCGAGGACAGTGGGCTCACGGCCATCGTGATGATATCAAGTTCTCCCTTTATAGAGGGAACAGAGCTCCGCATGTACCCCCAACAGACCCAGGCACGCCCCTTTAATGCCTTCGGGGCTCGTTTCTCAATAGTGTCACAGCCCTGAGAGACGCTCGCAGACCTTCACAACTATCCGGTCCCACCCGGTGATGGAGCCCTTATCCTGTCGCCTGCATACTTTCACATATCCCCACCCCCGAGAGCTAGGCAGGCCCAGGATTCCCTACGGCCTCTCAAGGCCCAAGAATCCGAGGCTCAGACAGGGCAAGGCACCTGCCCGAGGCCACACAGCAAGCCTGAAAGAGTTGGGGCTTCCAGAGAGTTGAAAGCCTGTATCATCGCCTGGCCCTGTGCTCGAATCCGGTGACACAGAGGCGACTAAGAGTCATGGTCTCGAAGGTTCTTTATTTGGCAAAGGAGAGGGACACATTGCCCGGTGAGGAACGTGGGTCCTGGGGACGCGGAGGAGACGTCTGCAGATGCGACACATGATGTGCAGAAGTGTGGTGGCTTCATAGGCATCATTTAGTCATGACAGAGGGTGGTGCACGGGGAGGCGAGGCTGGAGGGCACAGGGCTCCCCCCACCACCCCATGCCATTCGGGAGGTTTTCCTGGCTCCTCCCAGCTCTCCTTCCTCCTCCTTCCTCCCTTCCTCCCTTGCCTCTTTCCTTCCATCCTGCCTCTTTTTTTAAAAAAAAATTTACTTGTAGTACAATTCACATAACGTGAAATGCACCATCTTAACCATTTTTAAGTGTACGGCTCCGTGGCATTAGGTATGTTCACATTGCTGCGCCACCGTCCTGTCCAGAACTTCCTCGTCTTCCCAAACCGACACCCTGTCCCCACGAAGGGCCCACCCTCCTGCCCCGCCCCAGGCCCTGGCTCCAACGTCTGCTTCCTGTCCCTGTGGGTCTGACCTCCGATGAGTGGGATCACGCTGATTTCCACAGCGGCCACGCTTTCCGTTCCCACCGGCTTCTGCACATCCTCACCGTCACGTGCTGCTTTCCGTTTTTATGGTAGCGGCCGTCCCCCTGGGCGTGAAGGGATGCTGTCTTTCTTTTTTCTTTTTCTTCTCTCCTTCCTTCCTTCCCTCCCTCTCCCTCTCCCTCTCTCTCGCTCTCTCTGGCCCTCCCCTTCTCTGATCGATAGTAGAGACAGAAAACATAAGCAGGGGCCCACCCTGGCACTATAGCAGAGGGGTGACAGCACCCACGGAACACGGGCGGGGGTGAGCGCCTCCCTGGCGATAAGCTGAGGGGAATGCTCGGAAGGAATGGCTCAGGGCCCTTCCTCCCTGTCCCCACTCACGGCCCCTTCCCCACGGTGGCCTCATCTTCACCAACCCCTGGGTGTTGACTTCTCCCCGCCCTCCGGGGCCCAGCACTTCTTGGGGGCAGCATGGCGGACCCAGGCCAGAGAGCCCCTTGGTCCAGCCCGGCTGGTCACCCCCACTCACCTCTCTCTGTCCCCAGTGCGAGGCCGCAGCCGGAGTTCGTCCTGCCCAGGTCAGAAGAGAAGCCAGAGGCAGCGCCAGTGGAGGACAGGTAAATACACGGGTGACCACGGAGACAGTCGACACCCACCGGGGCCGCCGAGGCCACCGGAGTGTCTGGGCAAGGTGACGACAGCGTTACCGTGTTTTCGCGATCCCGATGTTGTCAGGATGTTGAAATGCAAACGCCGGCCTGAACCAGCCAGCATGGCGTCTACCTCACCATGACCGCTTGGATCTCGGATCCGGCGGCTCTCCCTCCACCCTGAGCTGTCCCTCACGGGGGCCACTCGCAGAGCCTGCTATTCGAATTTAAATGAATTCACAGTCACGGTCGCGTGTGCCACTTTCCGGGGCTCGGGGCTCCCGTACTGGACAGCGTGGACACAGAGCTCGGCACCCGTGGGTGAGAGCTCTGGGGACAGCGTGCCTCCAGGCCCTTCTCGGGATTTTCCTTCACTCACTTTTTTAACTGCGGTGAAACCCACACGACATGCAGTGAGCCACCTCAAAGTGCACGAGTCAGTGGCATCCAGTGCATGCGCCACTTTGGCCCCTCTCTCTAGTTCTGGAACATTCCATTACCCCAGAAGGAAGGCCCGTGCCTCCCTCCCCCTCCTTCTTTTAAGTCCAGCAGATATCTCAGAGCCTCACCGTGGGGCATGGGGACACACAGAGCATGGCTTGGCCCCCTCCCTCACCTGGAAGTCCCCGCGGGTCTGCCTCCTGCCTCGGACCTATGTCACATCTCCCCTCCCCTGCTATTGAGTTCCCCATGGGCAGTGGCTCCATCTTGGGCCTGTCCCCTCCTCCTCCCTGTGTCCAGCCCAGGCTACGCACAGGGACCACCAGCAGCTGACGCCACTGTGAGACCAAGTTTTGCTCTCAGATGAAGGTCCTAGCAGGTGACCTCTGTGCCAGTCCCCGCGGCTGGGTTTGGCCTCCTTGGACCTGGTGAGCCCCGAGTAACATTTGTGGCCTTAGTGCAGGGCCCGACCGGTCTCCTTATGACTCCCTGTCCTGACTCGTCTGTTACGTAGCAGAGACACGCCGACACTTGCTTTGTACTGGATGAAGACAGAGCTATGTGAGCCCTTGTAGGACTCACGGCCAAATGCCAAGGCTCCCCAAAGAGGCGAATAATCCTAAGACCCCGTCCCTCTCCCACAGGTCTGCTCTGGTGACAGAAGATCAGGAAACGAGGTGGGTAGGCAGCGGGCGACCTTGGAGCCTTCTCTTTGAAATGTTCTAATCGGAGCCCACCCCGGACGAGCGCCCCATGGCTTATCGTTGGTGGGGTTGAGGGGACTGCACCAGGGAGTCTGAGAGTCAGTGGTTACCATGACAACAGGGCCTCTGCTGTGGCCAGGCATCCTGCCTTTGTATGACTCCAGGGGGTGCCCTCGACGTGAGGCCCCAGAGCTAAGCAACGTGGTGGCTCTGCCTGAGATGCCCGCCCGGGTCCGGACCCCCAGAAGCCCGGGGTATATAACTCAGTCAAAGGGTGTACCTTCTGCCCTCAGCCCGTCTCAGTGTTTCTGCCTGGTTCTGGATGTGGGAAAAGCCTCTTTCCTTATATGTCGGGGGTCCCAAAGACCACCCTGGGGTTCAGTGGTTCGCCAGAAGAACTCGCAGAACTCAGCCCAGCTACTATGCTCGTGGTTATGGTTTACCGCAGTGGAAGGACCAATACAGGTGAAAAGCAGCGACAGGGTGGCCCTCAGCTTCCCCAGAGACCATGCGGGCAGCCCACAGGAAGTGCAACCAACTGGGGACACTCACTCAAGCCTCAGTGTCCACGGTATTTCCTGGGGTCAGTCACATACCACGGCTGACTGCCCACCTCCGTCTCCAGCCCCTCCAGAGGTCAAGCTGATATCCCCCACCCTAAATCACGTTGTTAGCACCAACTATCTGACAAGACTCAAGGTCCTAGGTAAACAAAGACACTCTAATCAGGCAGGACATTCCTGGGGCTCACAGGTAGCCGCCCAGGAGCTGGGCAAGAGCCAGGCCTTCCTTTGGAATGTGCAGGGTTAATTCTGGACCACACACTCACCTACGAGTCTGCAGCCTGGACCAATGGCCCAGATGCATGCCCTGATAACTACCCATGTGACACAGGAAGGCCCAAGCTGAGAAATAAACGCCAAAAATGGGCTTATGGCCAGTACTGCTCTGGGGACACTGAGTGGAAGCAAGTCCTCAATGCATTTTTGAAAAGACCATCTCAATCCACACCTTCCAGAGATGAGTCCACATCCACAGACACACAACACACAAGGAAATCATCCACCGTGAGAGAGTCAGCAGACACAACAGACAGCAGAAGTAGACCCCCGATAGAGATGATAAACATGTTTAAAATTATTAAAGACACAAAAGAGAGAATTATAAGGATTGATGGCTAGATGGATGGACAGACAGGTGGGTGGTTGGGTAGATGAGTATGTGGATGGATGGGGTGGGTAGGTGGGTGGATGGGTGGATGGAGGGATGGATGGGTGGGTAGGTGGATAGGTAGATGGAGAAATGGGTAGATGGAGGGAGGGAGGGACATAGATGGAGGGATTCACGGATGGATGGGTGGATGGATGGGTGGGTAGGCAGGTAGGTAGATGGAAGGGTGGGTGGATGGATGGATGGATGGATGGATGGGTAGGCAGGTAGGTAGATGGAGGGGTGGATGGATGGATGGATGGATACATGGGGGTGTGGATGGCTTGAAGCTTCCCTCAGTCTCACTGAAGGCACCAGCCCCGAGGTCTGTTCTACTGGGGTACCAAGAGCATCCCCTTCAGAACCACGCCTCCAAGCTGGGTAGCAGGTGGCAGACCATGAAGGGCAGGTGCTGCTTTGCTTCTGAGGGCGCACCAAAGCCGGATTAGATCCTTCTTTTAGATCCCACACACACGAAACAGCATTTTCCACTTCCTTTAAAAACAATATTAATAACTCGGCCTGTGTTTTTCCCTCTCCAGCATGTCCTGAGGTGATGAGCGTACAGCGAAGACGACAAAAGAAAATTCCAGATGCCGAGAAGCCTCTATCGGATGCCCTCTGGCCCTGGATCCCATCCCCGCCTCGTCCCGAATCCCAGTCTTCAGAGGGGTCCTGCCCCCTCCTCCCATCTCTGAAACCCAGCATCCTTTTGGGCCGCTCGAAAACCTTTTTTTTTTTTTAACGATGCAGTAGCCGTGCGTTCTGGATGAGGACCTGGTTCTCAGCCCTCCATCTTCCCACGTTCCCGACCTCACAGCCGGGAGGGAAGAGAAGCACAGGGCGTGGCCCATGTGTCTTTGGAGACCTCAGAGCCCCCTCCCTCTGCCCTAAGTTCCGATTTAAGACCTTTCTCTTGCTTGTCGCCTGGCCCGGGTTGGAGCCACAGATGCCCACCGGCCTCCCGGCCGGGTCTGGAATTCATTCTTGTGCCTTTCCGCCCAGAACGGCCCCACAACCCTGCGCATATGGCCCGGAAGCTCAGTGCCCCCGGCGGGGACGCGCCCTGGGCACCTTTGGCCCCATGACTTTTCCTCCAACTGGCCCCTTCATCTCTGGTGACACCCACCTCCTTCTGGAGTATCGGAGCCCACAGCACAAACGAGAGCTGCCACTATCATCCCCGTCCTTCCGTCACAAAACCACACCCTCCCCCGCTCGATCTAGAACATTCTCAAATCCCCTGGACGCGGATGCCACGCCACAGGGCAAACCCATCAGCACCTCCTACTAAGGAAGTGAGCTGCTCCCACTTCTCCGATCCCCCCAACACGGGGCTGGGGCTCCCACCAAGAGCAGAGACTAAGAAGCCGGCTCTGAAACAGGTTCATCCCAGAAACACAGAGCAAGGAAAAGGGAGATGCAGGGTGTCGGACGTGTGTCTGAGTGTTTCAGAGGTCACCCGGGAAAATACGCCCCAGAGGACTGGATGCTACAGCCACCTGCGTTCGGAGGAGGCAAATTTCCCTTGGACGAAAGACAGGCTTTTCTAATGCGGCCCAAACACCAGTCAGGTGGCTTCTACAGGTAGTGAGTTCCCCGTCTGCAGAGGTATTTAAGAAAAGGCCGGACGGTGCTTACAGAAAGTGGTCCTCAGTGTCCCCTCCAATCCTAAGAGTCTCTGTTTCTATGGACATGAACAAAAGTTGAGGGGCCCCCTCTCCAGGCCCCCCTGCTGGCCCTGTAGCCGGCTTCTCCGTGACATTCGGTTGACACATCCCACAGTTTTCGAATGTGAGGGTCTTGGCCTCGGCAGAAATGTCAAATGCTTCTGGACCTGGGACGGCAAGGGGGCGCGTTTGTAGCTATCCCCAAAACAGGAAGCAGCTGATGGAGTTTAATGCTGAAACATACCCAGTGCTTTGCCGAGGGGCGGGTCCTGCACATCACTGACCCCAATCCCAGGGGCTCCCGCCTGGAAAAACGCCAGGTTTCTGAGCGGCTTTGTGCCTGCATCTTCTGGGACCCAGCTCTGCCCCCCTGAGGACCAGACTTTGGGGGCCCAGTGGGGGTTTTTAATTTGACGTTCTGCTCTGTTTCCCAAATGTCAAATAAAAGACGTGGACCCTGTTCCAGGCCCCGGTGAGTCACCTGGAGCCTGAGGCAGAAGAGGTTGGTGGACGGGCCTCTCTGGGCTTCCCTCCAGAAGCTCCCTCAAGCCCCGCCTCTAAACCCCAGATCCTGGTGGCCAGCTCTGCTCATCTGAGACGACACAGGATCCTCAGAGCTCCCAGCTCCCACCCGGTGGACGTGGCATCTCCAGCAGGCCAATGAAAAGGAGCCAGGGATGGGATAGGAACTGATTCATTCTACTCAATCTGACAATTACGAGTGCCTGCAGAAGTGACAGACGACAAAGGGACAGACCCCATCCAAACCCTGCAGGCTAAAGATTCTGGCCGCACAAGAAATTCCAGCAGGTTCACTGAGGCCGCCCCCCCTGGACCACCAGCAGCACAGACACCTGGGCAAGCGGAACCAGGGACCCCGACTCAGCCACAGCACCCTCCCAAAACAAAGAGAGACCCCTGGGGAGGCTGTCTCCGGGCCAGGCACCTGTCATAAGTGTCAGGCGTTCCGCCGCAAGGCCACCGTGTCCGGATGGGCTGCTACCTGCACCCTCCAAACTTGGCTTTGAGAAAGGTTAGCATGTGGGGCAGGCAGTTCGAGCCAAAACACAATGGACCCCAAGCCCTGGTCGTAAAGGGATGCTGGGTTTTCATCTCATGACGTGGGGGGTCATGAGTCCAGCCCAAAGTCACAATTCACAGGCTCATCCATCCAACAGCAAGGCGTGCGGTTTTTAAGGACAAAAACAATCCATCATGATTACTGGTGTAATGTGAAGACATTGTTTCCATGAACCTGGGGGTATTTTTATGTGAAATAAACTATAACCGAGCACAGAGGGTCGTTACGTTTGTGTGTTTCTGAGGGCTGTGATGCCTGCTGGTCGTGCGTGGGCAAGGTTCAGAACAAAGGGCTTTAACGGGGCGAGAAGGGGCACAGCTCAATGCCTCTGTGACCTTGGATGACCTTGGGCCATCGCCTGTCTTCTCTTGCTTCCGTCTCTCATCTGTAGAGTGGGGTGCCTGTGAGGTGATTCCCAAGGCCCCGTCCGACTCTGCCTCCACGTGATTCAAGTTCATTTTCTGCCCCCAACCCCTTCTGGAGTCAAACCGAGTCAGCAGCTAATAATAATTATATTAATACATATTTATATATAAATTATGGCATTGTTATAAATATATTACTATCATTATTATTACTACTACTGAAAGAGAAAACTATGTCCCCTCTCTACACTCACACCAACGCTTCTGACACCAGATGTGGGGGACTTTTTCCCACAACACGCAGTTCCCCAGTTCTGGGCAGACACCAGCGGGGTGTCCTACAATTTAACTCAATTATCACATCACCCGGGGTTAGTGCCACCTCACAGATGAAGGGCTCAGCCCCACGAGATTGTCCCCACATCAGACACTGGTCGAAAGCAGTGAGTCCCCAAGATACCCACACTTCTGTCCCACTCGGCTGCAAATCGGGGTTTTCCAACCCCCCGCCTCAGGTTCGACAGTTTGCTACAGCGCTCATAGGACTCAGGAAAGTAGTTTACTTACTGGATTGCCAGTTTATCGTGAAAGGACATAACTCAGGGACAGCCAGACGGAAGAGACATGTAGGGCAGGGTGTGGGGAAGGGGCTTGGAGCTTCTGCCCCCTCCGGGCACCGTCCCCCCAGCACATGGGTGTGCTCACCCACCTTGAAGCACTGGAGCCTCCTTATTTAGGGGTTTTGCAGGGGCTTCATCACAGAGACGTGACTGGTTAAATCGTCAGCCTTTGGTGACTGACGCAATCGCCAGCCCCTCTTCCTTGAAAGCTCCATCCTGTAACCCCGGCTGGTTCCCTTGGCCACCAGCCCCCATCCCATGGTTCCAGGGCCTTTCCAATGTCACCCTATTGGCATAAACTCAGGTGTAGTTAAAAGGGCTTGTCACAAATAGCAAGAGACACTGCTTTCATCTTTACCTCTCTGGCTCTATTTCAGGAACCAAGGACAAAAGTCCAAATATTATACCAAATGATATCCTGTCTCATCACTTAGAAAATTACAAGGGTTTTAGGAGCTCTGTGCCAGGACCTGGGATTGAGACCAAATATGCATAGATTGTAAATCACAAGATCACAAAAATAACGATGACAATAATAATAGCCCGTGTCCCACTAGCCTAGACCCATGTTACCGAGGGGAAACTGAGGCACGGAGCAGTCACGTGGCTCAGCCGGAGTCACACAGGACAGTGGGGGCTGCTTCCCTCATAGGGTCTGGAGGAGCCTTCGGTGCCATGTGCGTCCCAGCTCCATTCACCAGCAGCCGTTTGACCTTGGGCGAGCGTGTCCCTCAGCCCCCAGGGACCAGCAGGGTCACGCCCCAGCCCTGCCTCGCCCGAGGCTGCTGAGAGGCACGAGGCCCACCCCAGTGACTCCTCCAGGCCTCACGCGGCACTCAGGGAAGGGCTCCTGGTGTCACACCACAATCTTCTGGCCGGGCCCATGTCACCAGAGCCCAGCCTTCTTGGCACTACCTTCTTGGCCTTTAAGCCCATCTGGGCCACAAACCCCTTGGGAAGGGACGTTCCTGCCGTTGGGAGGCGGGGCCGGTGAGTTCCCTTTCCTGGGTGCCATTGGAACCAGTCTTAATGTCAGGGTCAGGCCAGGGGACACATTGGGCAGGATATTTTTAGGGAGGTGAGATGTGCGGCCGGGGTGTTATCTGCCCCGTGGAGAGGAGCGAGGAGGGGGTGTGGGGTCGGAGGAGGAGAAGAAAGGAGGCAGCCGGGGTGACATCTACCACTCCCGCCCCGCTGGCCCCTGACTAATTTAGGCAAAAGGCAACGTGGAGCTATTTCCATCTGGCAGGAACAGGTGCTGGGTCCCCTCGCCCCCACCCTGCTGGCCGCACTGCCCATAGGCCACAGGCCGCCTCCCCCGGGGCGGCCTCCGGGCTGCCCGGGCCTATAAAGGCGCCAGGTTTTCTCAATGAAGCTGGGACGCAGCGCACTGCGGGGTCCGACCCAGCCCGGTGCCCAAGAGTCTGCAGGCCCAGCGCGGTCCCCGCCGCCCCTCCTCGTGGAGATGAAGTACATCGTGGGCATCGGAGGGTGAGCTGCCCCGACACCTAGGGGCGACCCCGCCGGGGCACAGGCGCGGGGGAGGCGTGGAATGAATCACGGGCTGCCTGGGGTGGCAGAGCCCCCCGCCCGAGGTCTGAGTGCGGGGCGGGGCCTCTGCCCTTGGAGGCGAGATGGGCGCGGGGCCCGATCTATCTTCAATTTTCAAATGAAAGTCACTTTTCCCCACCATACTCGGTATAAAACCAAAAATCAGTGGGGACAGGAGACTTTATAAAGCTCAGGAAGACCTTCCTAACCGGCCTGGGCCCTCCTTGGGGGCGGGGGACACCCTACCCCCCCAGACAGACACGTGCCCACTTGGGCGGAGCCCCAGAGTGACATTCTCTGTGGCCTCTATAGCTCCCGCCAGGCAGGGGCCTCCCTTGTCCAGGGATCCAGAGTCTCCTCTATTTCATTACCCGCCACCGGGCCTTTTAAACTGATGCTGGGGAGGCATTTCGCCTAAGCGGGTCAGGCTCGGGAACCAGAACATCCCACCCAGCGGGGGGAGGGGGGGGCGGGGGCCTGGGCCCTACCCCCAACTTGGTTTAAGACTGCGATCACCCGTGGAATTCCTAGTGTATTCTGAGGAGGGCCGGGCAAATTCTGTAGCCACGCCGGGCACAAGGCGTGCCTTTTAGTGACCATCCAAATGAACATCGGGGGTACCATACATAACCTGCCGCCCTTAATATAAGGGGCCCTTCCCGTAGGCCCTTTCGATCCGTGGCAGCGACCCCGTGTTCCACATCCAGCGTTCCACCTGATTCCTAGAGCAGGGACAAAAGGTCAGAGGGACACTCATTTCAAGGAAGGTCTGACGGTCACCCTGCTAGGTCCTTCCTCGGCTCCAGGAGTCCAGGGCATTGCTCCCTCTGCCACAGGCTGACTTCCCGTCCTAGTTTCCCAGGCACTGGAGGGTCCCCAGGATTTGGGACTTTTTCCATGCTAAACGCAGAGACATCCTCGGCAAACCAGGGCAAGCTGGCCGCCCTATTTTGCCAATTGTTGTTTTTTTTTTTTTTTCTTTTTCTTTCTTTGTCTTTTCCTTGGTTACAACTGTTTCATAAGGTCCATTGCTTCTTTCCCTTTTAAAATGAACTGCTTGGTTTTCTATTGCAGATATACCGCTCCCCCCCCCCCCCCCCCCCGCCCAGTTTACACTTGTTTTAACATTTTGACCTTAAAAAATAAAAAGAAAGAAAGCCCAACGCGGCTGAATCTCGCTCAGGTCTCAGCCTCCTGGTCTGTAAAACCGGGCTCCCGGCCGCACATCCTGGGTTTGCAGTGACGCTGAGTGAGCCCCCTCTGGCCCTCGGCCAACAACATCAGCCTCTCAGTGCCACGGTTTCTGGCTCTGTGCTTCACATTCGAGTCCGATTCCGGGGGGCCCCTCACGTGTCCACTGCCTCCACAGCATGACCAACGGTGGCAAGACCACACTGACCAACAGCCTCCTCAACGCGCTGCCCAACTGCTGTGTGATCCACCAGGATGACTTTTTCAAGGTGGCTGCCCTCGCCCGGGGGTCGGGGGGGTGGTGCTGGCCCGGGCCACCCTGCCCTCTGCTGCCCACTGCCCTGCCGGGCCGGGCACAGGCCCCTCCCAGGTCACGCTGGGCCAGGGGAGCGAGGGACGGGCGTTCCCACTTCCTGAGCACCTACTATGCGTCTGGCACGTCCTCGCGGGACACCTGTCCTCCATTGGACCGATGCCGGCCCCGGGATCCTCACTGTGGGCCCTCCAGGCGCCGAGGGGTCCACCGAGGCTCTGTCACCCCAGAGTGGTGGACAGGTGGAAAGGTGGGCGCTGAGCCTGGGGTTTGGGCTCCTCTGTTTCAGCCCCAAGACCAAATCCCAGTTGGGGAGGACGGCTTCAAGCAGTGGGATGGTAAGAATGGCTGGCGGCCCCGCGCCCCCTGCCCAGACTGCCCCCCGTCCACGGCCCCGCCGACGCCCGCTCTCCCCGTCCCCAGTGCTGGAGTCCCTGGACATGGAGGCCATGCTGAGCACTGTGCAGGCCTGGGCGAGCAACCCCCAGAAGTTCGCCCGCGCTCACGGCGTCAGCGTCCAGCCGGACACCTCGGACACCCACATCCTCATTCTGGAAGGCTTCCTGCTGTACAGCTACAAGTGCGTGTCTGAGGGTGACCCCTGACCGGCCCGCCTCCCAAGGGTCACCGAGTCTCCATTCGGGACTCGAGGGCAGAGCTGGACTCAGCTCAAGGGTCTGGGCAAACATCCTTGCTTCCTGGGGAACTGAGTCCTCCTTCTAGAAGCTCAGCAGGAGGCTGGCCCCTCCCAGACCCACACCCCCACCCCCGCCCTCAGCACACTGGAAAGTCGCTGGACCCCGGGGGCTGTGGACCGTGGCTCCCAGTAAAGGCCGGCCCGTGGTTCTGACCGTGTCCCCCACCCCGCCAGGCCCCTGGTGGACTTGTACAGCCGACGGTACTTCCTGACCATTCCCTACGAGGAGTGCAAGCAGAGGAGAAGGTGAGCCTCAGGGCCCTGACTAAAATCCCAGCCGGGCCCAGGAAACTGATGCTGCCCGCTGGACACAAGCCACCCTGGCAGCCAGCAGGCACTTGGCTGACCGGGGCCCGGAGGCCTGGCCCACCCATGACCTACCCTGGGCATCTCCCAAGCCCGGGGGTGAAAATGCCAAAAGCTGAGGCACCCGGACCCCAGCCTGGGGCCCCTGGCTCAGTGGTGCTATCCCCGACCTCTGACCTCGTCCACATCCCCCGGCCTCTGCTCATGGCGCCAGCCCTGGGTGACATGAGTGTCACTCATTGTTGCCCGTGTCCCTCCCCAGTACTCGCAGCTACATGGTCCCCGATCCTCCAGGCCTCTTCGACGGCCATGTGTGGCCCATGTACCTGAAGTACAAGCGGCAGATGGAGGCCGACGGCGTGGACGTGGGTGAGCCCCTGAGAGGGCGGGGCCTGGTCCCGGGGGCCCCTGGCCCCGCCCCCCAGCAGGCCCCGTCGGGAACCCCCGAAGTCCCTCCTCTCACCCCGGCCCCAGAGGCCGTCCCGTCCCGGGCTCTGCAGGCCACCTGCCTCCTGGCGGCAGTCCCGCGGCCCAGAGTGTCGCCCCGACCACGGCCTCTCTGGTTTCAGTGTACCTGGACGGCACGCGGCCCCGTGAGGAGCTTTTCCACCAGGTCCTGGAGGACATCCAGAACTCGATCCTGAATCGCACGTAGGCAGGCCCGGGGGACGAGGGGCCCAGACCTGGACCGCAGGGACCCACACGCCACCCCCGGCCGGGCGCTGCTCGACCATTTCCTTCTGGGGACACCTGTACATACGAGAGTGGAGGCCACACTCATAGCTCAGCATCTCGGGGCCCCGGGACCCCGCCCCGAGATGCCTCTGTAACGTCTCAGCAGCTTAAGTATTAAACCTGTCCTATTTTTTTAACTGTTGGAGTCCAGCCTGGTGTGTCTGAGGTGTTGAAAGGGATCCATCTGTTCCCTCTCCTTGGTTTGTTGATGGCCTCTGGAGGTGGCACTAATAGCACTAGTCTACACCCATTTGACACTCACCGACGTGACCCCAGGGGCTGCTTGGGGGTCCTTGGGGCCTCAGTTTCCCCAGAGGGGAAATTCCCTGCCAGTTTTGAACAGACAGCACGACACGGCCCAGAGCAGGGGCGCCAGCCACTCCTGAGGGTGCCCGGCTCCTGCCTGCGCCCATCCCCACCATGCCTCGGCGCCTTCTCTGTGGTCGGAGCTGGCACCCATGACGTGGGGTTACTGGGAAGCTTTCGTGACCCGGGGCGCTCGTAAAGGACACAATTCCTGTCCTAGGAACCACGCTTCTCTGGGCCCTCGCCGAAACCCCGGAGAGACGGTTTATCATTCACACCCATTTCAAGGGCGGGGAGACTGAGGCTCGGAGGCGGTCAGTGGCCTAGCCGAGCTGGGATTTGAACCCGAGCCTCCCTGGACCTGTTCCCTTTGCTCAAGGGAGTCTGGAAAGTCTGGTGGAGACCAGAGCCCAGGGCTGGGGGAGTGGGGGACGGGGTACCCCCGGACCGACACCCCACAGCCAGCTGCCGAGCCACTGCCTCCCAGCCCGCCCCGTCCAGAAAGGCACAAAACACTTGCAGTCTGGCCGGGTTTGGACAAAGCTGGTGAACTTTTGGAAATCAGAAAAAGGAATAAGAGAACAAATTGCCATGTACCCCAGCAATTGCACTCCTAGGGATACACCCCCCAAATCCTAGGAATACACCCCAAAAGAACTGAAAACAGGTGTGCAAACAAAACTCATCCCTGAGTGTTCACAGCAGCATATTCACAGCGGCCAAGGGGTGGAAGCCACCGAGTGCCCACGGACGGCCGCATGGATGCACACGGCACATCCATCCACACGGGGGAGTGTCACTCGGCCGGGAAAAGGGGGGAGGCGCTGACACTCGCCACGACGTGGTATGTGGCCTGGAAACCATGATGCTCTGTGAGAGACGCCGGACGCGCAAGGCCACACGGCATGCGATTCCATGTACATCCAGAACAGGCACGTCCACGGTGACAGAGTGGGTTCGTGGTTGCCGAGGGCTGGGGAGGGGAATGGGGGGGCGACTGCCGATGGGGATGGGGTTTCTTTTGGGGGTGGGGGAAGGTTCTGCGATGGGACAGAGGTGACGGCTGCACGGCACTGGGAATGCACTAAATGCCACCGAGCTGCTGACTTCAAAACGGTTAATTTAATGTTATGTGAATTTCACCTCCATAAAAAGAAAAGAAGGAAGGAGGGAGGGAGGGAGGGAGGGAGGGAGGGAGGGTCAGGCCCAGGCACCGGGTGATTCTGGGGAGGGGCATCAGCCACAGGCCAGCATTTGCAGGCGACACGTGGTCACAGGTGGGGTGAAGGTCCCACAGGCTTTCTTACCCTATTTGCAGTCACTGGGAAAACGCTACAGGGCAGGGAGTGTGGGGGTGCAGAGCCTTGCCCCTCACTCGCCATGCGGCCCAGACCCCTCACCTCTCCGTGTGCGACAGCCCCACGGCCCTCAAGGCAGGGGGTGACGAGGCGGGGGTGTCTCTGTGAGCGCGAAGGCCCCCAGCCCTCTGCCACGGAACTGGAACGTGCGGGCAGCAGTCCCCCGAGCCCTGCCCTACCCTGGGGTTGAGATTCCAGTCTGCTGCTCACCTCTCGTGCCCCCACCAAGGAGCCTTCGAACTGGCTGGTCACTGGGCGGCTGTCCCCTCTGAACGCAGCCGGTGATCAGATATCACCCCGCGTAGCAGTCACCGCGGGCCGCCCCGCTTCGCTCCTGTGGCCCCGGGCCCCAGCAGAGCCACCGGCAGCAGAGCCGGGAGTACCCACGTGCTCTGGGCCTGGGGCTTCTCCCTGGTCCTTATTTCAGCAAAGAACTCGTGGGCCCTTTTCCCCGACCTGAAGTCCCCGTCCGGAACACTAGCATGGTGGCCACCTTGTCCCAATTCGCAGAGGACTTTCTCAGCGTTAGCACTGAGCCCGGCGGACTGGGATGGCTGCTCACGCCGGCTGCATGGGGACCCCGGAGGAGGAGGGCCAAAGAGCCTGCAGGCCGGAGGGCAGGCGGGCCGTGTCCCAGTCCGCGCTCGGCCGCCCGCGACAGTGTCCCTAACGTTGAACCTTGTGTCCTTGTTTATTGCAGCTCGATCTGAATATTCTCTCCTCCCTTCGAACAAACAAAAACAAAAAACAAAGACACCATCGCAGGCTGCCTCCTGTCCCCCCAAACTCACATGTCGAAGCCTTGACCCCCAAGGCCTCAGGATGTGACTGCGTCTGGGGTGATCGAGCTGAAAAGGGGTCGTGGGGGGGCCTTAATCCAATATGACTAGGGTCTGTATAAGAGGAAAAAAATGTGGGTACACCGAGGGACGCCAGGGCGCGCGCACGCAAAGGAAGGACCCTGTGGGGACAAGGAGAAGACGCCCGACTGCAAGCCAAGGAGAGTGGCCCCTCAGAGGGTACCGGCCTGCAGATCCTCGGAGACAAAGTGGACAGGTGTTTGCCAGGGGCTGGGGGAGCGGAGAGCGGGTAGTGACTGCTGATGAGGCCGGGACTTCCTTTAGGGGAAGGATAAAATAGTCTAAAATTGATTGCAGTTATGGGGAGGGAGGGGGGCAAAAAAATAAAAAAAAATAAAAAGTAATACAATTGATTGCAGTTAGCAGTTGCACAGCCTTCTGATTAGATTTCAAAAAATTGAAACACATTCAACGGGTGGATTATGCAGTACGTTAATACCATCTCAATAAAGCTGTCTAAAACTCCTTTAGGACTTCATCAAAAAAATCCAGTGTGACTTTACTTAATTCGGTGGCCTTTTCAACATTTGTGACTTGAATCGAAAATGCATTAACAGCATGTTTCTGTCATGCAGATGAACCGGGCACTTGTTTTAGCGGGACACTAAATGTTAGTTCGGTCGCCAAACGTCCCTCGGGTGTGTGGCACATGGGTTGACAAATCTGCTCGTGGGCCAAATCCAGACCACTGCGTGTTTTTGTACAGCCCTCGAGCTGAGGACGGCTTCACATTTTTCAAAGATTGGCAGGGGGAAAAAAGAACAAGGATTAAATTTCGTGACACATGCAAATCAGGTGGAATTCAAATTTCAGTGTCTATAAATAAAGTTTTATTGGCACAAAGCCATGCCCATACGTGTCGTCCGAGGCTGCTTTCTTGCTATGACGGCAGAGCTGAGTAGCTGGCAGAGACCCTGTAGTCTGCAAAGCCAAACACGTTTCCTTTCTGCCCCCTTGCAGGAAATGTTTGCTGACCGGCCTTGTGGCGTGGTGTGTGCAGGGTCTGGGGCAGAGGGCGGTGGGGACAGGCAGCCTTAGGGGAGGCCTGCGGCCGAGGTTGCTGCGTCCCGAGGGCATGTGGGAGCTCCTGCAGGACCAGAAGACAGCACCGGGTGGGCCTGCCAGAGCTTGCCCTTTGCCACAGGCATGAAGCTGAGCTGCCAGTCACTGGGCCCAAAATAGTGCAGGATGGGACAGGGACATGGGAGAGGAGGTGGGTCACGGGGCAGCCAGGGCCTTGATTACCCAGACGACTCGATCATTATGAAAACGGTAGCGACAGGGTGACCAACTTAAAAAACACAACAATAACAGAAGATAACCAGTGCCAGCAAGGACGTGGAAAAATGGGAACCCTTGCTGATTACGGGAGTGAAGAACAGAGCAGCCACTGTGGAAGAGTTTGGAGGTTTCTCTCCAAATTATAGAATTACTACATACCCAACAATTCCACGTCTGGATGGAATTTTAAAAAGCAAAAGGCACGTCTCGAACAGATGCGTGCGCACCCACGTCCACAGCAGTGTTATTCACAGGAGCCGAAAGGCGGGAACACCCCAGTGTCCAGCCACACAGCGGAGTATTACTCAGCCATGAAGAGGAGGGACATTCCGATGCCCCCTACGACATGGATGGTCCCTGAGGACACTGTGCTCAGTGAATAAGCCAGACACAAAAGGACAAATACTGTGTGATTCCACTCACAGGGAGTCCCCAGAGGAGTCAGATTCACAGAGACAGGAAGTAGATGGGGGAGCCGGGGGCTGGGGGAGGGGAGGGGAGCGAGTGTGTGATGGGGACAGAGGGTCAGTTTGGGAAAGTGAGAAAGTTCTGGAGACGGATAGTGGAGACGGTGGCTCAGCAACGTGCATGTGCTTAATGCCGCCGAGCTGTGCCCTTAGCGGTGGTTAAGGAGGTTAGTTTTACACTGTGTGTATTTCCCAGTTAAAAAGAATGAGAACAGTAGCACTAGAGTCACCACCTCACCCTAGTTTGCCCAGAACTCTCGTGGCTTTACTGCCAAAAGCTCCCTGTCCTGGGATATCCCAGTCCCAGGCAAACTAGGACAGCTGGTCACCCTGATCGGGGCCGCCCGGCCCGAGAGGTCAGATTATTCTATGCTCCATCTTTCTAGGCCTCAGAGAGGGAGCCAGACCTGCCCAAGGTCACTCCTTCAACAAAGCCCAGACCAGCC
>NW_011889240.1:70089-77483 GCF_000151845.1 Pteropus vampyrus
TCGCTGTGTGGAGAAGGCCCCAGGAAGCAGCTGGGAGCCCTGACACACAGCCATGTGCCTGCTGTCCCGTGGCTGACACGCTCCTGGGCCAAGTCGTCCCCTGACCCGAGGAACCTGGCCAGGCCAAGCCTGCCTGCAGCCACCCTTCCTTGGTCCCTGCAGGGCCCTGGGGTGCCAGGGACCCCACTCTGTGGAGGGGGGCCCCTGCCTTAGTGTTGCGGGACCCCTCCTTGGAACCTAGCCCCTCTGCAGCTCCCTCAGTTACAGAGCCAGCCCGAAGCCCCACCCCAGCCCACCACACGCAGATGTACAGGCGGGTGACCTCTCACGCAGAGTACCGCCCCCGGCACCCCTGGGCCCGGGACTCAGCCCACCAGCACTTCGTCCTGGGCCCTGCCCCAAATGTCCTGACCGCCACGGAGGGAGAGAGACTGAAATCTGCAGCTCCGTCCTAGGGGAACAGAGGTCCCGGGGGGCGGGGGACGGCTGAGGTTCCTGTCCCTCCCCCTTTATTTTTGCTCTATTCCAGGACCACCCCACCCCCACCTGCTGCACTTGCCACTGGCTCGCGCCCGCCCACCCGTCACAGCGCTCAGCCAGCCCTCTTAACCAGCAGCTACTCTGCTGGCACCTTGTCCCGCATGTCCCGGCAGGACCAGAGCGGTCACCTCTGAAGGCTGCCCCACCTCGGGCACCCTCCTTCCCGCCGCCAGGCCCCTGCAGGGGTGTCCTTGGGGACAACTGGGGGTTCTGCCGGTGCCTGGGGGAGGAGCAGGCTGTTGGTGACAGATAGGGTGGCTGATGGCCTCAGCCAGCCACACGCCCTCCACCGCCAGAGCTGCCCTGCACGCACTCTGGCAGGCACCTGGGGACACCTGAGCATGGCCTCATCGCCTCCCCGTGCCCTTGAGGCTTCTCCGGAATTCAACAAGGTCATCCAACAACTGAGCCCCGGGACGGAAGGGGGAAGCAGAGGGGCAGGCAGCTCCCAGAACAGAGGTGTCTTGGGGTTCAGTCGATGCAAACAGGGCTCCTTCCGGATAGACCTGTAGGTCCCCCCATAAAGGGACTTTCAAAATATAAAACCCCAGAGGGCAGCAAGGGGCCCCCAGGGAGCCTGGGGACAGGGGTGGGGGCAGAGTAATGAGGGCTCCCCAACCTCAGCCCCCACCGCTCGCTCCCCTGAGGGGAGCCGGCACCATCGCCGCAAGACACCCATGCACTCCGAGGTCGCCGGGCCTGGGGCAGGGCTCCGGGCTGTCCCCTCTGAATCGAGGAGCGCGGCAGTGAGGGGAAGGCCCGGCCGCCGCCCTCTTCCCCGCTGGGACGGCCCCCGAAGCGCCTGGGACAGCCAGGCTGTGCTTCAGACGTCCTTTGCAGGGGGCGTGTCTTTTCACTGTTCTGTGTCTCACTTCGCAGCGGCCGAGCAGGGCCGGCGGAGGGGGGGGGCGGCGGCTTCGGTACTTACTTTTTCCTCTCACAACAGGGGGGCTAAAGTTCTCGGGGGCTGAAGGAGCCGCTGGGGGCCGGCGAGCCTGCCTTTATAGGGGCCGCTGCCTCGGGGCGGGGCCGGGCCGGGCGGACGCACTCTGGTTATTAATAGCGGCCTCAGCTCCTTGCCCAAGTATGGTCAGGAGCACGGTGGCTGTGGGCTTGGCTGCCACCGGCTCTCAGCCCTGGGGCTCGGGGAAGATGGCACGGGGACTGCCCTGTGACCTACGAGAGACGGTAGCGCTCCTCTGGACCCAGAGTGGCATGGGGACTCCTGCACCCCAGTCCCCCAAATCTAACAAGACTCATACTTGGGGGGTGTGAGTCCAGTACGTGCTGGACCCTGATGGCAGCAGATGGCCCATTGTCTCCAAGGAAAGGTAAGGGTGCACAGGGAGGTGGCATGTGTGTGCCAAGGGCAGGAGCCCAGTCAGGCTGCATTCGAACCCAGGACCGGCTGACTCACCTCGCAGCTGGCGTGTGACTGAACCCAAGCTGTGGGGTAAGGCCTAAAATTAGGCTCCATCCTACGTGCCAATAAAAGCACACAGCCCCCAGGGGCCTCCCCACTGCCCCTCCCGAGGACGAGGTCTGCTGGCCCAACCCCACCTGACCAAGGGACCGGGTGCACAGTGGCTGCTGACCCTGAGTGGCGGGTCTCACCTCTCGGCCAGGCCGGAATCACGCTCACAAGTAAGCGTCGTGAAGGCTGTGCCTGCCCCCCACCCCCACCCCGCGTCTGTGTGCCGCCAGCATCTGCTGGTGTCCGCTTGAACTTGACCTCTTCGGGGACACCAGCTTCACTTGCTGAGCCTCGTCCGGCTGAGTCTTGATTCGATTAGCCGTACCATCGACGTGTACCAGCACTGGATGGTGATCGGAGCCCTCTACGAGCTCCCACTCAAGCCTCGTGGTGTCTTGGACAGGGAAAGGAGGGACCACCACCATTTCGCAGTTGGGAGTACGGAGGCTGGGAGAAGGAAATGTGCCAAAGTCACTCTGCACCCAGAGGCCGGGGCAGCAGCGGAAGCCGAGTCTCCACGGGAGCTCAGCTTTGAGAGGAACACGGGGCTTAGGAGCTTCACGCACGCTGCAGCCGAGTCCCGAGCCAGCCTCGGGCGGGCAGGTCCAAACTGACGCCCAGCAGCTGAAGGGACGCAGCGCATGGCTCCAAGGTCCCTGCATCCAACCCGTCGTAAGAGGCGGGCAGGCATTCCCACTTCCCACATGGCCAAACCCGGCGGCGGGAGCCGTCACGCAGCAGACCTGCTGAGCGTCCACGCCCCGCCGGGGCAGGAGGAAGACGGTGGCTCAGCACCAACAGGCACCCCCACAGTCACACCCCGGGAAAGAAAGGAACGAAGCCACGGCAAACAGACAAGCTGCTAAACGCGGGGACGCGAGCAGAAGTCGGGCCGTTGCGTAAACCGGCAGGTGCTTGCGGTGCGCCTGTGTGTGTGTGCGTCAGTCAGCCACGGCTGTGGAACAAACCGCCACTCTCTTGGTGGCTAAAAACACGGTGCGTGCTGTCTGTTTCTACACACCGGGCACGTGTGCTTGGCTTCCCTGGGTCTCGTGCCCAGTCTCTCAGGGGGCTGCAGTCCAGCTGGCAGCCGGGGCTGGGTTTTATCTGGAGGTCTGACGGGGGAAGAGGTCTGCTTCTAAGACCATCAGGCCGTCGGTGGGCATCATCCCTTGGTGGCTGTTCCTTGCCATGTGGGCCTTTCCAGCATGGTGGCTGGCTTCATCAAAGCCAGCAAGGGCAGAGCATGTGCCAGCAAGACAGGTCACCATCGATGTACCCTCCATCACCTCTGCCATATTCTGTTGGTTAGAACCCACTACTAGGCCAGACCACTGTTACGAGTGAATAGCAGGACGCGAGGGTCCTTGGGGGCCATCTCAGAGATGCCCACCTGCCAGGATGAAACAGCGTCCTAGCCCAGCAGGTTCTGCAAAGGGACAGCACTGTTTGCTAAGTACTTGTGTGGGCCAGACAGCCTGGTAAGGTGCTTTATGACCCCAAGGTGGTTCCCTGTGCCCTTACCTGACAGACTGAGCAAACTCAGGCCGCACTGGGCTGAGCTGTGGAAGGCGTCCCAGGCCAGGAGGCTGGGCAGAAGTGCACCTCGGAGCAAAGCCGCCTGCCCGTCAGCCCCTGAAAGACGCTGCGGGTTTAGCCCGCAGCAAGGCGGACCCCACACCCCAAAAGGGCAGGAGGGAGCCCAAGTGAATTTCAGCTTCTACGCAGCCTTAATCTGAAAGGCAAGATAGCTAAGGACCCTCACCCGTCCCTCTCGAGGTGAACATGGTCTCAGCCTTCCACCGACGTCTCCTGACGCCCAGCACGCTGCCTTGGGAAACTGGCTGGTTGAATGTCACTTACCACCCGCCTTGGGGTCTGGAGACTCCAGGCACTGTACAAAGTTCCTCCTTTCCCATGGGGGCAGGTGGCACCAGCAGACCGTGGCCCACTGAACTCACGGAATCACACGCCCCTTCCCTTTCCCCCCACAGGCAACACACAGCCTGGGCACCTGCTGCCCAGGGCCCCGTCTCTGAGCCCTAAGGGACCTAACGGCCAGACTGGGGCCTGGCCTGGATGAGCCAGCTGTAAGGGACAGTCACGGGCCGACACGGGAAACCTGAGTAGGTCTGAACATTCGATGAGCTGAAATTTACTAGAATTTTAAAAGTGGAAGTAGTTGACCAAAACGACATTAAAAAAAAAAGAAAAAAAGATGAATTTTATAGTGAAAGCTAGCTCACTTTTTAAAAAATTAAAGAAAAAAACAAAGCGAAACACGCCACTCGGTGCACAGAATGGGGCGACGATGACCAAGGGCGCCAATGACTCAGAACCTCGGCTCCTGGCGGGGCTGGATCCCCTCCACGGAGCCACATTCGACCCAGAGGCTGCGCTGAGCAGCAGCGGGAGCAGCGATCTGAGCAGACGGCGGGGGGCTGTGCGCTGGGGCCCACAGCGAGGCAGGCGAGCCCCCGTGCGACTGCAGTCTCGGGGGGCAAAGGGACACACACCGCCCTGAACCCAGGGCGGCTGCCTGGGAGCTTCCATCGCAACAGAAGAACCAGAGCCCCACTGAGCCCCGGGGCTGGGGCAACCCAATGCCACCTCTCGGGGCTGCCCTCTTCCTCCTGCAGCGCGGGGACAGGCAGCAGGTGCAGGAAAGGAGACGCAGAGCCCTGAGAAGCCATGGCGCTGGGTGACCCAGGGCAGGCTGCCCACTGGGCCCAAGCACAGACGACGGCTGGGGGTCAAAATGGGGGCTTTATTTCCTTCCAACTCACAGTGGGCGCGTGCTTGTAGAGGCGTACGTACATGACACACCAGAGCTCACAGAGGGAAACACAGGGGGTCCCACCCCAGACCCCAAGGACAGGCCTGCACACAGCAGATCCCTCTGCCGGACCCCAAAGCCAGTCCCCAGGCCCTGCCTTGGCCCCAGCAGCGTCCAGGTGACCTGAGCCCCAGCCAGCAGTCTCACCAGGAACACCAGTCCCAGCCCGGCCTGTAGGATTCTCCGCTGCATTCAGCCAGGCTGGGGGATGGGGGGGCGGGGGGACATGTCTGCACAGCTGTCCCTCACTTAACCCAACCTACAGCAGAAAATGTGGCCCAGAGTGGCCGCTGGCTAGGGACCTAGGTGTCCTTAAGGCCTAGACCTTAGGGCATTCAGGACCCTGCTTGAGGGTGGCACCTAGTGGCCCATGGCAGCACTGCCTGCTGCGGCCCCTTCCTCAGCCCCTGCCGAGGTCAGGGCCAGATGCTCGGGAACCAGCAGCAGGGTCGCAGAGTCCATCCAGTGTCTCCTGGCACAGGGCAGGACGGAGCCCTGAGAAGGACAACACCGGCCCACAGGCCTTTCGGACCTGCTCCATGTGGTCCCCCCGAGGGGTGCTAGCCTGGAGCCCCAGCGGCTCAGAACACAGCACTGGGGAAGGGTGCAAGGCCGAGGGTGGTGGCACAGGGCGAGAGACCAAGGCAGGGGTGGGACCGCTGGTGGCTTTGGCGCATCGGGGGCTGTGTGTCAGTGTTAAGAGGGGGAGGGGATGGCCCCACAGCCTGCCCCACGGGGGGGCGGGCTGCAGCACGGACGACGCTGCTTTACTCCTGTCCCCAGCCCCCAGGAACCCGCCTCCTTCACTGCGTCTGGGTGGCAATGTGCTCCCCATGACACTACCTCCAGACGGACCACTCCTCAGGGGCTGGGGGATAAGGAGAACCAGGATCCTCCACCACTGGCCCTGAAAAGGCCACCTCCCAGCTCTAGAGAAGGGGGCGGGTGTCCGACAGAGGCCCGGCCAATCCGGAGCCCTGGGGCGTGCGTGCGTCCTCACGATCCCTCCCCAAGGCCGCATGCCTGGGCCAGCATGGAGGGTCTGAAGGTGCTGGCCAGGCTGGTCTGTGTGCGGACGGACCTGTGGCCCCCGGACCTAGGACCCAGCCTGCTACCCCGCGACCCGGCCAGGTGGGAGGCACCTGTGTCTGCCGTGGCCAGCTCTGTCCTGAAGGTACTGACCCCCCACGGGAGTTCAGAGTATGGAGGTGACGCCGCCCCCAGCAGCCCTCCTGCCACTCGCTGGCGTTGCAGGAGAGAGGAGTCAGACAGGGAGAGGCATGCTGTCCAGGAACTGAGGCCTCATCTCCCTGGCAGAGCCGGCCCAGCCCCCTGCCCCACCCCCACTGTGAGTTCCCGGCCAGCGCAGCCTCTTCCGCCTCAGCCCCAGCCTGGGGATTCTCTGGTGCTGAACAAGGGTGACGAATGGGCCTGACCACAGGGCTACTGGGGGGGCACCCACCACCCGGAACCCCCTGGGCCCACCCGCCCCGCGCGGCCTAGCGGAGGCCACACTCCCCGCCCTGCAGCTTCTCCTGCTCCATGGCACGCACCAGGTCCTGCACAAACCGCATCTCGGAGGCCACCTGCTTCGCCAGGGCCTCGTAGCGGTTCTCCAGGCGGCTGAAGCGGCGCTTGAGCCCACTGGCCCCCAGCAGGGCACCCTTGGCCTCCTCCTGCGCCTGCCGCTGGAGCGCCTCGGTCTTGTGCAGCTCCTGCCGCAGCCGCCGCAGGTCCTGGCCGATGCTCTCGTTCTCCTCCCTGTACCAGGCCTCCTTCTCCTCGTAGATGGCCGTCAGCGCCTCGATGTCCTCGTGGAAGAGCCGCCGGCTGTGCTCCAGCCCGCGCAGGCCCTCCTCGGCCGCGGCCACCTCCTCCAGCACCTTGGAGAAGCGCTCGAAGTTGATGTAGGTGTTGTTGGGGGGCATGCTCGAGTGCGACTTGATGGTGTACTCCTTGAGGCGTGCTGTCTTCAGGCGCCTCCGCTCCGGCTTCCGGCCGCTGTCCTCCCGCCGCACGTTCCGCCGCCGGATTGCCTGCAGCGAGGGGGCCGCACGGGCTAGAGCCAGCGGCGGGGCCACTGAGGGCCACGGCCGGCCCCTGCCTGCTTCTGGAAGTCAAGGTTTATCGGCACAAAGGCAGTGCCTAGTACCGGGGCGGGCTACGGTCCTGCCGGGAACCGCAGAGGCGAGCGCCTTGCCGCTCCAGCCCGTCACGGGAGGCTGCGGGCTCTGGCCCGGCGGGGATGCCTTTCTGGGACGTTTCGGGGGTGGGGGGAGCCATGCTGCATGTACAGAGGGACCACGGACTGCAGCTCGATGTCTCGGTGAGACGGCTCTGACACCACGGCAGGAAGCACCCCATGCCCCCCACTGCCCAGGCCCACCGTCCTGGGCTTGTCATGCCTGCCAGCCCTCAGTGGGAGCAGCCCCCACCTCACCTTGATCCAGGAATGCTCCAGGCTCTGGGCTATGGTCATTCTCCTCCTGGAAGAGCACCCCCAGCCCCGGTTAGTCACACGCGTGCCACCTGCACCGTCCTCCC
>NW_011889240.1:77533-81602 GCF_000151845.1 Pteropus vampyrus
CCTGTACCAGGCCTCCTTCTCCTCGTAGATGGCCGTCAGCGCCTCGATGTCCTCGTGGAAGAGCCGCCGGCTGTGCTCCAGCCCGCGCAGGCCCTCCTCGGCCGCGGCCACCTCCTCCAGCACCTTGGAGAAGCGCTCGAAGTTGATGTAGGTGTTGTTGGGGGGCATGCTCGAGTGCGACTTGATGGTGTACTCCTTGAGGCGTGCCGTCTTCAGGCGCCTCCGCTCCGGCTTCCGGCCGCTGTCCTCCCGCCGCACGTTCCGCCGCCGGATTGCCTGCAGCGAGGGGGCCGCACGGGCTGGGGCTAGCGGCGGGGCCACTGAGGACCACGGCCGGCCCCTGCCTGCTTCTGGAAGTCAAGGTTTATCGGCACAGAGGCAGTGCCTAGTACCGGGGTGGGCTACGGTCCTGCCGGGAACCGCAGAGGCGAGCGCCTTGCCGCTCCAGCCCGTCACGGGAGGCTGCGGGCTCTGGCCCGGCGGGGATGCCTTTCTGGGACGTTTCGGGGGTGGGGGGAGCCATGCTGCATGTACAGAGGGACCACGGACTGCAGCTCGATGTCTCGGTGAGACGGCTCTGACACCACGGCAGGAAGCACCCCATGCCCCCCACTGCCCAGGCCCACCGTCCTGGGCTTGTCATGCCTGCCAGCCCTCAGTGGGAGCAGCCCCCACCTCACCTTGATCCAGGAATGCTCCAGGCTCTGGGCTATGGTCATTCTCCTCCTGGAAGAGCACCCCCAGCCCCGGTTAGTCACACGCGTGCCACCTGCACCGTCCTCCCCCACTAGGCCGAGAACAGGGAAGTTCTTCAGGCTCTGCCTGTCGCAGCTCTGCTCTCAGCAGCCCACCAAGGGTTGACACAGACACCTGCCCCTGGGGACCTTTCGGCCTGGCAGCATGACCCTGAAACGACCTTGAAACTACATGCGCAATCCAGAGCAGCCACTCTGCTGGGCCAAGCACAAGGAGCCCGTTGGGCCTGTGGGGGCCCAGGCTCTGGGGTCTCCATGTTTCCCAAGGGGTTCTGTTAACCGGGCCGAGACCCAATGCAGGAGTTAAACAACTCGGCGCCCAGGGAGGGGCCCAGTGGGCAACAAGGGGTGGCGGCATTCACCAGGGGAGGGCTGCAGCCACAGGGGGCACTTCCTGTGGATGAAGACTCTGTGCTGCCAGAGTTTTTAGATATTTTTCTAGGGAAAAATTTTTTTAAAAAGTAATCTGGAATTTTATGTAAAACCCCAATTTTAAAATTTGGCAATAAGTTAAAAGCTTCTTAAAACCCAGCGTGGCCAGCTTATCTCCTGTCCAGAGCAAACCCAGTCACAGGGAGGTGGTGGCTTGGAGGGACATGCTCTCGGCCATGCCGCCCACTCGGGGCACCCACTCGGCCTTCCCTGTGGGCAGCCCCAACACCTCGCCCGGCTCGCTCTTACTTGGGGTCCTTGACGAGCAGCCGACGAATGAAGTCCTTGGCCAGCTCACTGGTGTTGCCGAAGTACTCCTCGTCGAAGTCGTAGTTCACGGCCGAGATGTTGGTCAGGGTCTCCTGCTTGGTCTCACCCAGGAAGGGCGACGCACCGCTCAAGCTGAAAGACACACAGGCGTGGCTCGGTGGGGCAGACGGGAGGAAGGCGGACGCTGGGCCCCGAACACGCCACGCACACCTGCCCCTGGAACCACCCCTGCCACCACTGGCTGCCAACCAGAAGGCGATACAAAGTCATCGCCCAGTCAGCCGGACGCAAAAAACGTGGGCAAGCCTTGCCATGGAAACCCACAACATCCACATAAACGCAGTCTCAAGGCATCGCCCCAGAATGGTTAGCGATTCCAGAGAGAATACCGGCCGCCGTGCTGGGGCACCTGGCTGATGCCACCCAGCGCTCGGTCAAGGCACGCGGCACCTGCGCCGACTCGTGGAGGGGGGCCACGCCACCGGCCATGGGGTCCTGGGCACCTGACACTGACTTAAGGTAAGAAATTATGTCCGGTCCTTGGGCACATGGCTCCCAAAATCTTTGGGATGTCCTCAACGGAACAGCTAAGATGATGGGCATTTCGTTGTAACGTTCAGCCCTTGTTCTGAGTTCCTAAAATGGCTCAAAAAAGCACTGTTACTCGTAATGAGGCCCTGCCAACCTCACGAAGTTTGCAGTAATGAGGTGACTTTTGGAAAGCCTGGGGAACCACTGGTGGCACTGGAAGGTTGGCGGGTCGAGGGGCCAGACTGAGCTAATCACAGACAAAAGATATCATCAATCACGCCTACGCGATGGAACCTCCATAAACATCCTCAAGTAGGGGGTTCAAAAAGCTTCCACGTACTGGGAGAAGGCTGCACCCCAAGCTCCGGCATTAGGTGCTTCCCAGGCCTCACCCACGCGCCCTTCGTCTGCCGTCTGCCTGCGTCCTTTATCATTTCCTTCGTAACGAACTGCTGCACATCGGTGTTCCCTGAGCTCCGGGAGCCGCTCTGGCAAATTAATCAAACCCAAGGTGGAGGTCATGGGGACCTCCGAGTTATAGCGGGTGGGTCGGAAGTGCACATGACAACTTGGACTTGCAAATGACATCTGCACGGGGCAGTCTTGTGGGATCTTCGCCTGTGGGATCTGGCACTGTCTCCAGGCAGGCAGCACCAGAACTGAGTTCCAGAGCAGGACGCCCGGCAGGTGTCGCAGACAGTGCTGCGTGTGGGGAACCGCCCGCACGCTAGGGAGCCGGCAGCGTCAGGTGGCGAGTAGAGCGTCACTGAGAAGAAACAGTGTCGGCCTGTCTGATCGCAAGCGAGCCTCCCAGGCCTGCACCAAGGGACACTCTACATGTCCCTTACCAGTGCTCTTCAGCGGGGACACGAGGGGGAACCATGCCGGAATGGAGGAGACTCAATGAGTGGCCCTGGCTGGGGTCCTGGACTGGGGAGGATGGAACGGAACACCGATGGCGTCCGGATGACTGGGGCACCCTGCTTGCTAGTGCCGTGCCAAGCTAAGTTCCTGGTGCAGACAGACGCCATCTGTGCGAGACGTTCAGGTGAGGGGACGCAGGGGCCAGGGGCACAGAGCTCTGCGCTGTCCCGGTCCCTCTCCCGAGCTTCCAAACTCATCTCCATGTTTAAAAAAATCAGTTGAAAAGACAAAAAAAATCTCCCAAAACCTCAGGTCTCTGATCACTACACCCATTTGAAAAAGAAAGGGAGTGAAGAATTACTGGGGTACCCCTGGCCCAGGAACAGATGAACAGCCCAAATGCACCACCTGAGGAAATGACCTCAGGTCAAATCGCCTTTATGCACAGAGCGAGGGCTCCAGCCACCAGCCAATGGACAAAGTAGGGGACACACGCTGTCCTGGCACAGGGCCCTGGACGTTACCTCCCAGGACAGCATCTGCCTTCTGAATTCTCCAGAAGACCCGGAGACAGGAACCACACCCTTCTCTCCCACATACCCTCATTCGCTCATCCATCCATCCACCCAGAGTCCTCTGAGCACTCGAGAGGTCAGAGCACTGGGGGGCCCACGCCTGAGGTCACAGTCCTCACATGGAAGTCTCCCTGACCCGGCAGGGCGCCAGGAGGGGTGGCAGGACGCCAACCAGGGACTCACAGGATGTAGGTGATGACGCCAATGCTCCTGGAGGGCGACACGGAAAGAAAAGGGTTAGTTTAGCTCGGCCGCAGGAGGCGCAGCACGCCGCCCCTCCTCCCCCGTTTGTAAAGGGCCCACATGAGAAAGCCACAAGCACAAGGCAGTCGGCCCCCAAGACTTCAGAGGCGATGCCCCTATGTCCTGCCCTGGACTCTAGGGCCTGAGGATTTGAATAACTCTGGTCACACCTCCCTGTCAAGGCTCAGAGGAACTAGAGATCGGGGTGGGGCAGACAGCACGATGGCCCCCCAGACCCTGCACATGTGGAACTCTCTGTGGGGCCTGCTGGAGCCCGAAGGCGGGGCTGGCAAACTCTAAATGGTCAGCGCATGTTTTAGGCTTTCTGATCTGTGGCACATTCGTCTGTTTTGATTTCACACCTTTTTAAAAAACAAGAACAGCACCCTCGGCTCCTGG
>NW_011889240.1:82767-88217 GCF_000151845.1 Pteropus vampyrus
CGGCTGGACGACAGGCGGCGCTTCTTGATGAACTTGGCCGCGTACTCCTTCCCCGTGCCCTTCTGCCGGCATTTCCGCACGATCGCAAACTGGCCGCTGTGGGGGCAGACGGGGAGGGGACACTGAGAGGGACCCAGGCTGGCCCCCGCCCTCCTGGGCAGCTCCTGGGCAGCTCCTGGGCCACACAGGTGCACCGTCCCTGCCAGCTCCGCGGTATGCCCAGGGGGTGAGCTGCCACATGAGTGCGGAGCGGGGTGGGACACAACAGCCACCCGGCATCTCTGCTCCGGTGACGGGCGAGAACAGCTCGATGCTTACAGAGAGAGCTGGAGTTCAGCACGGTACCAAGTCCAGCCGCCGTGGAAGAGAACAGACGCGAGATATCCACGAAGACCCCTCAGTGAAAAAGCAAGCGCGGAATGGCACATGGAAGGAGATCCTTGTTTCAAAAAGGGATGTGCTGTCCCCACGCGCACACACGTTCCCTCACGTGCGTATGCACAGCTCTGACGGGCACACGCCAACCGGCTAACAGCCGTCTCTGAGGGGTGGGACTGGGATGATGGGGGCAAAAAGAGGGGTTCTTATTTTTTATTTGAAACAATTCTATCCTGATTCGACTTTCCACTGTTTTTTTTTGTTTGTTTTGTTTTAAACCTAAGAAAAACAAATAAAGCCACTGACTTCAAAAGAGCTTCTTATCAATAGGCGGAGTGAAGGAAATGCAAACATTTTCAAAACGGGAGACAGGGGTGAGGATGCGGAGACCTCGGAACCTTCACACACGGCCGATGGCAAAGCAGCAGCCCCGTGAGAAGCGGGCTGGCGGTTCCCCAAGCGGCCAGCGCAGTGACCGCAGAGTGACCAGGGGACCGCGGATTGCCCAGGGGACCGTGGCTCCCCTGCCAGGTGCAGGCTGGGAGAACTGAGACGTGCCCGCGTGGAAATCTTTCCGCCAGGCAGAAACGACTCGAGCGTCTGTCCATCGGCACAGGAACACGTGCACGAGACGTGGCCCATACATGCAGGGGGGCGGTATGGGGAGATGCTGACACTCACTACAACGTGGGTGGGCCTGCAATTGTGACACTCAGTGAGAGATGGGCACAAGAGGCCACGCAGTGTGCGGTTCCATTTACGTGACATGTCCAGAACAGGCACGGCCACAGAGACAGAGGGTGGGTTCGTGGCTGTCAGGGGCTGGGGGGACTAGGGAGTGACTGCTAAGGGGGACAGAGCTTCTTCTGGGGTGACAAAATGTTCTGGAAATAGATAATGATGATGGTTGCAGAACCCTATGAATATACTAAAGATCACAAAATTGTACACTTTAACTGCACAAACTGTATGATACATAAATTATATCTCATGATAGCTGTTATTTAAGAGAAATTCTATGTACTGCAGTCCAGGGAGCTGTCCAACGTCCAAATACCTTTGCTGTCTGGGAACTCGGCTACATGAACTTGCTTTAACTCAGAAGCTGACTGAAAAGGCCAGACAGTAAATATTTTAAGCTGTGTGGGCCACGTGGTCTGTCACAGTTCTTGTGTGGAGGGCCGCGTCACACTGGGCTGGACGTGGCCCATGGCCATAGTTCCCTGACCCCTGAGGCACGGGGTTGTTATACGGACCTACACCTATGTCCAGACAGGAAACTTTAGCGAGGTCCTGCCAGGGGTCAAGAAAAACCGACATCACGGGGAAACAGGGGAAGAGCATGTCGAGGAGGAAATGGCAGAGACAGGCCGTGGGCCAGGAGGGGGATCGCTGACGTCGCTGGTGGCAGAGGGAAGGCAGGCCAGGCAGAACGAGTGACAGACAAGTGAGGGGCGTCTCTGCCAAGCCGGAGGGGCTTTCGGGAAAGCCAGGGGACCTGACTGGGTTTGTCTGAGGAGGCAGACCTATCTGTGGTGCCCGAGACCACCTGCAGCTGGCAAGCCGCTGCCCTCATCAGCGTCAGGGAACGGAAGCGCCCAGAACAAGCATCACAGACATGCTCTACGCACGCGTGGGTGGTCAGAGATGGGTGAAGTTCAAAGTGGGCAGGTGGAGAATGGGGAATTATCACTAACCATGGTAAGCTAAATAAAGGCCCCTCCGAAGACATCCAAGTCCAAATCCCCAGGACCTGTGATCCTAGATTGCCCGGGGGCCCCAGTGTCCTCACAGGGTCCTCATAATAAGGAGGCAGGAGGGACAGAGTCAGAGGCACATGGGCGAGGCTACCCTGCTGGCAGTGACGGTGGAAGACGTGCCTGGGACATGGCACCTCTAGAAGCTGGAAGAGGCCAAAAACGACTCTCCCTGGAGCCTTCAGAAGGAACCAGCCCTGCAGATCAATTTGGACTTCTGATTCTCAGACCTTTAAGATAACTAATGTATCCTTCTAAGCCACTAAATTGTGGTAATTTGTTACAGCAGCAACAGGAAACTCAAACACTAACCTAAAAGCCAAGGGCGTAGGTCAGATGAGACAGGCAAAGCATCCCTGATTAGGTCTCACCCACGTGAAATACCCTTCCCCCTCCTCTCTGCCCACCTCCCATCCCACAGCTACTCCCTGACAATGACAGCAAAGGCCAAATGTTCACCATGTGCCAGGAATGCTATGCTAAGCACTGGACGTGTTGTGTAATTTTCAAATACAAGGATATTTTCCCTTCATCTTTATTCCAAGCTGAACTAACGAATAAAGACAACTAAGTCAGAGCTCACGGGAACAGGTAAAAAGATGCTGTAGAGGCTAACTTGTGTTCTCCCCAAAATCCATGTGCTGAAGCCCTAATACCCAGGACCTATCTGGAGGTGGGTCTTTAGAGAGGTAATTAAGGTAAACTGAGGTTACTGGGCCGGGCCCTAATCCAATACCGCTAGTGTGCTTATAAGCAGATCAGGACAGACACACACAGAGGGAAGAGTGTGTGAGGGCACAGGGAGGCGACAGCCGTCTACAATGTGAGACAGGCCTCAGGGGGAACCAACCCCGCCAACACCTTGATCTCGGACTTCCGGACGCCAGAACCAGGAAAGAATAATAGACCTCTGTTGTTTCAGCCACCAGCCCTGTGGCACTTGGCAGTGGCAGCCTGAGCTCACACAGACGCACATGCCTGTCAGTGACGTGGAAGCCAGGGTGAACGATCCACACACTCATCCACCCACAAATTATTTCTCGAGACTGTCAATGTGAATCTGAACTGTGAGGGAGAACCGCCTCACACTTACACACACACACACTCACACGCACACATGAAACTCACTCCTGTTCATTCAGCCCATGACTCCTAGGACAGGAAAACATGGGCCTGGCTTTACTCGAGGTCCCTGTCACCACAGCAACTCCCCACAGCTAATTCCCTGAAGACTGTCATAACCAGACTCAGGAAAGACAATTATGCTTAAAACTGGATTCCAGTCAGATCTTGCCTGTGAAACGGTGCGTATCACGGTGGCCAGCTTCAGAGGCCCAGAGTGGACGTGGGAAAGAGGAGCGTGTGTGGGGCACAAGGGTGCGCCCACTTCCTGACACGTGGGGGCTGATGTTCGCACGGCCAGCTAGTGGTCCCCTAACCGGGACGCGGGGGCAGAGCTGGCTGCCAGGCGGGGGGAAGCCGGATGCCCACTTCTGATTTTGGAGCCAGTCGGGTTTGGTCCCAAGACCTGAATCCTGCTTGGCCACTTACAGTCTGTGTGGCCTTCGGAAAGCCACTTCCCTTCTCTCAACCTCCTTTATCTAAAATAGGGATAATGATGACACCTGTCTATAGGTCCTGCAGTAGATGAATGGAAGATAAAGATGGCCTAGAACTTAGATGTCCAAATGACATCCACGATGCATACAAATTACAACCCAGCAGGCACAGCATCCTGTGCCATTAATCCTTCACTTCACACATCTGAGAATGTTCTGGACCACACAGCTCAGTGCTGTCCAAGGTAGCGGCCACTGGCTACAAGGCAAACTGTAAAGCCCGTCCAAATTGAGATGTGCTGTGGGCATACAATACACACCAGATTTTAAAGGCTTCATATCAAAAAAGGTGGTAACATATTTCACTAATAATTCTTATAGTGATTACAAGCAAAATGATAATAGTTTGATCAGGTTAAATAAAACATATCACTAAAATTATTACAATTGACACAGCTCTCAAATTTCCAATTAGATTCCAATAAATTTCCTCTGTGGCTCACATCACACAAGTGGCCTGGCTCTTTTAGCAGCTGCATAATGCTCCAGCCACGGACACAGGGCGCTGTGACGGCCACCGCAGATGCTTCCATCTTTTGCTCATCTAACATGTTCACAGCGACTGCCCCTGTTCCTATGTCACTGGGTCCACAGATGCATGTGTTCCCACTGAATTAATTCCGAGCGGTGGAAGCGGTGGGTTAAAGTGATGACGTCTGCTGATTTTTGCCAAACGACCCTCAGCAGATCCTAACACATTTCAACAGTAAAGTACGAGAGTGCAGGGCGCGGGAGGCTGCACTCACCAGCACTGTAAACAGAGGAAATTCCTCAAGGAGAGACTTCAGAATCCCAAAAGAGCCTGAACTCTCTCTCAGCAAGGCCTGATGCAGGGCTCAGTTATTTACATTCCCTTCTGGTGACATCATGGGGCCCGGCCAGCAGCAAACTCACCAAATAAGGTTTGAGGCTCCGCAAAAAAAAAAAAAAAAGAAAGAAAAGAAAAGAAAAGATGGTGCCTGGCTGGTCTGGGGTGGTGGAGGAGCGAGCTCCCCAGGGAGGCTCCAAGGCCTAGCCAGGCCGGAAATCAGCTGCCAGGCTGGCACGGGACTCCACCCCTCTCCCCCCGCAGGGGTGCTACATAACTGGCAGGGTATGGGCCCAGACAGAGGCCACCTTTGGGAACGTCGGGAGCTGGGGAGACCAAGTGCTTCCCATAACAGAAGATTACAGAGGGGGGCAGACCTTCACCAGCAAAACCCGCAAACACCCTCTGCTCTGGCGCCACATACAGGCACTGGTACCGTGTGCGCTCGACTATGTCTGTCCCAAAGGAAAGGCACAGAGGATGTCACAGCAAGAACTCCTCGCCCGGGTACCTGATTCCAAAGCCCAAACTCACCCCTCCAGCACATGCCCCTGACTCACTCCTTCTTAGAGAGTAGAATAAAGGACAGGACAGGGAGATCCTGTCCAGAAAACCCCACAGGGCCTCTCTCCCGCCCCAGAGCTTGCTCGGAGGGGACCACCCACCTGCCCAGCTCCTCCCCCATCTCGTAGTAGTCTTCCACAGCTTCCTGCCGGAATGTGGACATGGTGGCTGGTCTTCCTTCCAGCACTTTCCGCTCCAGTGAAAGCCCAGTCACTGCAGCCGGGAGACAGGACCTTGGGAAGTCCCCGAGCCGTGACCCTAGAGGAGACAGGGAAATAGGGAAGAAGGAGTAAGATACCAGCCATTGACCCTAACGGAGCAATC
>NW_011889240.1:89331-101341 GCF_000151845.1 Pteropus vampyrus
CGCCCCGCCCCCGCCGGCGTCGGCCCGCCGCACCCGGATGCCGCCTCACCATTGGTCGACAGGTTAGCCATTTATGCAACTGATTGGCTGTAACGGACGCCGATAAAGTTTACGCAAGTAAAAGGTCGACTTCCGGTCCCTAGGTCGCCCCGCCCGCTCTCCTCTGACCGGGGTCCTGAAGGTAGGAGGAGGATGCTGAATAAGTCCTGCATTCTTCGTCCTGCTTGTCTGGGGCACAAGATAGGCGAATCCAAGGCCCAGTTCCGGCATGGCAGCTCCTGGGGTGGACCTCAGGCTGCTTTAGTCCCTGACTAGCAGTAAAATGCTACCCGCTTTCCAAAAACATGAGTAAAAATGCATATGAGGTTAGCCGGGTGTTGCCTTTCCTGCTTGAGGATCCTTCTGAGATTCCTGTTTGTCTCAAGGTAGTTGATTTAAAAAAAATTTTTTTACTGAGCCTTAGTATGTACCAATCAGCAACCTTATGAGATAAAATATATTAATATTTCCCCCGTTCTACAAATGGAAAAACTGAGACACAGCTTAAGTAACTCACCCAAAATCTCATAGCCAATAAGTGGCACAGTTGAGATTCATTCCCAGATAGGCCTGACCCCAAAGCCAATGCTAAACCACCTCAGATGCTATCCAACACGAGATCCCATGTCTCTTGGCCTTTGCTAACTGTCCTATCATCTTGTCATTCTCTCCTTGTTCGTTCCTGTCCATCCCCATTTACCTTCCCTCTGACTTCAAACATTTCATTCCTACCCCGGGGTCTTGGCACGGACTGTTTCTGCTGCTTGGAGTTTGCCGTCCTCCACTCTCGTCTGACAATTACGGACACTTCGGTTTACAGCAGCACCTTCTTCCATACCCAGTTACATCTCATTGTTACATCTATTAGTACAGTTTATTCAGACTCCTTGTTTTCCTTGTCTTCTTTCTGTACCAAGATCCCATCCAAGATGCCACATGACATTTAGTCATCCCTTAGGCTCCTCTCAGCTATTAGTTTTCGCACTTTGTTTTTAGTGACTGACAGTTTTGAGGACTGGTCAGGTATTTTGTAGAATTTCCCTCAGTTGGGGCATCTGATGTTTTCCTCATCGTTAGACTGGGGTGTTGGGTAAAGTGGTCAAGTGCCATTTTCATCACATCACATCCAGGGTCCATGCTATCGACATGACTTATCACTCGCTGTTGATGTTGACCTTGGTCACTCAGATCAAGGTGTTGTCAGGTTTGTCCACTTTAAAGTTATCCGCTTTTCCTCCCTTTCCACATTGTATTCTTTATAAGTTTCGCAGTGTATTCTAATGCACAGCCCACACAATGAGGAGCTAGAACATCATTTTTACTTGAAAAAAACTGACAAACTATAGTAATTCAGACTTGTATATTTGGCGGGCATTTTCTCAAATATGAACAAATTCAAACCGTCACTTCGAGGATAACAATTGACAGTCATGGTTGCCAATGGCAATCATTTGAGCTTTCAAGCAAAAATTAAAAATTTCAAAACCTGCTTGACAGTTTCCCAATACTTCAACACTTTCCTGGCGAAATTAATCGACAAATGTGATTTTTGAGTGTTTAATGAAATGTGCCATCTCAGAGCTGCAAACTTGGTTTATCAGTATTTCCAAATAACCAACGCTTGATGTCACAGAATCATGCATAGGGAGAAGACTCAAAGTGCCAGACAATTTTTTTTTTGGTGAGGCAACCCTTGGTTGACCTCACAGATTGCAAGGACCTTGTTAGCTTGCAATTCTTTTGTTTTTTGTGCCTACAGCACCTGGTCTTCCTAGGTGGTCTCCCACCCAAGTACTAACCAGGCCCGACCCTGCTTAGCTTCCGAGATCAGATGGGATTGGGCTTGTTCGGGGTGGCAAGGCCACAGACACAGACCAATGAATTTTGACGTTAACAGTATGAAAAGTTCATTAATGCCACATTGTAATTTATCTTTAAGAAACTACCACTTGTTGAGCTTGAGTGTTCTATCAAGGAATGTTTACAAGTATCTGAAAAAAAGGTATTAAAATGCTTCTCTCTTTTCCAAGTATGGGATGAGTGAGGAAGGGTCTCTCCATATAAAGTCAACCAAAATAATGTATTGAAATGTTTAATACAGAGCAGACACAAGACTCCCAGCTGTCTTCTAGTAAACCAGAGATTTCGAAGATTAGCAGAAATTTAGAACTATGGTACTCGTTTTGGAAAATAAAGGGCTTCCCCCTGCCTCTCCCCCCAAATTTATGCTAACATGTAATGGGTTATTTTATAATCAATTATTACTTTTTAAATTTCTCAACTTTAATTTCTATTTCCAGTAAATACCAGTAGGTATTCTCATTTAAACAAAAGCTCTTTGGGGTCCTCACTGTTTGACTGTACAGGGGTCCTGACACCAAAAAAAATTGAACTGCTGGCTGTCCTAAAACGACAAAAACAATAATTAAAATCCACAAATAAAATGAACTATGGGTAGAGAATACACAGAAGCACAAATATACACATATTTCTAACACACCAATGTTTGGGTGTCATTACACAAGAAGACATAGTCAATTAGATGTCTGCCCCTATAAATGGAAATCACTGAATGACAGCTGTAAAAGGACTTGAAACTATTAGCAAGCCACATATAAGTGCCACTGCCGTCAGTTAATTTAGAACTGATGAAAAATTCTTGAAGTTAAAAACAAAAGCAGTTCAGTCTCTCAATTTATATACTCGTATCCCTAGCAAAACTACTTGATATTAAAAATGCACAAAAGAAAAGGCAATGTATACCCTGGATGGATCCTGAGCGAAGGATGTCTTAGCAGTTGGGGTGTTGCTTACCCATATGAAATTAAGATCCTCCCTTCATGCACTAGGATAGGACTTGAGGGGAAAAAAGATCTTGGTCCTACATTAAGCCTAAGAGTTAAGATTTGAAATGGTACTTTAAAATAATCAACCTAGTTGGGCAGGACGTGTGGGGCACGTGGTGTGGTTGTGGTTTTTCCTCCACCAGAGCAGGGACAACTTGGTTGTGCCCAAGCCTGCACTGACCTATATGGTGACCCCAGCACCAGGAGACTATGGAAATGTAGTCTGAAGTTCAAAGATTCAGTTCCTTGACTGCCCTGATCCCATTTCAAGTGACCTGTAACCACATGGGGCCAGTGGCTGTCCCTCTGCACAGCACCCATGCAAGACAGTTCCATCACAGTTCCACTGGAAGGTCCTGGGTGACAGATGGCAGGATTGCCAGACTGCTCTAGATCACACAAGTCTAAGCCCAGGAGACTTTCCAAATGACACACTTTGAGGTTACGTTGCACTGTTCATATCAAAATCATCACCGCCTCCATGGCAACTGGCACAGGGACGCGCGTTCTAGCCTGAATGCACCAAGAAGTTGCGTGGACACACACACTCACCACCATAATCAAATTTATTATTCCAATGGCACTGATACAGCTGGAGATGCTCATGGTGACATTGCACAAGATTTCCTGCCTTCTAGCTTGTCCAAAGAGAACTGTCTACCTGCTTGTTCTTTCCTCCCTTGAGGAAAATTCCACTCTTTTTAACCCAAATAAACCTCTTAATGCGTTTAAAATCTTTTTTTGGACATTTTGAGTTTCCCTCTGAAATGGAAAAAAAAAAAGTGTTGAGTATCCCATCCTGCCTCCCCCGCCAGCCAAATAAGTCCCTGCAGCCAGGGCATTTCTGCTGCCTCTAAAATCCTGAAATAAATATCGAAAGAAACGGCATCAAGTGTTCACGTTGAGCGATGGCACGGAGTGGCCCCAGAGCCTGCCGGGTGAGCGGCACCGTGTCTGGACAGTCTCGAGGTGTCATGAGAATGTGAGGGCTTATCGTCGTGGTCGATCGTGGGCTGGCGTGGGGGCTGCACCCAGGTGGCAGGCCGCATGGGGGAGGGGCAGCCTACAATTTGTCCAGGAAGTTGTCCAGGGCTGGGATGCCTTCCTTCAGACCTTTGCGCCTGCGCGTCTCGGCCACCACCTGGCAGGGACGGGTGCCGTTCTCGAAGGGGTCTCCAGGCAGGATCTGCCAGTGGTCAAACACGCACTGCGGGAAGGCCTGGCCACCCGTGTTGGACCTCAGGTCAGCGGTGAAGCCTGCGGGGATGGGCAGGGACACTTATCACACACCAAGTCCAGACAAAACAGGTTGGGCCCGTCGCTCAACCCCTCGACCTGCTCCTAGCCGAGCACCGCCCCGCCTGGGCACCACAGAGTGTAGCTGCTCTGCCGGCCTCAATCACAAGGTCTCACCACGTCATACATCTACATCTGCCTCCCAAATCCAGCGACTCAAAGGTCCACAGATGTGGGCTGCTTCCTCCACATTTACGCCACTCTTGTGCTGCTCCCACCTCCCAGATGGTCTGGGAGGCGGGGAGGGGTCAGTTTGCAGATTGCATCACTAGCTCCACCAGGCCTACTCCAGGCCTTGCATAAAGGACAAGAACAAGCTCGTAGAGCAGGCACTTACCAAAAGACTCGTTAACTGGCAGGTAGGCCTTCACCACAAACATGGGGGTGCCGGCCACCTGGGTCTCCTCGAAGACGTGGCCTCGCTTCCTGTTCAGGACACCATAGATGCCACCAACCACTTGTTCTGGACACTGTCAGGCAATAGAAAGCTATTAGTGGCTATTGAGCAGGGGCAGGACAGAGCCAAGAGAGCTGGCCAAGCCTCCCTACCTGGATCTCCACAAGGTAGATGGGCTCCATAAGCCGGGGCTGGGCGGTCAGCACGCTGGCATAGAGGCAGCGCCGGGCTGTGGGGATGATCTGGCCGCCTCCGCGGTGGATAGCGTCAGCGTGCAACGTCACATCGTGGACGTCAAAGCGCACGGCCCGCATGTTCTCCTCACACAGCGCCCCCTGCATAGAAAAAGGACCGAGGCCACCATAAAGCTCCTGCCTCTACTGCAGTCCTCCCGCAGGAGAATAGGCCCGTCACCCAGCTCTGCTCCTGTCGGCCTCTAGGTTCCCAACCACAAGGACCTGGCACCTCTTGCCCTACAACCTCTCTAGGGTCACCTTCTGAAGAGAAAGAACCATTGGCCACACTAGCACAGACAACAAGGAGAGGGTGACCCTGAGACGCCCCACAGGTGTGCATGTCCTGAGGCTAACGACCCATCGGCTGGAGGCCGAGTGGCCCTCACCTCTTTGGTGGCCCACTGAAAGCCGGCGACCACGCTGTCCTTGATCTCGTTGAGGTACTGCACACCCTTGGTGATGTCAGTGAGAATGTTGGGCCCGGTGCCGTCGGGCCCGAAGCACCAGATCTTGCGGGCCTCGGCCACGTCCCACTCGTACTTCTCGGCCAGATAGCGGGCCCGCTGCTTGAGCTCCTGGCGGGCAGACACCTCACCCTTGTCGATGTCCTCGGCCAGGCCATCGGGGAAGGGCCGCGCCTTCATGTACAGCCGGTTGTGCTTGTTGGGGGACTTGGACAGGCAGAGTACGTTTGACTCCTCGCTGACTGTCTCTCGGTAGGAGACAACTGGGTCGGATTTCTGCAAAAGGACTCAGTGTGAGGGTCAAGCCTCCCCGCAGGAGGTGGAGACCACGTGGGACAGCATCTCTTAAAGGCTCAGGAACCGGCCTGGCCATGGGCACAGAAACTGGACGCCACACTGATCCGATGGCAGAGCTGTGCACACCTCACTTCTGTGTAAATCCCAAGTGTGCAGCTCCGCCCTCGCAGGAGGCTGCCCATGGCGAACGCGACTGGCTGAAAAACCAAGCCACTCAGCTCGTAAATGTCTACGCGTTATCCAAAAAGATGCAATGTGCCAAAAGCGGGCACTAGCCTGATCCCACTTAACACATTTACACGTTAAGTGTGTCACGTGGAAAAACCGTTAACCAAAAAAAGTATTTTCTTTTTTCAAAATAAGTTTAAAGCGCTTAACAAGAAAAAACACGTAACAAAGCCCAAAACTGGGTCTGAGAATGCAGACAAATCTGAACTCGGTTCTGTGAGAAAACAGAGGCTGAGAACCGGAGCCGCCAGCCGCCTGCCCTCCTCACAAGCCTCCACGTGCAGCTTGTGGGGAGCAGACTCCTCCCACTCCAAACCCGAAGCCTCTGAGGACGCGTGTGAACCTATTTCACGACAGTGAGACCGTCCTGCCTGCCAGGAGTGCGTGGGAAGGAAGGAGGCTGGACCCGGTCCCTGCTGTCTGCACAGCGGGTCTCACCTTGATGGGGATGCAGGCGTGGTCCTCCTCCAGGTCCTTCAGGCAGATCTCCAGGTGCAGCTCACCGGCCCCAGCAATGATGTGCTCCCCGGACTCTTCGATGATGCACTGGAAGGAGACAGACGCGCATCAGCCCCAGGGCCGTGTACCCTAGACAACTGCCTGGGAACCGAGGAGACCTGCGAGGAGCGCAGGCTCCAAGCTCCCCTCCAGCTAAAGGTTCATGGGGAAGCCATCAGGGCCCATGGGAGACAGCAATGGGCCCCCGGAGCTTTTTTGCTGGTTCTCTCAGCCTTAAACTTCTAGAAAGACCTACTCGACAAGCAGCCTGTACAGAGACCCCAGTCTCTGGTTAAGGAAGGAGCTCTGTCGGGCAGGGGGTCCCCTTACACCCAACTTTCCACACAACTAGCAACCCCTTTCATGAGAAAGCTTTCTTCCCATCCAACCATCGCGAAGTCAACTCTGCAGACAGGCAGTGGCACGCCAGCCAGGGTGCCTGCCCACCTGTACCATGGGGTCCGACTTGGCCAGCCGCTTCAGGCCCTCTACCAGCTTGGGCAGGTCAGCTGGGTTCTTGGCCTCCACGGCGACCCTGACGACAGGGCTCACGCTGAACTTCATCACCCGCATGTTGTGGGCGTGCTCAAAGGTGGTGATGGTGCCAGTCTTCACCAGGAACTGGTCCACGCCCACCAGGCCCACGATGTTCCCGCAAGGCACGTCCTCGATGGGCTCCACATAACGGCCCATCATGAGGATTGTTCTGGGGGAAACACGAAAGGTGTCAGTGCGCCAGCGTTGGGGTGCCAGGACCCGAGTGCCAGAAGATAAGCTTTCCCCTAGAACCTGTAAGTATCCTGCCTGCCTAGAGCAGTGGTGCTGAAGGCCTAAGGCCAAGGCTCCACTCTGCACCCCAAGCGACCATCTCAGGGGTCCCGGCTTCGACCAGAGAGCGCCACCTGCCGATCCTCCACCCCCCCCCCATGCAAGGCTAAGGCAGGCCGTGTGGAGGGGGTGCCCATTGGTCCCCGTGGAGCTGGGGGGGAAGGAGGTGCCATCGTCCCACCGCCCACAGCTGGAGCACGGGCAGGGGCCGCCATAAGACCGCGGTGTCCGGGTCAGCACCTGCTCTCTGGGATTCTGACAACGAAACTGCGCCTCCTGCACCCTGAAACTAGTGACATCTACTTCTAGCTCACAACTAGGTTCCAAATGGAGGAGCACTAGGCGGGGGGTTTGGCTGCATCCTGACAAGCCCCCAAACCTCTCCATCAAGCTGTCCAGGTTTCGGTGGCCGGAGGGCTCAGCGCATCACCTAACACCTTTCTGCCCCCCAAGCAGGGAGGGCGGGCTGGAACCAGCCCTGAGTTGTAGGTGACCAGCCAGGCACCTCACCTCTGGATCGGCTTCAGGTACAGGTCCTCCTTCTTCCCGGGTGTGTAGTTAGGCCCCATGATCCTGACCTTCAGGCCCGTGGACACCAGCCCCGAGAAGACCCGGCCGAAGGCGTAAAACCGGCCTTTGTCGGAGGTCGGCACCATTTTGGAAATGTACATCATAAGAGGCCCTTTGGGGTCACAGCTTTTAATGCCTAGGGGGCAAGAGAAAACCCCCAAGGAAAAAGTGTGATTCCCCTGTAGCTTGGCCTTCTGCAGTCCTGCTAAACAATGAACAGCCTTCCTCCCACAGCCACCAGCCGCTCTGGGGGCCCCCACCCAGCACCAAGACGTGCCCCACGTACCCATGGCTGCCTCATCATCAGGAGGCCCCTCGTACAGGAGCTCGCAGCGGTACTTCTGGGCCGTCACGGGCGAGGGCAGGTGGATGGTGATCATCTGGAGCAGGGCGTCCCCAGCGGGCAGCCAGCGGCGCATCACAGCCTGTAGGAGGGGCCGTGAAGGTCAGGACAGGGAAGTCTCGGGGACCGCCACAACCTTCAGTGTCACATGCTTGTCGAGGTGACTCAGATGCACAGCCCCTTCCAGAGGCGTGAACATCTGCAGTCTCCTGACAACCACGCTGTGGCCTACCGCCGCACGGAGCCCTCACAGGGACCTGAGGGATGGTCCCTCCGAACCCACCTTCAAAAGCGGCTTGCCTTCTTTGTCCTTATCTTCACTGTCCAACTTGATGTCCAGCTTTTCAATCAGTTTTGCTGTCTCCTCTTTCTTGAAATGCATGATCGCATCAAATACCTAAAGTGGGGACGTGGCAAAGTGCGTTTGGAATGAACTGGGAAGCCTGTAGCTGCTGCCTGCTGAGCCAACTAAGGACGACTAAGCAAAGCTGTGAAGATGCTCCCCTTACCACAGAGGACTTGCCACCAACTGAGCCCACCTCGGGGAAACCCCCGGGAGATTGTACAAAACCCATTGTGACTTACAGACCGTAAATGTTTTAATTCACAAGCACTTAAGACTCACCGGCTGGCAGAGCCCGCGCCTACCCACTCATGTTCCCTAACCCCTAGCCAGGCAGCCGATCACCCCCATTGTGTGGCCCCAGCTTATCAGAGTGGAACTCTGGGGACTGAACTCTCCTCCCGGCAGCCGCCCTGAACCTGACCTTGGCCCAGACCCACTGCACCTTGCCGCAGACCCCAGCAGGTCAGGCAGATCTTCGAAGACCACCCAGACTAAAGGACGCACATCCCCCAAGCACACGCACAGCTCACCTTGAAGATGGGGTCCAGAATTAGCTGGCAGAATGTACGTGGCAGCTTCTTGCCATCAGGGCTGGTGGCAGACTTGCTGAACTTGCCATTGGCTGGATCAAAGTACCTGGCAGACAGAGCCGATCCAACTAGGTTAGAGGGGTTGGGGAGACCCAGGTGGGTCATCAAAACAAGGCTGGGCAGGACCCCACAGATACTATGTAGTCTGGAGCCACATCGCCACCAGCGGGTCCCCACCCACTCTGCGGGTTCGTTGTAAAATGATCTGCTGTCCGCCATGGAACTCACCGGTCGCCCCACAGCTTCTTCATCATGTCCTCTACTTTCTTGGCCCGCTCAGCAGGCCCCAGCTGGCCCTCGCCCTTGGCGGCAAACTTGGCCACATACATCTCTGCGAACTGCTTCAAGGTGAAGGCCCAACCATGGAGACCAGACCCAAAACCTACAGTCCCGAGGACAGGGTCGATCTGAAAGCAAGAAAAAGTTGTGAGTGGGGACAGAGACACAAAAACCACAGCCGCCACAGCCCTACACACCATGTGCCTCAGACAGCAGATTTCTTCAATAGCCATCAGGTCAAAGTGAAGAAAGTTTAGTCATCACACACAGGGTGCCCACCTCTGCCTCCATCCCCTTCATTGGCAAAGCAGAGAATGTGTGGAAAACCCAAGCGTACGACCCGTGAGCCTGTGTCAGCAAGCAGGACACCCCCCTACCCAACGGCCTCCTCAAAGTCAACTGCTGCAAGAAGTCGGCTCCAAAAACTTCCAGCCCCCGTCACCCCAAAGTTCCTGGAAAACCCACTTCCATATCTCCCAAGAACCCCCAGGGAACCGGACTCACAACAGTGGCTCCCTGGGGCAGCCCCCAGGGGGACATGGGCACAGCCTGTCCTCCAGCCTGTGGGGAGCGCAGCAGGGAGATAGGCGCGTGCAGAGCAAGCCGAGCCCCGATGGCAGGCGACCTACCATGATGTTGCCCATGGGGCCGCTCTCGCCCTCCCCGTAGGTGGAGATGATGACGTTGACGTTCTCCACGATGCGCTGGAAGGTCTGGTAGAGCTCCTCGGGCTCCAGCTGCAGCTCGAGCAGAGCCCGGTCCATCTTGTTCATCATGAGCACGGGCCTGATGCGCTCGGCGATGGCCTGCCTCAGCACCGTCTCCGTCTGCACACACACACCTGCGGGCCGCAAGGGGCGGGTGTCTCCAACGGCCAGGGGAAGGACAAGCCCCGGTCCCAGGCCAGGAATGAGGAAACCTGCTGCTTACCAGATACACAGTCCACTACCACCAAGGCACCATCGGTGACACGGAGGGCGGCTGTCACCTCCGAAGAGAAGTCCACGTGCCCAGGGGAATCAATGAGGTTGATAAGGAAACCCGAGCCATCCTTGCTCTGCTTGATGAAGTTCAAGTCGTTCTCAGAGAGCTCGTAGAAGAGCGAGATGGCCCTGAAGAGAGTGACACAAGCTGGCTGGAGGCAAGGCACACCTCAGCCTAGCTGTGACTATCCTCCCACACCCCCGGGTCAACCTGAGATTCCTGTCCAAGAGCGGTCAGGACAGACGCCTTTAATCCCTCAGCAAGGCTGTGATGCAGCTAAGAGACAGGCCCACAGCCCCGGGTGGACACTGCACCATCTCCGCCCCCTGCATTACTCATCCCTAGAGACAGACTTCCCACGCAAGAGCCATCCCGACCAGGGGCCTCTGCCCACCTCCCAGTATCAGCTGCAAAGGCCAGCTCCTCAGAGCCCACCAGTCCAGCTCCCTATCTGGATCCCTCAGACTCAACACAGTGAATTCTAAATAGCAACGTGATCAGAAACCCCCAAGACCACCATTCCTCCCCCTCTAGCCCCAGATGAAATGTCTCAGAGCAGATGATGGGAGAAACTCACAAATTCCCAAGTAAAGGGAACTGGCAATGTCACCTACTTTGCTTTGGGTTCTCACCCCACTGACGTCTAGGATCAGGGGCCACCAATAACAGGTTTAGGAGCATCTTCAGATGCCAGTAGCACCCTCCCAGATGCCTCCAGAGATGGCTAAAGCTCCTTCACCCCGGGACGGAGGAATCACTGGGTTAAGAGCCCTCTGCTCTCCAGGGCCCAATGCCAGCCATCACTGTGCCTCTACCACTGGCCACGGAGCTTCCTGACTCGCTAAATCGAACCTCGTTCTCAAAAGATCAAAGCTCCAGGTCCAGGGTGCTGGCTCCTCCCCAAAAGCCTCTCAGGAAAGTGATGGCACTGTGTGTCCCCATAGGGCACCAGGCGAGCCCCTCCCCTCCCCAGGCCAGAGGGCACCAGAGCCTGCTCACGTTGACTTGATGGTGATGCAACGCTCCTGCTCGTCCTTCCGGGTGTCGGTGAAGCGGGTTTCCCCAGCCCGAGCAGAGGCGATGATGCCAGCCTTACACACCAGGGAGTCTGTCAGCGTGGACTTGCCATGGTCCACGTGGGCAATGACAGACATGTTCCGGATGTTGGCCTTCTTGTCCATGATGGCCCGGATCTGGTCTACTGTGAAGTTCACCTGGGCCGGGGGGGAAGGGGAGGCTCAGGCGGGCCCTGGACTCCAGACGCTGGGCTTGGCACCACGACTCAAATCGACAGAGTGCCAGGCCCCCTGCCAGGAGCGGGCTGACCCTGGGGCAGCACCAAGTCGCACCCTAATTCCCCAATCTCTCCACCATACTTCTTTTTAAAGATGCCACTAGCCCCATTTTGGAAAACCCAAATTCTGTCATTCAGAGCTGACAACCCAGAAACTTCGAGCTGGGGAACAGACTTCAAGAATGACAACCAATTCCCTTTAGATGGGGTACATGGGTGTCCTGGGTATCCAGTTAAATAGGGGAAATACAAAGACAACCCCCTGTCTCTCTCCCTTTTGCCAATGGGATATCGCCAACCAAATAGGCTCTTTAAAAACCAAGGTCACCCCCTCTGCCTGGGGGCGGAGGGTCAGACAGGGGCACCGACGCCGTAAGATCCCTAAACGTGCCCCCCTCGGTCTGGTGGGAAGCTTGCGCACTGCCGGCTTCCACCTCGTGGCTCCGGACTCGGCTTTTTCACAATTCGGAGATAC
>NW_011889240.1:102019-109104 GCF_000151845.1 Pteropus vampyrus
CAGGCGCGTGGGCGCGCTCCCGCGCGACCCACGGGGCGCCGGCGCAGCCACTCTCGCGGGCACGCTCTGCGTGGTGCGCCTAGATTTCCCAAGGACCGTGGTGGGCCCCCAGCCGGGTGCACGCCTCCGGGATGCGATACTCGGGTGCACAAAGGGTCTCGTTTTAGCTGAGGATATCAATCACAGCGACTAATATTAGCTGGAAAAATGTCAAGCACGTCTGTTGAAAGCATGCGACAATGTGGATTGCCCCAAAGTCAATTTTCTGGTTTTGGTATTGTGTAAAGATGACGCTATTGGGAGAAGCTGGGGAAAGGCTACTCCGGAGCTCTCGGTACTATTTTGAAACCTATCTATGATTATTTGAAATGAAAAGCTTTTTTAAAAAAGCAGGTATTCGTCACTCATTATTTTCGCAACGACAGACTGAGGGTCCACTATGCGCCGGGCATTGTTATTTGGTGCATTTATACCTATGCTGTAGGTGGATACATAAGTAGACGAAACACCTTACTCGTTCCACCGCTTTTCGTGTTACCCTAGTTACGCGGATTTCTCTGTGCCTCAGTTTCTTCATCTGTACAATGGGGATAAAATAATCAGCCAGTACTACCTCACTGTTAGGGGGAGAGTAAAATTAACTATACATACGTAAAGGGATTAGCGCCATGCCTGCCACAGTCCTCAATACACGTCATCCATTTTAGTTAGCTATCATTGCTATTAATACAACATTTATTTCAGAGGCTGGTTTACCATGTCTCAGACACGGGGCTAAACGCTTTTCCTGCACAATCTCACTTTCTATTTCATCTCCTCTCCAGGAGGTGGCGCAGGAAAACTATTTTGCATTTCTGTCCTAATCTGACCCTAAAAAACAGTTGTATTTCAGATCTTTGGCTCAAGGGAACGAAATTCAGCAAACAATTCACTTATCTTTATTCTTTATGAAGAGCCCGGCTCAACGCCTGGTAGACGCTCACTATTTCTTACATCGATGAATGATATTCTCATCAGCGCAAGCGAACCCCCTTTAGCGAATCTTCCCCTAAATTCACTGTCAAAAGGAGAGGAACCGCAATGCTTTTCCTGAGCTAGGAGAAGTGGACACGAGCGTCTGCGAAAAGCGATGCAAATTCGGGTGTGGACCTTAAAATAATTCTGTGCACTCCTGCCACTCCCTCATCCTCCACAAAAGCTTCGCGCATCTTGTAAAATGCTGTCCCAGCCCTGATTTCGTTTAATCAAAGATTGCTATCAGCATCCCGCATTTAACCCAGGGGGAAAAACGAGGCAGGCAGGAGTTTCTCAATAAATATTTGAGGCTCAGAGCGGCAGAGGGAATGGCAGGCAGACGTCAGTTCCACCGGCTCAATCTGGGGTCTTAAAACACCTACGCCTGTGTTCCTGACACGATTATGTTAATTCTACAAGGCAAGCACATGCTCCATCTGAGAGAGGAGTTTTCAGAAGATAAGTATCATTTTTCATTCTTAATAAATTTCTTATTAACACTAAAAAGAATCTTTGAAAAAATAAAAGTAAACAAAAGAGAAGAAAAAAGAAAAAAATCTTTGAATGTACTGAGCACCTACTATGTGCTGGGCTTCATGTTAGACACTTCGCAGCACTGCCTTGCAAACTGGGGCATTACGGTGAAGAAAAGCAAAGTTTTCCGTTAAGAAGAGGTTGAATTTTCTCTCAAGTGAATAGATTGTTTATTGAGAAAATTTAATTTAGTGTTAAGTTGAAGAAGCGGGGGAAAGTTTAAGGGGAATAGGGAGATTTGAGTCTCCCCGCCCCATTAACCCTTCATGGAGAGGTGTAAAGCTCCACAGCTGCAGAGCCAGATGTTCGCTGGAGACTTCTCCATCGCCATCCCCAGGCCCACATTTAGCAAAACCCTGAAGGACTTCAAGAGAGAGTAAAAGCGGCCACAGCCAGGTTCAGGGTCTGCAGTAATAAATACAGGCGGGGCAGTGGGTGGGGGGTAAGGAAAGGGCGGGGAAGAACCAAGGAAAAAAGTGACCTCTGCAGGGAGGCTCCGCTGCGCATGCGCCCGCTGCGGCGCAAGGAAGGCGCAGACGCGGCCGTTGCGACCCCTGCTGACCACCGGCCGCCACTGCAGCCAGTTGCATCTGTCTTTTGACGCTTATTGAGCGCTTATTAGATGCTGCCACCACTCTTTAAATCAATTAATTCACTTAATTCTCCCCACACTGTGGGCTTTGGATGGGCTTGTTTATGCAGGAGCAAACTGAAGCTCAGGAAAGTTAAGTGATTTGACCAGGGTTACCCAAATAAGAGCTGGCAACCAGTGACTCAAAAAGATATGGTTTAGAGGCATATACATACAACGGAATATTATTCAGCCTTAAAAAGGAAGGGAATTCTGACCCCCTACAGCATGGATGAACCCTGGCATTATGATCGGTGAAATAAGCCAGTCACAGAAAGACAAATACTATATGATTCTTCTTATAAGAGGTTCCTGGAAGAGTCAAATTCAGTGACAGAAAGTAAATGGTAGTGCTGGGGGCTAGGGGAGGGAGAATGGGAAGTTATATATATTTTACCACAATTAAAGAAAAAGTCATGGTTTAATTAGGGAGCAACTCTGCCTCACTACTATTTCCTAGATGAAGTTCTGATTTGGTTGACCCAAACCAGACATCCTGAGTTTAAATTCCAGTTCTGCCCTCACTGGCTTTATGACCTTGGACAAGTTACATAACCTTTCTGAGCCTCATATTCTACATGTAAAATGTTAAAGAGAAAGCCACAGGCCCAAAATGGCATCGCTCATGCAAAAAGCCCATGATACAGTAAGGGGTGAGGGAGGAGGGGAGAGGTAGATGGGGTAAAGGGGGTCAAATATAGGGGGTAGGGGGAGGGTGAAGTGGGTAAAGGGGATCAAATATATGGTAGCTGAAGGAAACTGGACTTTGGGTGGTAAACACATACTAGAATATACAGATGTTAAATTATAATGTACACCTGAAAATAATATACTTGTATTAACCAATGTTACCCCGATAAACAATTTAAAAAAAAGAAAAAAAGAAAACTCAAAAAAAATTTTTTTAAATAAAAGCCCATGATACAAAACCTAGATTTAATACTCGATCTGAGTTTCAACCTCTCCCAGAAATGTAATCTTTATCGGTCTGGAATTTTCTGGTAATTTTCAAGTACCAGTAAGGTAATCTGTTACATGGGCCCTCTCCATCTTCCATAAAAAGAAAAGGCAATCTTCATGGTAAAAACGCTTCTTCTCTTCCCCAAAGGTGACCCAGTCTAAAAATTATCCTTTCTTTTTTTTCATGTTGATAGTCCTAGCTCCATCCTTCTTCCTATAAAAACCTTCCACTTTGTACATCCCTCTCAAAGCACTCCTCTACTTGCTAGATGGGATGCTGCCCCGTTCACAAGTTGCTTAATAAAGCCAATTAGATCTTCAGGTTCACTGAGTTAAATTTTTTAAACAAAAATATTGAATCCCACTTTCCCCCGTGCATAGGGGAGCGTATGAGTGGAGACCCCAATGAGAAACCCCCCTGATTCATCCTGCTGGAAGCCTCGCCCGACATCGCTGGATCACTAGATTGCACCTGGGAGCGATTCTGCCCCCAGGGAACACTGAGCCATGACTGAGGCACATCTGTGGTTGTCACAACTGGGGGTGCTCCTGGCATGGAGTGGGTGGAAACCAGGAATGCTGCTCAGCACCCCATGGTGCCCAGAATGCCACCCCCCCCGGGAGAATGAGCCTGCCCTGAATGTCCGGGGGTGCCTGTATGTGATTTTTTTAAAAAAAGAATATGCTCTAAATTTATAGTGTGGGTGGTATTCATTCACTCAACACATATTTAGTGAGGACCTCCTGACTCCCAGATGTTGGCTGAGGTTCTGGGAACACAGGACAAGCATTTCTATCCTAGTAAAGCAGATAGTCGGTAAATGAGTAAAATATAAGGTATGTCATATGGTGAGAAGAGCCGTGAAGGGATGTGAACTAGGATTATGGGGTGAGAGTACTGAGGTCACATGGTAGTGAATGTTATATATGCATAAGGAGATATCAGAGCAAAGACTGGTTCCGGAGGGGCTTCATGTTAGACACTTCGCAGCACTGCCTTGCAAACTGGGGCATTACGGTGAAGAAAAGCAAAGTTTTCCGTTAAGAAGAGGTTGAATTTTCTCTCAAGTGAATAGATTGTTTATTGAGAAAATTTAATTTAGTGTTAAGTTGAAGAAGCGGGGGAAAGTTTAAGGGGAATAGGGAGATTTGAGTCTCCCCGCCCCATTAACCCTTCATGGAGAGGTGTAAAGCCCCACAGCTGCAGAGCCAGATGTTCGCTGGAGGCTTCTCCATCGCCATCCCCAGGCCCACATTTAGCAAAACCCTGAAGGACTTCAAGAGAGAGTAAAAGCGGCCACAGCCAGGTTCAGGGTCTGCAGTAATAAATACAGGCGGGGCGGGTGGGTGGGGGGTAAGGAAAGGGCGGGGAAGAACCAAGGAAAAAAGTGACCTCTGCAGGGAGGCTCCGCTGCGCATGCGCCCGCTGCGGCGCAAGGAAGGCGCAGACGCGGCCGTTGCGACCCCTGCTGACCACCGGCCGCCACTGCAGCCAGTTGCATCTGTCTTTTGACGCTTATTGAGCGCTTATTAGATGCTGCCACCACTCTTTAAATCAATTAATTCACTTAATTCTCCCCACACTGTGGGCTTTGGATGGGCTTGTTTATGCAGGAGCAAACTGAAGCTCAGGAAAGTTAAGTGATTTGACCAGGGTTACCCAAATAAGAGCTGGCAACCAGTGACTCAAAAAGATATGGTTTAGAGGCATATACATACAACGGAATATTATTCAGCCTTAAAAAGGAAGGGAATTCTGACCCCCTACAGCATGGATGAACCCTGGCATTATGATCGGTGAAATAAGCCAGTCACAGAAAGACAAATACTATATGATTCTTCTTATAAGAGGTTCCTGGAAGAGTCAAATTCAGTGACAGAAAGTAAATGGTAGTGCTGGGGGCTAGGGGAGGGAGAATGGGAAGTTATATATATTTTACCACAATTAAAGAAAAAGTCATGGTTTAATTAGGGAGCAACTCTGCCTCACTACTATTTCCTAGATGAAGTTCTGATTTGGTTGACCCAAACCAGACATCCTGAGTTTAAATTCCAGTTCTGCCCTCACTGGCTTTATGACCTTGGACAAGTTACATAACCTTTCTGAGCCTCATATTCTACATGTAAAATGTTAAAGAGAAAGCCACAGGCCCAAAATGGCATCGCTCATGCAAAAAGCCCATGATACAGTAAGGGGTGAGGGAGGAGGGGAGAGGTAGATGGGGTAAAGGGGGTCAAATATAGGGGGTAGGGGGAGGGTGAAGTGGGTAAAGGGGATCAAATATATGGTAGCTGAAGGAAACTGGACTTTGGGTGGTAAACACATACTAGAATATACAGATGTTAAATTATAATGTACACCTGAAAATAATATACTTGTATTAACCAATGTTACCCCGATAAACAATTTAAAAAAAAGAAAAAAAGAAAACTCAAAAAAAATTTTTTTAAATAAAAGCCCATGATACAAAACCTAGATTTAATACTCGATCTGAGTTTCAACCTCTCCCAGAAATGTAATCTTTATCGGTCTGGAATTTTCTGGTAATTTTCAAGTACCAGTAAGGTAATCTGTTACATGGGCCCTCTCCATCTTCCATAAAAAGAAAAGGCAATCTTCATGGTAAAAACGCTTCTTCTCTTCCCCAAAGGTGACCCAGTCTAAAAATTATCCTTTCTTTTTTTTCATGTTGATAGTCCTAGCTCCATCCTTCTTCCTATAAAAACCTTCCACTTTGTACATCCCTCTCAAAGCACTCCTCTACTTGCTAGATGGGATGCTGCCCCGTTCACAAGTTGCTTAATAAAGCCAATTAGATCTTCAGGTTCACTGAGTTAAATTTTTTAAACAAAAATATTGAATCCCACTTTCCCCCGTGCATAGGGGAGCGTATGAGTGGAGACCCCAATGAGAAACCCCCCTGATTCATCCTGCTGGAAGCCTCGCCCGACATCGCTGGATCACTAGATTGCACCTGGGAGCGATTCTGCCCCCAGGGAACACTGAGCCATGACTGAGGCACATCTGTGGTTGTCACAACTGGGGGTGCTCCTGGCATGGAGTGGGTGGAAACCAGGAATGCTGCTCAGCACCCCATGGTGCCCAGAATGCCACCCCCCCCGGGAGAATGAGCCTGCCCTGAATGTCCGGGGGTGCCTGTATGTGATTTTTTTAAAAAAAGAATATGCTCTAAATTTATAGTGTGGGTGGTATTCATTCACTCAACACATATTTAGTGAGGACCTCCTGACTCCCAGATGTTGGCTGAGGTTCTGGGGACACAGGACAAGCATTTCTATCCTAGTAAAGCAGATAGTCGGTAAATGAGTAAAATATAAGGTATGTCATATGGTGAGAAGAGCCGTGAAGGGATGTGAACTAGGATTATGGGGTGAGAGTACTGAGGTCACATGGTAGTGAATGTTATATATGCATAAGGAGATATCAGAGCAAAGACTGGTTCCGGAGGGAGCAGTTTGAGTGTCTGGGGGAAGGGCATTCCAGATGAGCGGGACAACGTGGGGTAGGACCATGCCTGGAGTATTAGAGGCACAGGAAGGAGGCCCCCGTGGCAATAGAGTGCGGGGAGGGCACGGGATGGGTCTCGCAGGACCCTCTGGGCTTGGGGAGAACGTACACTTTTACCCAGAGGGCTGTGGGCAGATGAGGGGCGGGACTTGACTCATGTGCTCACAGGCGCCCTCTGGTGGCTGCTTCTAGGAGGACAGTCTTTGGGGGCTAGGGCAGAGGGGACTGGGGAGATGATGGGGCTAGCTGGACCCAGGTGGTACTCATGAAGCGGGTGAGAAGTGGACAGATTTAGGATAGATTTGGACAATGGGGTAGACAGTTCGGTCTGGCGTGTTGAATGTGAAAAATGAGAGGAAGAGTCCAGGTTGACTTCAAGCTTTTGGCCCAATGAGGTGGAAGTATGGAATTTCCATC
>NW_011889240.1:110437-111828 GCF_000151845.1 Pteropus vampyrus
ATGGGGTAGACAGTTCGGTCTGGCGTGTTGAATGTGAAAAATGAGAGGAAGAGTCCAGGTTGACTTCAAGCTTTTGGCCCAATGAGGTGGAAGTATGGAATTTCCATCCGCTGAGGAGGCAAAAGGAGCGGGTTAGGTGGGGAAGGTGGAAATCTCAGCGTCAACATGGTGTGTGTGAGACACCGTGAGCTCCCATGTGCAGACTTGAGCTGGACACCGAGTCTGGAGCTCGGGGGAGGCTAAGGGCCAGAGGTATAGATTTCTCGGTCACATTAGCGTTTCAGGAGATAGAATACATGTTGCAGGATTCCATTTATATGAAACGTGCAGAACAGGAAAATCCAGAGACAGTGGATTTGTGGCTGCCAGGGGCTGGGGGAGGGGGGACAGGGAGTGACTGCTGAGGGGGACAGAGTTTCTTTCGGAGGTGATAGAAATGTTTTAAAATTAGACTGTGGTGATATAGAAACTTTACATGATTGTACACTTAAAACAAACCTCTTGACTATTTTTCTCCATCCCCTCTGTCCTCCATCCTTCAGCCAGGTCCAGGACCCTCCCATCATCACTTGCCTGAGTCACACAAATCCTATCTAACCCCATGTGCTGGTTAATTTTATGTGTCCACCTGGCTGGGCATGGTACCAGATAGTTAGTCAAACATTATACTGGATGTTTCCGTGAAGGTGTTTTTGCATGAGATTGATATTTAAAGTGGTAGACTGTTAAAACACATCGCCCTCCCTCAGGTGGGGGTGGGCCTCATCCAGTCAGTTGAAGACCTCAATAGAACAAAAAAAGACTGACCTCTCCAGGCGAGGAGGAATTCTGCCAGCAGATGGCCTTCGGACGTAACTTCAGGTCTTCCCTGGGTCTGCATATTCAGGTGCGTATCTTTTTATGCACTTGTTCTCCTAGATGTTTGGCAACTCACTTAACGACTCAAAACCTCAGTTTTCTCGTCTGTAAATTGGAACCGATAATAGTACCTATTTCATGGGTTTGTCTGACACAAGGGTGAAATAACACATGTTAAGTGCTTAAAACGGGGCTTGACGTTTAGTATGAACTTATTATTACTATTACCATCATTATTATTTCCTTGGGAAGTGTTATTGGGGGGTTAAAGGTTAATTGACATCCTTTTACCAAAAGGCAATCAACCCAACCATTTTTCACACTGGCGTCTTTAAATGTTCTCAGCTGCTTCTCATTTGAAAAAGAAAAACTAATCACCTGGAACAGGTGGAAAGTTTGAGCTCCGCTACCCGCGAGCGCAGGGACGGCGGCGGCGGGGGGCCAAGGAGAGATCTTGAGCAGGGGGAGGTTCCGGTTAGTGCGGGTTCCTGGGGGTGTTGACCGCAGGTGTGAGGGATGCTGGAGCTCCCGGG
>NW_011889240.1:112523-122102 GCF_000151845.1 Pteropus vampyrus
CCGGGTGCGGGAAGGGAGGCCGGGGGCGGGGTCCCCAGACCTCACCCCAGTCTTCGCGCCCGGGTTCGGCCCCCGGGCTTGAGGCGGGGTTCCCCCATGCCAGCCCGAGCAGTTAGGGTCCAGATCTCCCTAAATACGGGTACAGGGCCGAGCCCCCTGGCTTCAGGCACACTCCGCCCGGACAGCAGGGTGGGCTGGGCTGCTTGTCCCCTCCTTGTCCGAGCTGGGGTCCGTGCTCTTTGGCCCAGGGGAGTAACTTCGCCTCTCTGCGCTCTATGGCACAGAGCGCTGGCATTTGGGTCTCAGCCTCCCCTCCAGCAGGCTAGGCTGGGGTTGGCGACTCCCTGCTCAGAAGGGTCCCCTGATCTTCCTGCCACAGCTTCCAGCATCCGGACTGATGAGCCAGGGTCCTGAACCGACCCCATACGTAGCGTGTTTTCTTGGGGTCTGTACCCCAGGCTGGAGTTTGGGGCGCTTGTTGGGTTCTTGCTTTGGTCCCAGAGCCCCGCCCCCTTCGGACGCCCTCTCTCTCACCCCCAGAGTGGGCGCGGTGTTAATTGAGCTTGCCCTCTCTCCCGGGACGGAGCCCTGACCCCTCTTCTGTCCAGAGCTTTTCTAACTCCCTTCTCTCAGTCTTTTCCCTTCAGGACGTCGTCGGTAAGGCTTTGGACTCCGCTCCTGGGGGCTCTAAACCCCGCACTCGCAGTGTCAGACCCCATTTCCAAACCTCGGCTGCTTCCCTATGCTCCCCAGTGAGTCTGCTCAGATTAGACGCCCTCCCCGCACAGCCCCCAGAACCCCAGCTTAGTTCTCTTTATGCACCCAGCTCTGGCTTCTGAGCCGCCCCCCACCCCCCGCGCCCCTTTTGCTGGTTTCTGTGTTGATCCTTGGAGGATCCCAGCTGGTTCCAAGATGGGCCTCTTTTGTAGGTTAGCTCCTGGTGCCTCTCCCCACACTCCAGTTTGAAGTCCAGGTTCCACAGGCCATAGATGCCATCCCTCTCCTAACGTGGGGCCCTTTTAACCTTGGGGCTGAGCGGGGAGCATCCCAATCCCAGGAATGCACCTTCTCCCAGCTCCCCCTTTAGGTCAGGCGCCAATAAGACTAGGGTTCTCCCTTCCTTCCCTGAGAAGTTTACTTTAGCCGAGGAGCCCAGGAAATTGGGCTGGTTCTTCACAGACCAAGGCACTACCCCCTGCCCGCTCTGGTCTCCCCTCCAGAAGGTCCTGACCTGTAAATGTTTTCTTTCTTTGGCTCCTCCCTCTCCTTACATCTCCCTTCCTTTCCCACTGGGATCTGAAATGCAGCCCTCTAGGTTCTGTGGTTATAGGGTATTACTCTCCCTTCACCCCAGAGCGCCCTCCCCCACATGCCTACACCACACACACTCATGCCCTTCTCTAGGGTTTGGAGAAATTGAGACTTGCCCTAGACATGTGGAGGTCTGAACTCTGCAAGTCCAGGGTGGCAGCCTGAAGTCCCTGGAGCCCTGAAATTTAACCTCGTGGGGCCATCACTGCGACACTGGGTCCCCGCCCCCACCCCAGCCATGGAGTAGGGTCTGACTTTTTTTTATACCAACCAGGGCCTTGAAATATGATCTGATGAACTCTACTTGACCCTGTGGTTGCTGCCCCCCCCACCCCAATTAAAACAAGTGGACCCTTTCTTCAAATTCTCTAAAACGTGAGCCTCTGCTCAGGGGCTTGAGACCGCTCGCTCCATCCCAGGAAGCCCTCTTTCTGGTTCAGTCTCTTGCTGTCACTGTGGAGTGCCTTCCACATAAATGAAATGTACCCCTCCTTTAGATGCTTTTCCAGGCTCTCACATTAATAGCTGGAGATTTTGTCTTTGGGGATGCAAAGCGGCCTTGTCCGAGAGGAAAATGAGGGGGCTTGTTGATGAACTTGGAAAATCGAGACTCTTAACCCAACCCGAGGCCCCCGAGAGGGGTGGGGGAGGAGAGGCTGGCGAGTGAAAACTCTGAGATACTGTAGCAGTTTGTACCAATCTCTAGTTTTCTAGAGAGGGGCCTTAACTTTCTCTAGGTTAAGCTAAGCGCAGCCGTTCTATCCAGGCGGATGTTTCTCTGCTGCTCCACAAGAGCCCGGGGTTTTGCCCGGGGAAGCTGTTGGGGCCTGGTGCCGTTTATAAACACAGATCAGAGGGGCAGGCAGGTCAGGATGAAGCCTTGGCAGGAAGTGATCTGCCAAGTGCTTGGGGTTTCTTCCTGAATGCTTGCGCCCCCCAACTCCCCCCCTCCAGTGTCAAGGGCAGGCTCCTTGGTGGTGGCAGCTGCTGAGAAATCTGAGTCGTGAACATATGGCAGCTTGAGGGGTGTGCCCCAGGATGCCGGTGTGGCAGCTCCGGATGTCCAGCCTGCTCAGGGCTAGGCCTCGGCAGGGGCAGGGGGCTCGCAGGGGTGGGATGATGTCAGGAGATGCGTTGTGGCCAGACCTCCGAAAGGCCAAGCCCACCTGCCTGTGGCTCCATGGTGGGCGGTCAGCTTCCACATGACAGCACCTCTCCCCTCGCAGGCCTTGGGCCTCTTCCAGAAGAAACATCTTGTCTGCGAGCCTTTTTTTCTGCTCAAGGTAGGAAGTCAGGCCGAGGGAGGTGAAGCCTCTTTGTTTTCAGAGCGTTTCAGACTCTCTGAGGGCCAGCAGACTGCTTAGGTCCCTAGGGAGGGGTGTGCCGGGGAGTCAGAGTCCCCAAGGCGCCCAGGCAACTGGTTGTGAGTGGAAGGAAGTGCCCTTTGGAGCCGGATGGACCCAGGTCCAAATGCCCCCCGCTACTGATACAGGGAGGCAGTGGGCCAGCCACGTCCCTTTCGGAGCCTCAGTCCTCTCACCTGCGTGATGGGCACGGGTCCTCGTGAGATTCGGGACCGTAAGATGCCCCTGTGGTGCTTGGTACCCGGTGGACATTCCGCATCCGTAGTGCAGGAAAGGCTCCCCCTTGAGATTTCGCGGGCAGGACAGGCAGCCCCTTGTACCAGCAGCAGGAGCCTGGCGTCCAGCTGGAAGGAGTCTTAGAGTTCCCATCTTGCTCTGACAGACGAGGAGCCAAAAGCATGGGGAGGCCTGACAGTGGACCCGGGGTCATCTGGGCACCCAGGGGAGAGTCTGGATTTGAACCCAAGGCTCCTGAATCACTGGGCCGCTGTCAGACCCCACAGTTCACCCTTAAACAGCCAGGAAATGGGAAAGCCCAGAGCCTCCTGGCATTGAGGCCGCTGTGTCAACCTTGGCAGGGTTCCCACCCACCTCCGACTGTCAGACTTTCTCAAGTTGAGTTTAAGCGATTTATTGGTTTCTTTGGGAGCTGTCCTGCCCCACACGCGCCAGCTTTCTGTATCCGCTCTCGTCACTTGCACTGTTGTTTCCCGTCCCCTTGGAAGTGTCTTTCCCCACCACGTTTCATTCGGCACAGGCCAGCTTCAGGGCTCAGCGTGGGTGGCCCCGAAACCCTGCTAGCTTGTCCCTAAGGACACTTTGCTTATGAAGCATATTGGGGAGCCCTCACTCCCCTCAGTGTTCCAGGGTCTCACAGAGGTCAAGCCCCCTCCAGGCAGCCCCAAAGAAAATACCGAGATCAACTGTGCTCTCGCGTTGGTTTGATTTAGTTGGAGGGGCCCTGCCAGGCCTCATTCATCACTTCGCCACAGCTCAATTAACAGCCTCTCCAGCTGCTGGGTTCCCAGAGCTTGCCTCTCAGACCCGTGGTTCTTAATCGGGGCTGATCCTGCCCCCAGGGGACTTGAGGGTATGTCTGGGGGACATTTGTGATGGTCACAGCTAGGATTTAGAGATGCTCCTGGCATCGAGTGGGTGGGAGCCAGGGATGCTGCTCAGCACCCCACAGTGCCCCGGGATGGCCCCATGGAGATTCCAGTGCCCATGACCAGCATGCCCAGGTGGAAAGAGCCTGCTTGAATGATCAGCAGACATCTTGGTGACATTGACAGTACTCAGCTCCAGGCGGATGCTGGGGGTGGTGTAAAGAGCAGTGGTCTCCAACCTTTGTGGCACCAGGGACCGGTGCTCCCATGAGAATCTAACGCCTGATGATCTGAGGTGGAGCTGAGGCGGTGATGCCAGCTCGGGGGAGCGGCTGTAAATACAGATGAAGCTTCGCTCGCTGGCCTGCCACTCACCACCTGCTGTGCAGCCCGGTTCCTAACTGGCCATGGACTGGTACTGGTCTGCGGCCTGGGGGGTTGGGGACCCCTGGTAAAGAAGAACCACCTCTAGCGTCAGATTTGGGTGTGGGTCTAAACATTGTAACGTGGAGCTCACACCAACCTGGCAGGGGTGTTTTCAGGATTAGAATTAAGTTTATAGTCAAACTGCCATCTCAGTTCCTGGTAGGTGGTTAGTATTAAGTTGTGGCAACTGTTCTCTAGATCAAGGGTCCCAACCCCCGGGGCCACAGACCAGTACGGGTCCATGGCCTGTTGGGAACCGGGCCTCACAGCAGGAGGTGAGCAGCGGGCGAGCAAGCCAGCGAGCGAAGCTCCATCTGTATCTGCAGCCAGCCACTCCCCAGCGCTGACATCACCGCCTCAGCTCTACCTCGGGTCATCAAGCATTAGATTCTCAGGAGCGCTAGTCCCTGATGCCACAAAGGTTGGGAACCGCTGCTCTAGACCAAGGGGAAAACGTCTGCCGTTGATGGTGGTTGAGCACTCAGTCAGCTGTGCACAAGTTACCGCATCTGGTCCTTCCCACGTCTCGAAGACGTGGATCCTGTCATTCTCCCCACACACCCCCAACGAAGAGACCGAGGGTCAGAGAGAGGCTATCAGTGTGCTCTGTCAGGGAGTGGCCGAGGCTGAGTACAGGCTGTTTATGGGCAAATCGAGACTCCCAGTTCCTGCCCCGGGGTGCTTTCAGGCTTGACGATGGGGAAAGCGAACCGAAAATAGAAGGCTGTCGGGGTGGCAGTCAGCGTTGCTGCGTTGGCGATGCCGAGGGAGGCTCGGGGAGGTGGAGGACGAGGGCTGAGCTGGGAGGGGCATCGCAGGAACCGTGGGCCAGCAGAGGAGGCGGGACCAGGCCCCAGCCAGCGGGACTGCTGAAGCCACCTCCTCCTGGGCCCCCACCCCCACTGGCCAGAGCGGAGGGGGCCTCAGGGCAGGACCGGGTGGCAGCCGATGGGGTCTCATTTCACCGTCCCCCAGCCTCGGCCCAGGCAGCTCCAGGAAGCCCCGTCCGTGGCCTCCAACTGGCAGTGTCTCCCTCTGAGCGTGTGTCTGTGTTGCTCTTCCCAGAACATGGTGATGAGTTTCCGAGTCTCCGATCTTCAGATGCTCCTGGGTTTTGTCGGCCGGAGTAAGAGTGGACTTAAACACGAACTCGTTACCCGGGCCCTCCAGCTGGTCCAGTTTGACTGTAGCCCCGAGCTGTTCAAGAAGATCAAGGAGCTCTACGAGACGCGCTACGCCAAGAAGAGCTCGGAGCCCGTCCCCCAGCCCCACCGGCCCCTGGACCCCCTGACCATGCACTCGACCTACGACCGGGCCGGCACGGTGCCCAGGACTCCGCTCACAGGCCCCAACATTGACTACCCCGTGCTCTATGGGAAGTACTTAAATGGACTCGGACGGCTGCCCGCCAAGACCCTCAAGCCGGAGGTGCGCCTGGTGAAGCTGCCCTTCTTCAACATGCTGGATGAACTGCTGAAGCCCACCGAGCTGGGTGAGTGCCCGCCCCCGGGGCCCCGCGGCCAGCCGTGCCCCTGACCCGGAGCGTTTCCGGGGAGCGGCAGGGGCCCAGGGGCGGCAGAGGGCCTGTCCCTTCCGGGAACCACAGGGGCCACCTCCGGGTCTTTAGATCAGTGACCTAGTACTGTGTAGTAAATCACCCCAAATCTCAGCAGCTTGAAAGAACCGGGGGTCTCAGTTTCCAAGGGTCAGAACTCTGGAATGGCCTGGCTGGGTGGTTCTGGCTCAGGGCCCCTCGTAAGGTCACCGTCAAGGTGTCGGACGGGACGGCCTCATCGGAAGGCTCGACTCGGGCAGGAGGGGCCTCTTACTCTCGTGGTCTTGGGGGTCGGCCGAAAACCCAGTTTGCAGCACGTGGGCTCCACAGACTGCTCGAGTCCTCACGGTGTGGCCGTGTGGCCCACTTCCCCTGGACCTGGCGACAGGGTGAGCGATACACGACCCAGCTGGAAGCCTCCGTCCTTTCCATAACCTGAGCTTGGATGTGGCACCTTTGCCTCTACCACATTCTGTCGGTCACACAGACCATCTGGGACAGTGTGGCAGGGGTTACACCAGGCTGGACCACCGGGGGTCAGGGGTTGAGGGTCACCAGGAGCCACCTGGGAGGTTGGCTTCCATGCTCTCACTTGGAACAAAGGGGCCTTTCCTCTTTTCCCCTCCGAAAGGCTTGTTTGCTAGTAGGTGGCCTTCGAGAGTAACCTTCCGCAGGCTGATCCACGTGGGCCGCTGGTCAGGGCATGGCTAGGCGTGGCTAAGAGGTGGGGCAGTGACAGGGCTGGAGGAGGTGATGCCAGGTTCCGTGGCTCCTCTCTGTACTCATTTCTCAGTCCCCCATGTTGATTGAGCACCTGCTGTGCCGTGGGCCTGTGTCATACCTGGTCCCTCCTTGGCAGCCTTGATGACAGAGCTGGGGCTGGGGATCAGCCTGGTGTCAGCCTCATGCTGCCCAAGCTCAGGCTGAGGAAAGCCAAGCAGCCCCGGCTTCCTGGGCCTCCAGTGCTCCAAGTGGAATGCCGTGGACTTCTTGTTAACATTCAGGTTGTCCCTGAGCTTTTGGAGACCCTCCCGTTGTCTCTTCTCCCTGTCCCTTACATCTCCCTCTCCCCAGCCGTCCACATTCATTCACTCACTCATTCGCGCAGTGCAAATTCGAGCACCTGCTGAATGGGATCCCCCCAGCCCCCTCGTGTCCCCCACTCGTACTCTCCCTGTCCCCCGGACGCAGTAGAGAGCAGACAGCCCCCCAGCCTGCCCTATGGAGGGTCCCTTCTCAGGAGGCTCCAGCCAGGACCTCCACTGTGAGTCCTGCCGCCCCTTGCATCTCATCACCCACATTTCCGGTTCACCCCCACATCTTTGCTCAGCCCCTGCTGCACACTTAGCCCTGGTCATGAGTTGGTCCCTGTGTGCTGCGGCAGAGGTCACAGTCCCTCCACGCCCTGCCTGTCATGCCCCTGACTGCGTTGTTCACTCCCTCCCATCCTGCTGACCCAGCATCCTGCCTCACTTGGCCAGGGGGCCCCTCTGCATGCAGAGTTCAGCTTCAACCCTGTGCCAGCCAGCCCCCTCTGTCCTGCCCTAAGTGGGGGGACGGGAGAGGGTGCAGCTGCCTCTCTCCTCCTACCTATAGCCCTTGGGCTTTGTGAAGTTGGGCCGGAGGGGCCATGGTTCTGGGTGAGGCTGTTGCCGGTGGTCCTGGCCCTGGAGTCTGAGTCCCTCCACTGCCTTTCCTCTGGCACAGGAGGTGTTCCTTGCCAGCCCCCAGACAGAGAGCCGCTTGCCCCAGCCACACCTGTCGTGGGGTTGACGTGGCACTAATGGAGACTCAAAGCCCCTTCCTGGCTGCTCCAGGATGACTTCCCCTGTCTCTGCTCCCCCCACCTCTCTCTGGATGCTGGCACCCATCCTCCCCACACTGCTGGGTTCTGCAGGGGACTCTGGAAGCCTCAGGACTGGCTGGCTGGCTGGTTCTGAAGGTCGAGCCGATGTTTCAGGCTCCAGAAAGATCTTTGTTACAGGGAGGCTGGGTTTTCACTGGGAAGCAGCAGGACAGACTTGGCGCTGGGTGGGGGACAGGGCTGGAGGTGACTTTGAACTCGGGGCTGGCAGGCGGCCTCCCTTCCCCTACCCGGACCATGGGCTTCCTTCCTGCACGGTGAGCGTGCATTTGCTCCTGCCCCACAATGCATCGCTTTGCCCTGAGCCCCCGGGGACCCTGGTCACCTGATCTCCGGGAGAGTGTGCTCCCATGTCTACACCAGGAATTACTCTGCTGGCGGCTCAGAACAAAGAGGCCAACCCCGCCCTGCCTCTCCCACTACCCACTTGCCCGCCCCCGTGCCAGGGTGTACCCTTCTCTGAGAGTCACATTCTCTCAGGAATCTTGGGGGCCACCGAGAGGTGTCACCGAGCACAGGCCCTGGTCCCAAAGCAGTTCTGTGCCCTCTGTTCCAGGGCCAGCGATTCTGGCTGCCCAGCTCGCACCCCGGCTGCCTTCCCATGTCAGTTCTGTGAATTCTGCCACACTAACCTCTCCTGAGCGCCACCTTGGAGGCTGTGGCTCGGCCAGCTTCCTCTTCCCCCTTGCTGTGACCTGCCGACCACAGTGAGGCCTGGACACTCTGGTCTGTTCCGCCAGAAGAGCCGCCGGCCGCTCCAGGATGGAGCCCGCCAGGAGGACAGGAGACATAAATCACACAGAGTGGAATGTTTGGGTGGGGGAGGGGACGGGAGGGAAGAATAGAGCCATGGACCAGGAGCCCGAGGGGCCTTAGGAGACAGATGATCTGCTCCGGCGGGGGTGGCGGCTGGTGCCCAGAAAGTTCGGGAGACTGGCCCAAGGTCACACAGCGTCAAGGAAGGGGCTCCGGGGCCTCGCGCACAGTCGTCTTCCAGATTCTGACCCCTCTCTGCACTGTCGGTGCCTGCGCCCCTGCGGGGAACACCTGTTCTCACCCATGCCGAGGCAGCGCTGGACCCCAGGCCTCCTCTCCACAGGAGGAGCCTGGCTGTCTCCCCCTTCCCGGCTGGGACAGGGGCCGGCCGCCAGGCGTGCCCGGGGCAGGGCTGCTTGCTTCCAGACTGTAGCAGAGCTCGGGGGGTCAGCGACATGGTCTTGTGTCGGGCCACTGCAGCGCGGGGCCCACTGGGCATCCTGCAGCCTGAGAGTCCAACTGCAACTGGGGAGGCCCAGACCCCCCGTCAGGGTCGGGGAGAGGAGCAGCCATCACAAGACTTGCTGGCGGAAGGGAGGAAGTACGTTGGCCTGGCCAGTGCTGTTCCCGGAGGCTCCCCGCATCCTGTGGTGAGGGGCCGCCCAGCCTGCCCCCGCTGCCACCCATGTCCTGACGACTCTGGGTGCCCGCCCAGTCCTGCCCATGCCCCCTGGAGGTGGTAAGCCCCTGCGTGCTTCAGAGCCACTGGCCCCACACCGCCCTGTCGCTCAGGACGCACAGGTGTCCTTCATCCAGCCTCTGAGCCCTTTGGCTGGCATTGCCTAAGCAACAAGGAAGGTAGTGGGGTCCCCAGCCTGGCATATTTTGCCAGAAAGCTGCACAAGAGGTGATTAGACGGTGCTGAGTGAGGAACACTCATCAGGGAATGCGGGTGTTTAGGGGGACTGTACCAGGAGCCCCTCACCGTGTGTTCATGGGGAGATGGCAGTCAGGAAAGCTTGCTTCCTGGAGGAGGCGTCATTCCCGTCCAGACCCTGGGGGTGAGTAGCAATAAACTGGACAAAGAGGAGGGACAGGGTGCTGTGTTCCAGCCAGAGGCCGCTGCGACGTGCGGCACCAGAGGGATGGGGCGGAGACTGGAGAACGTGAGACGGGTGGGCCACGGGGAACGGGGAC
>NW_011889240.1:122152-129825 GCF_000151845.1 Pteropus vampyrus
CTTGCTGGCGGAAGGGAGGAAGTACGTTGGCCTGGCCAGTGCTGTTCCCGGAGGCTCCCCGCATCCTGTGGTGAGGGGCCGCCCAGCCTGCCCCCGCTGCCACCCATGTCCTGACGACTCTGGGTGCCCGCCCAGTCCTGCCCATGCCCCCTGGAGGTGGTAAGCCCCTGCGTGCTTCAGAGCCACTGGCCCCACACCGCCCTGTCGCTCAGGACGCACAGGTGTCCTTCATCCAGCCTCTGAGCCCTTTGGCTGGCATTGCCTAAGCAACAAGGAAGGTAGTGGGGTCCCCGGCCTGGCATATTTTGCCAGAAAGCTGCACAAGAGGTGATTAGACGGTGCTGAGTGAGGAACACTCATCAGGGAATGCGGGTGTTTAGGGGGACTGTACCAGGAGCCCCTCACCGTGTGTTCATGGGGAGATGGCAGTCAGGAAAGCTTGCTTCCTGGGGGAGGCGTCATTCCCGTCCAGACCCTGGGGGTGAGTAGCAATAAACTGGACAAAGAGGAGGGACAGGGTGCTGTGTTCCAGCCAGAGGCCGCTGCGACGTGCGGCACCAGAGGGATGGGGCGGAGACTGGAGAACGTGAGACGGGTGGGCCACGGGGAACGGGGACCGGCGACTGCCCTGCGGGCTATGGAGTCGCTGGCGGTCCCATGAGCTTTTCTGGGTCTCGTTGTCTCCAGTCCTTCGGAGGCAGGTGTGATCCCTGAGGCCCAGTGGCCACCCGCTGTCCCGCCACCAGCTGCGGTGCACAGCCAGGTCCGTCCCGTGCCCTCGGCACCTGGGCAGTCACACGGCATCCTGGGGCGGGCTGCCAGCATGGGCTTCAGGCCAGTGGGAAGGGACCAGTTCCATCCCATGCACTTTTTCACATCTTCTTTTTTTGATTTAAACTTTTACGAAATTCTGTGTTCGTCGTGGAAAAGACAGGGAAGAGCAGAGAAGCCAGCTGCGGCCGTGCCCGCCGGAGCAGCCCACGGGCAGGTTAGGCTTGTTCTCGCCGCCGTTTCTGGCAGCGCAGTCCTAGTAAGATGTGGCCGCACCCCGACTGCTGTCCCGTCGCACTCCCTGCCCCTCCGGGATGTTGCGAGCATCTGCTCAGATCCTTAAACGCGTCTTTGCTGACAGCTGTTTGAGAGGCCACGGGCAGCCCTGAGTGGATGGATGCGTGGACCCTCTTGGCCATTCACTGTCTCAGATCTGGCCTGGGGGCTGGTTCCCAGAGTTTCTGCTCCCCGGAAGACCCCAGAGCAGAAGCTTCCCTTCCTTTAGTCTCTGGGGGGCTCAGAGGCCCATGGGTGTGCACGGGGCGGGGGGAGGGGGAGGCGTGCATCCGCAGGCACCTAGCTTGTAGCAGTGCTGATGACCGGTTCAGTCTGTGTCCATAATGACCCAGAGTTCTTGGGACATCGTATTGATTCTAAGGAAGGAAAGGTTTTGGAGAAAGATGGCGTAGGGGAGGTGGTGGGGAGCACCAGAATTGCGGGGGGGGCAGGGGGGGTGCAGTTTTAAATAAAGGCGCTCAGAGAAGGCTTTCGTTCTGGTGGTGTTTGTGCAGACTTACAAGACACCAGGGCGGTGGAGATCGTTGGCTGGGCAGGAGGGGATGTTCTGGAGGAAGGGATGGCACGTGCAAAGGCCCCAAGGCAGGATGTGCTCGGCAGGTGGGGAGCAGGAGGAGAAGGCCAAGTGGCTACTGTGGAATCAAGGCCAGGGGGGTGGGGACTGAGTGACTCCCCCCGACCCCAAGGTGGTTCTCAGCAGATGGTGAGCCCTGGGAGCATGGACGCCAGCGAGGGGTCCGATCAGGTGGGCGGTGGTGGCGGGAGAGAGAGCACACCGGTGCCAACTGGACCGGCCGAAGGAACCAGTGGCGGGGGCGACGAGAGCCCTGGACGTTGCCCATGTCTTGTCCCCGGGCAGCTGAAGCCTGGTGAAGGCCCAGGCTTGGGAAACCTCCAGCTCCCACTGGTATAGAGTGTGCCTTGTCCCAGCTGACGTGGCAGCCCGCCAACCATCAACCTGGCTTCCTGCGAGATCAGTCAGCCACCCTGGGCCAATGGCATGTGGAAAATCGGACTTGGGCTACACCACCCACTCTGCAGCAGCCTCACCTAGAAATAGGCACCCACCCAAGAAGGGCCCCCGGATTCTAGCCCTGCCACGACCAGCTCACCTGCCTTTCTTGCACTGTGCCTACTGGCAGAGCTCCTCGGCCAGTTGGTGGTGGCTCCCAAGCCACCTGCTGGGGTCCCCTCCTCTGCTTCCCAGGGGCACTGGAGTGGGGGGCTGGTATCCTTGACCTCCCACCCGGTCTTGGCAGCCCAGCTCAGATCTTGTGACGCCCCCCTCCCTCCGTAAAAATTGCCCCCAGGGTCTTTGGGCAGGCTTGGGCATGTCTGGGTGGCCTGTGAGCACCCCCATCCCCAATTAGGTGGCCTTCAGGGACCAGCTGGGCCCTCAACAAACAATCCTGAATTGACATTTACAGCAGCCATCTCACCGAGCACCAGCCACAGACCTGGCCTCACACCCCAAGAAGCTGGTCCTGTGCACAGAGGGCACCTGGACTCAGGCGGGGAGAGGGGTGCACGGCCTCCCACAGAGCTAGGGTACAAACCCAGGCCATCTGGCTTCCGAGCCGGAACTGGTTTTTAAATTTGAATCTCATTTGCACTTTAAATAGGTTACCTGGTTTGGAATTCAGAAGCTTCTAAGGCAGAGGTTGGCCAGCCGAGGTGGGGTCCAACCCCACTGACAGCCTGTCTCCTAAACCAGGTTTCTCCTAAACCATGCATGGCCACGTCCATTCATGCACTTATGTCTCCAGTAGCTTCCATGGTATGAGGCAGAGCAGGGACATCGAGGCAGAGACCACGTGGCTCAGAAAAGCCAGAAGTGTTTACACTCTGGCCCATTAGGGGAGCAGTCTGCCCACTACCGTTGTGAGGGGCTGCAGTGTACGGAAGGCGAGCTCCTTCTTACCCACAACCACTTGGAGGCTGCAGGTTTGGCCGGTTCTCACACCCCTTCCCCAGAGGTGTCTCTTGCACAGATAAGCAGAAGTGCAGCGCACAGACTCCCTCCCTCCTTGTGGTCTCACAAGTAGCAGCATGGTGAGCACACTTCTGCACCTGCTGCTTAACCAGACACCTTTGGTGGTTGGTCCTCAGCAGAATGCAGAGAGCTTCCTGATCCTCTGTCACCTGCTTTCAGTTGCGTAGTGTTCCCTTGTACGGCGGCCAAAGTTAGGCGCAGCGCGTCCTAGCCAGACCACCTTGATGGGCATTTGGGTGGTTCGCTGTCTTTTGCTGATAGAAACCATTCTGAGTAACATATGACCATGGGTGTCCATCATCCTGTACGTGTGAGAGTGTCTGCTCTGATGGGCATTTGCTCACCGGATGCCCCAGGACAGCTGTATGAGGCGGGGACAGTTGTTGCTGGTGTCGTACAGACCTGGGGAGCAGACTGGCCTGGAGGCGCTCGGGCTGTCCGTGCCACCCCATTCCCACCCTGCCCAGCTCCTCTCCCATAGCTGAGCAGTTCCCGGTGTTTGTGCATAAATGCCTGACTCCTACGGGGATGAGAAGGCCACCACTCCGAGAGTGGCCCCTCAGTAGGGGGCATGGGGGCATGAGTGGTGGGCGTTCCTCGAACCGTAGTCTGCGGTGCAGCCCCAGGAAGGGGAAAGTCCCCCCCTCACCCTCATCCCTGGTGGCCCCACCCAGGTGAGACTCAGCCTCCCACTTCCTGCTTCCCAGCCTGAAGAGGGCCAGGCAGTAGAAATGACCGTGATCATGGTCTGCGCCTTTGCCGGGCACCAGACATGACCCTGACCCCATATTTGTCTTCAGTTCCACAGAATAATGAGAAGCTTCAAGAGAGCCCGTGCATCTTCGCCTTGACACCCAGACAGGTGGAGCTGATCCGGAACTCCAGGTGTGCCATGGGCGGGTGTGGTCTGGATGGCCCTGGAGACCCTTCAGCCAGGTCCAGCGCAGACCCTGCCCTTGGCGGTGGTATCCGCACCCACGCGTGCGGGGGCCGTGCACACCGTCAGCACACGCACCGCTGCTAATCTGCAGCTTCGAGAGGCGGGCCATTGTCCCCATTTAGCAGGGACTTCCCCTCAGCGCTACCGACGACAGGTCTGCGTCGTTCCCTGGGGGGCCCTCCTGGCCCCCATCCCCTCGGTGCCAGGGCACCTCCAGTGGTGACAATCACAGATGTCCCCAGACGTGGCCAGTGTCCCCTGGAGCTGAGTCACCCAGGTGAGGACACTGGGCTGTCCCCAGGTCCCCGACTCTATTCTCTGAAGCTCTCCGTCTTCAGCTGGGACAGCGGTCACCATCGAAGCAGCCGCTCGATGGGGCACTCAGCACGTGCCAGGCCCTCACTTACCAACCCACTTAGTATCCACAGCAGACCCCATCGTCCACAGAGGCAAGGTCATTGGCCCAAGTCCCAAGGGAGTAAATGGCAGAAGAGAACGTTCTAGGTGGCACCTATGGGCCTTTAGTTGCCAAGGGAGGCAGCGAGCTAGGCCACCTGGCTGGCCTAGGAGAGGGCAGCGGTCACCCTGGCTGAAGGGTCGGAGCGGCGTGCTGGGCGCACTCCCATCTCGCTGACACCTTTTCTCTCTTCCCTGTGCTCCCCTCGGCTCACAGAGAACTGCAGCCTGGGGTCAAGGCTGTGCAGGTCGTCCTAAGGTAAGCCCCGGTGTGCCCTTGATGGGGACCCTTGACCACCTCTTCCCGCCCTGGGTGGCTACAGCTCTGCCACCTCCTACCCCGAGTGCGTCACAGCCAGGTTCCCGCCCTCCTGATAGCCCCTCGGGCTCCTGGCTGGAGGAGCGCATGCTCATCCCGTCTCTCTGTGTCGGCTCTCGGCCACGGATGCACCACCATCCAGCCCCACCCAGGCGGGACACGGGGCCCTGGCACCAGCACGGACAGCCCAGCTCCGAGGTCTACTCATCAGGCCAGACATGGCCCTGGTGTGTCCTCGCCCCTCCCAGGACCCCTCCACGCCCTGCAGCCCCAAGGTTCCCACTGTCATTGCAGAATCTGCTACTCAGACACCAGCAGCCCTCAGGAGGACCAGTACCCACCCAACATCGCCGTGAAGGTCAACCACAGCTACTGCTCGGTCCCGGTAAGTGGGGTCCCTAGGCAGCCCTGGCTCTGCTTCGAGTAGTGTTGGGCAGCGTAGAGGGAGAGGCAGGGACACAGACCCCCTGCAGCACTGAGCCGCGTCTGCTTCCAGGGCTACTACCCCTCGAACAAGCCCGGCGTGGAGCCCAAGAGGCCTTGCCGCCCCATCAACCTCACCCACCTCATGTACCTGTCCTCGGCCACCAACCGCATCACCGTCACCTGGGGGAACTATGGCAAGGTGAGTGGGGCGGGCACTGCCCGGTTGCCCGCCCCTTCCGGCCCCAACATCCCCTTCACCCGCTCACCCAGCCTGACTCCCCTCCCCCGTCTGCCCCCAGAGTTATTCGGTGGCCTTGTACTTGGTGCGGCAGCTGACGTCCTCGGAGTTGCTGCAGAGGTTGAAAACCATCGGGGTCAAGCACCCGGAGCTGTGCAAGGCGCTGGGTGAGCACCGCAGGCCCTCCCCGAGGTTCCGGGGCGATTCCGGCTCTGTCACTGCTGAGCTTCCTTTTGCTGTGTGTGAGGAGCGTGTCATCTGGGGGGCACCGACCGGGAGCCCGGGAACTCGGGGAGGTCTTCGGAGGGTGCCACGGGGGCGGGGGTGTGAGTCAGGGAGAGCGAGGTGTGCTCACAGACCAAGCGGGTTGGGGCTTGGGGGTGCTGAGCCCTGGGGCTTGTTCGGAACCGTGCGGGGGCTGCTCAGGGTGGGAGGAAGACCCTGGTGGTGAGTGTCCCAGGCAGAGGCTCTGGCCTCCTGCAGAGAACGGGTGGGTGGGGCCGGGGGCCCAGAGAGCGGGAGCAGGGGACAGACCCACACAAGTTCACGGGCAGTGACAAAGGTCTGACCAGAAACGGTGAGACCGTTCTTTTTTTCCTTCTCTGTACTCATGACAGTCAGAGGTGGGGGCGCATAGACAACTACAGAGAACCCACCATCGAGACTGGGGGCAGAACCAGTCCCTCCCTTCCCATGACCCTGCAGCGGCGGCTGCCCAGCCCACAGCTCTCACTCTGCTGGGCAGCTGTGTGGGCTCAGGCAGGTTGCTGGCCCTCTCTGGTTGCTGCGAGGCCCTCCAGGGTGACTTCTGATCCTGTCTGGCCAGTGGGGACACTGAGGAGCAGAGTGGCAGAGTTAGGGCTCTGACCCCAGGGCCTGGGTCTGTGCACCCCTCTCCACCACCTCCTTTTTTCAAAGGGCCCATTCTTCAACCCCCCCAACCTGCCTGTCTCTCCCTGCAGAAACAATGGCCAGCTTGACCAGGGCGCTTGTTGGCCAGGGACAGGGCTTGGCATGGGCACCAGCAGCCTACGGGGTCGGGGTGGAGCACGCGGAGGCCTGGCTTGACCCCTCAGTGCCAGGCAGGGGCCCCGTAGGCACTGCAAGCTGTGAAGGAGCTGTGAGGGGTTGTACGCGACAGCCTGAGCCTCTGCTGGACACGGTCAGGTGTCCTCTCGGAAGGAAGCCCCCGGCTTCCTTTCCACAGCCAGTCCCGGGCCGGGCACCGTCACCGCTGAGATGTCACATAACAGGCGGGAAGTCCCGCCTCTGCCTCACTCGAACCCTCCCTGCTGTTCCGTCTCCTGTCGGGAGGAGCCAGGCCGTGCTTCAGCGCCCACCACCCATTCTCAGCTGCCCAGGGTCTCCTCCAGGGGCCACGGCCTCTGGGTCCACGGTCAGCTCCTGTTAGCCAGAGAGGGGGACCACGGGTTGGAACTCCACCCTGGGGTGGGGACAGACCTGCATGTGCACCCTCAGCCCCAGTCCAGCGTGGGAAGAGAGGACGCGGGGTCATGGTGGGCAGTTCTGGCTCCAAGCAAGGTGGCGTCCACTGTGCCAGGCCCAGGGTCAGTTTGTCCTGAGCTGTCTGTCTGCCGGTGGAGTGTGAATACTTCGCTTCTGTGGTTCGTCAGCCAGTCTCCCTGCCTCTGAAAGCAGTGCCTGTGGGAAGAGGGGAGGAGGGAGCCTGAGCGCCCCCTGTAGGCTCCCAGGGCCGGGCTGGGTGCGTTTCCTTCCAGTCTTTTTTCCGGCGTTGGGTTCACAGTTGAGAAGGGCTGCCGTGCCATGAGCGCGGTTCCATTTCGTGGCGGTGCCAGCTGTCTCCTTTGTCGTAGAAGTCGCACTTGAGGGGCGGGAGGGGTTTGCCCTCAGGCTTGCTCCCGCCCTCACAGGGTCTGGGGTGTGCACTCCTGGACGGGGGCGTCGGTGCCTCATGGGGACTGTCACACAGCGGGGCCCGCCGATCCCGTGGGATGGTACCTGTCAGAATTAACAGGCACAGCCAATAGCCCCACTGGCGGCTGTGTGTTGGCCAGATCTTCCCAGAAAAGTCCTGTGGGTTGTAAACCCCCGAGCAGGGCGGGCCGCGGCCCCCTCTCACATGTGGGGCTGGAGAAAGCCGCCTGTGTCCCGGCCCTGCCGACAGCAGCCGCCCCTCTCCACAGTCAAAGAGAAGCTGCGCCTGGACCCTGACAGCGAGATCGCCACCACCGGCGTGCGGGTCTCCCTCATC
>NW_011889240.1:130660-133264 GCF_000151845.1 Pteropus vampyrus
GGAGCCTGAGCGCCCCCTGTAGGCTCCCAGGGCCGGGCTGGGTGCGTTTCCTTCCAGTCTTTTTTCCGGCGTTGGGTTCACAGTTGAGAAGGGCTACCGTGCCATGAGCGCGGTTCCATTTCGTGGCGGTGCCAGCTGTCTCCTTTGTTGTAGAAGTCGCACTTGAGGGGCGGGAGGGGTTTGCCCTCAGGCTTGCTCCCGCCCTCACAGGGTCTGGGGTGTGCACTCCTGGACGGGGGCATCGGTGCCTCATGGGGACTGTCACACGGCGGGGCCCGCCGATCCCGTGGGATGGTACCTGTCAGAATTAACAGGCACAGCCAATAGCCCCGCTGGCGGCTGTGTGTTGGCCAGATCTTCCCAGAAAAGTCCTGTGGGTTGTAAACCCCCCAGCAGGGCGGGCCGCGGCCCCCTCTCACATGTGGGGCTGGAGAAAGCCGCCTGTGTCCCGGCCCCGCCGACAGCAGCCGCCCCTCTCCACAGTCAAAGAGAAGCTGCGCCTGGACCCTGACAGCGAGATCGCCACCACCGGCGTGCGGGTCTCCCTCATCTGCCCGGTGAGTCGCTGTGGGCCCCGCCCTCGCTCTCAGAGGCGTGGGGACGCCCGGGGCGGGCGGCGCTGGGCCAGGCCTGCTGACGTGCTCTGCCCCGCAGCTGGTGAAGATGCGGCTCTCAGTGCCCTGCCGGGCAGAGACCTGCGCCCACTTGCAGTGCTTCGACGCCGTCTTCTACCTCCAGATGAACGAGAAGAAGCCCACCTGGATGTGCCCCGTGTGTGACAAGCCAGCCCCCTACGACCAGCTCATCATCGACGGGTAAGGCGCCAGGGTGCGGGGAACCGCCCTGCCTGCTGGGCCGGGCTGGGCTTGGCCCCTGCACTGGGGATGAGCATCCGCCCATGTAGCCTCAAGGCCCCTGTGGTGGCTGTGCAAGTCCCAGGTTAGAGGGACAGATGTCCCTGCAGGACGTACAGTGCCTCTGCTGTGGGCAGCAGTGCAGCTGAGAGTTCAGAAGGGGGGCCCTTTGCCCTGTGTGACCCCGTGTTCTTGGTGTCTGTTTTCCCACATGACGGGACCTGAGGACCTCCGGCCCCCAGGCCGCTGCACGACTCAAGGGCTCACTCCCTGCGTCGCATGCGGCACAGCCTTGGTCACACCCTCCCCATAGGAGGGGGAAAAGACATGTCTCCCCAGATTCTGTTCACGCCCCACTTGTTCCCCTCATGAGCGGCGCCGGCGTATAGCCTGGTTGTTTCCTGGCCCAACCAGCAGGCCCTCCCCCACCAGGGGGACAAGGGGAAAAAGGCCGTTCTCCCCAGAAAGGAAACTTTGCTCAGGTCTTAGGTTTCCGAAACCGAGCCCAGCACCTGACCGAGCAGCTCCCGCCAGGCGCCAGCCACACCCGCCCCGTCCCCAGAGCCGGTGGGGGCAGGGAGAGGCGGTAGCCCGGGTCGGAGCTGCCGTGCACGCCGCCAGCTCTGGAACCACCAGCCCGTGAAGGCCGAGACTCATAATTTGGGATGTGTGCTCGTGGTGGGGATGGGAACGACCCCTCGACCTACAGGGCTGGGCACGGGTTTGTTCCCGCCTTCGAGCACTCGTCTCTGTCACTGCTCGGGGTGGCCAAGCCCGCCCTCCCAACTGTCTCGGGAAGTGGGCCTTGATCACCTGCCTCACAGATGAGGAAACAGGTTCAGAGGGGATGGCTACCAGCCCTGGGACCCCCACCTCGCAGGAGCTGGGCCGGGACTCAGGTCCAGGTCCGGCCAGCTCTGAGCCCGGGTCCTCTTGGAGGGGCCGAGCCGCAGCCCCGTGCGCTGCCCAGCCTCAGGGTGGAGTAAGGAGGCCCCTGGGGCCGGCGCGAGGCCTGGGCCTGAATGGCAGCTCTGTCCCAGCCCGGCAGCTGTGCAGCCCATCGCGCCCCCCCTCCCCCCCAGCAGGCCGGGAGTGGGTCACTCAGGCTCGGGTGGTAGCAGCTCTGACAGCTCCAAGGACAGATGGGGCTGGGCCGAGAGCTCTGTCCCATACAGAGCACGGTCCCAGCAAACCCGTGGGGCCTGGGTGTAGCAGGGAGGCCTGCTGGAGGAAGCGTCCTCGGTTTACACGTGTATTCCTCGGGGCTCTGTCACCTTGTCCCTTCCTGTTTCTGAGCTGGGTTATCCAGGGATCCCCAGGAGGACTCTGTCACAGACCCTGCTTTCAGGGTACTCCTCCCTGAGCGTGGGGGGCAAGGGGAACCGAGCCAGACCGAGATCCACTGCTGCTCTGGCCCCACCTAGAGGAGGAAGGGGAGCTGTAGGGGGCTCGGGGGTGCGCAGGAGTGTCCAGGTAGAGAGTGCATTGCAGGCAGAGCTGTGTTCACTGGGGTGGTGGGTCTGAGCATGGTGATGGAGGGACGCATGTGGTTGGGGTTCCACTGGCCCCAGAGGGTCCCTTGGGGCAAGACGGCTTCCCTCCTGTGTGACTGTGACCCAGGTGGTCACTGAACAAATGCTGGGAGCCGTGGTGGACGCTGCAGGTCTGCCCTGGGCATCGGCTGTTCCTCAGGTCTCCGCGGCTGCCAGACATGGTGGGTGCTGTGCCCACCTTGTCCTTTTGCGTGTGG
>NW_011889240.1:134389-142522 GCF_000151845.1 Pteropus vampyrus
TCCCTTGGGGCAAGACGGCTTCCCTCCTGTGTGACTGTGACCCAGGTGGTCACTGAACAAATGCTGGGAGCCGTGGTGGACGCTGCAGGTCTGCCCTGGGCATCGGCTGTTCCTCAGGTCTCCGCGGCTGCCAGACATGGTGGGTGCTGTGCCCACCTTGTCCTTTTGCGTGTGGGGAATCTGAGGCCCATGGTCAGGAAGTGGCAGGGAGTAGGACTGGAACTTTGGGCCTCAGGTAGCTCACCGTCCCCTCCCTGGACCCCAGTTTCTCCATCTGTGAAGTAGGCCTGGCCAGCGGCCCCTCAGAATGGTGCCCAGGGCCGGCACACGCCGCATGGGCCTGGCTCGCTGTGGGCACGCTTGGAGGGTGCTGTGGTTGTAGGAGTGAGGCGCCCTGTCTCCTCATCTGTCAAAGCGGGGGCCGCACACAACCGGGATGGTGGGCGGGGGTAGCTCCGTCGGGGGCATTGGAGGGAGGGCTGTCACTGTGCCACACACAGCCGCACGTGTGCGACTGCAGGCCCCCCTCCCTCCAGGACCTCAGGTCACCAGGCCCTGGCTGGTGCTGTGCTGAGTGAGCTCCCGCCAGAGTCCAGGGAAGCAGGGAGGGGAGTGGGGTACGGCTCAGCAGGCCTAGGAATCAGCCTCTGCCCCCACCCCCAGGCTGCTCTCCAAGATCCTGAGCGAGTGTGAGGACGCGGACGAGATCGAGTACCTGGTAGACGGCTCGTGGTGCCCGATCGGCACGGAGAAGGAGCGCAGCTGCAGCCCCCAGTGCCCCATCCTCGTGCTCGGTGAGTCCCGGCCCAGGCCCCCCCGCTGCCCCGTGCTCCGCCCCAGCCTGCATTCCAGGGGCCTGGTGATTTCTGAGTTGGACTGTGCCCTGCCGTGTGGCGTTTTCGGTGGCGTTTTTATTTAAGATGCGGCCACCTGGTGGAGTCCATCCCCCAGAGCGTGGCCTCTTCCCGCGCGGAGGCTGCGGACTCTGCACTGGAGACGGCAGTGGTTATTGGGCGCCTGCTGTGTGCAGCGCCCTATACCGGACACCCCGGCCTCAGGGCCCATGCACCACGAGGTGGATGCGACGTCCCAGGGGCCCTGCCACCTCGGTCTCCCCACGCTGGGCCAGCAGCCGCCCTGAGCGCCTGCTCCTGTCGCCCTCAGGCACCTCGGACACCAATGGCCTTGCGTCCACCCCCAGCGTCAACGGCGGTGGCGGTGGCGTGCTTGGGGGCTCCGGCGGCGGGGGCGGCGTGGCGGGCGGCGTGGACAATGGGAAGCCAGGCACCGACGTGGTGGACCTCACGCTGGACAGCTCCTCGTCCTCGGAGGAAGAGGAGGACGAGGACGAGGAGGACGAGGACGAGGACGCCCCCCGGCCCAAGCGCCGCTGCCCCTTCCAGAAGGGCCTGGTGTCCGCCTGCTGACCGCTGACCGCCGGCCGGCGGACCTGACTTCCCGGTGCTCACGCAGAGGGCGCAGCAGCCGCGGTGCAGGGCGGTGGTTTTTTTTTTTCTTTTTATTGTTCATATGGTTTTTCCACCCCTTTCCCTGGCTCCTGGCACCTGTACCTCTGGACTCTCCTATTGGAGGATTAAAAAAAAAGTAAAATGACAAAAAAAAAAAATTTGAAACAAAAAAAAAAATCAAACTTTTAAAAAACAAGGCAAGCCACCCACACAGCTGCTTCCCGGCCGAAGTAGGGCGGGCGGGACCAGGACACTGCGCCCTCCGGACGCCCCCCAGGGGCCTGGGCTGGCGGGGTGGCAGGGAGGACCGACAGGCTCCCCGGTGGCAGCCGCGACTTGGACATTCGTCTTTCCTTTGCATTTCTCCTCTTTGCGAACGTGTCCTCTCGCCCAGAGACCCTGGAGCGCGCCGCTGAGCAGCGAGCGTGTCAGCCAAGAAGCCATGGAGTGGGTTGGGGCGGGGAGGGGGGCAGCGGGGTGCGGGCAGGGGCGGGGCGGGCGGGCCGGGGAGGGCTTAGCCACAGATGTGTTGTATTTTTTGAAAGTGCAATAACTTGGTATTTTGAAGACCCAGCACGTGGCCAGGACCCCCTGCGGCGGGCGGGGTCCCAGGGTGCTGCAGCGTGTGGCGTGGGGGGGGTCTCAGTTTTCTCGCCAGCTACCTCGGTAACTCCAATTCAGGTTCACTTCCCTACGGAGCAGCGCAGGTGCCGCCACGGGGGGGGCGGCCATCTCCGAGGGGCCGCGGGGGCTTCACCCCGCCCTCTCGATTCGGGGCGGCTCCTTCCCCCTCTTCTTGCTCTTGGGTTTTCCGACGGGTACAAGGCCTACCCGGCACCCCCTGCCCCAGGAGCCTCACTCGTCTTCCAGCAGGACTGGGCTGGGGGCTGCCCCGCAGCTGCGTGCCGGGCCTCGGGGGTCCAGCGACCACAGAGGCGTCCGTGGCGCCCCAGATGCCTCCAGGGACCCGCAGCTGGGTGCCCGGCCTTCCAGAGGCCACGCTTGCTTCCCCAGACCCCCTCTGCCCACCCTTCTGTTTTGCTTTTCTTCCTCCCCATCCTTTCTCCTCCCAGCCCCAGGATAATTTTCCTTTGTATAAACAACTCTCCTGTCAGGAAGCAATATCATTTCAGGTCTAAAGACGAAAGGGACATAAATCTGGTCGAGGGCAAATTCAGTTTTACTGTATAAACTCCGTCGCGCGGTCCGGCTCCCCTCTGAGGGCCGCTGTTTTCTAATATTTGTATTCTAATTTAATTGTTTTTAAAAAACACAAATAAAAAGGTCAAGGTGAAGCCACCAAGGCGTCAGCCTCTCTGTGCGTGGGGGCGTCGGCTGGGGGGCGAGGGGACCAAGGACCAAAACTTGGCCCCATCCAGTTCTTTCCCTTCCGCTGTGTGCCATCCAGGATTCAAAAGGCGCCACGTTGGTCACGTGCAGAAGGTTTCACTGCTGGGCCCAGCATCCAGTCTACTGGGCTGCACTTGGCGTCCCAGCTCCCAGAAAGAGGCTGGATGCCAGGAAAATGTGGATGACAACCACTAGGAGGGCTGCGGGCAGAGTGACAGGTGCTGGTGACGATGGGGAGGGGCTGGGACCCTCAGGCGTGTGGTTGGGAGTGTAGGATGGGGCAGCCACTGTGGAAACAGTCTGGCGGTTCCAGAAAGTTCATCGTGGAGTCCCGTCTGACCTGGCCATTCCACCCCAGATCTTCCCCCAGGGAGAACGAAAACCTGCATCCACCTGAAAACTTGCACGTGATAGTCATAGCAGCATCAGTCAAAAGCCAAAAGACAGGCATGAGCCCAGTGTCCAGCAGCTGAAAACTGGATAAAACGTGGTCCATCCATGCACCCTCGGAGTGTCACTCGACCACGGAAAAGAGGGAGGCGCCGACTCTCGCCACAACGTGGACGGACCTCGAACACACGACGCTCAGCAAGAGACGCCAGACACGGGCCCCACGGTGTGTGACTCCATCTCTGTGAAACGTCCAGAACAGGCACGTCCATGGAGGCAGGAAGTGGGTTAGTAGTTGTCAGAGGCTGGGGGCGGGGATGGGAGCGACTGCCAATGGGGACGGGGCTCCTTTTTGGGGTGACCGTGTTCTGTGACGTTTCACAGTTCTTCCAACGTGCTACCACCACTGGTTTTACAAGGGTGAATTGCAGGTGAATGCTCCCTCGACTAAAAACCGAAGCCTGTCTCCTCGGTGGAGGGGATGCAGGAGCGTGAGCGAGGAGGCCGCGTGGGCTGAGGGGCTGAGGGGCTGAGGGAGCTGCTTCCGTCGCCGTCCCGATCGGGGGCCTCTGGCGTCCCTCGCGGCGGTCGGCCTTGGAAGCGGTCGGCCTTGGAAGCGCTGCCCCCCACCGCCACCTGGCGAGAACCGGAGACCTGGGTTCCCATCTGCAACCGTGGACCAACTGAATGCGGACAGGTGAGCACCCTTGTGCTGAGGGAGGACCCCCCCACCCCAGATGTCACCCCAAATCCCTCCCCAAGCCCTCCACTTGGTGATGTTTCCTGCCAAGGACCAGGCCAGGCCCCACGGATCCCCTGCGGCCCACTTCCCAGAGCCCGGCTGGTCCTCACAGGCCGTGACCATGGCCACCTGTGCCCCCTGGTGCCCCTGTCACCCACCCCCACCCGGGCCCTGCTGGCTTGAGTATGACTGGAACAGGGAGGAGGGCTCTCCCCAGGGCCCCCAAAGCAGCCCCGTTTGGTCTCCCCAACCCAGACCCCTGCCTCAGTAAGTGGGCCCCAGCCCAACTTCCTCCCTGGGGATATGGGGCGAGCACCCAGCTTGATCCTCGATCATGTCACTAGGGGCCTCTGGCAGACTTGGGGTTCTCTGGCAGAGGCCACCCTGCCCAGAGCCTCCAGGAACCTTGTAGTTACGGGTGACGGAAGAGCTGGCCAGTCCCCACCATCCCCCTTCCTGGAGCCACCTGCCTGAGCCTGGGGGTGTCCCCTCCTCTGTAGGGGCCCAGGCACTGACATTGACAGTGACACCCACCCCATCCCGGAGCCCAGAGGCAGGGTCCCTGCATCCGTGCCCTTCCCTGCCCCACTCCACCTCCCAGGCCTGGCAGGAAGCATCAGGCTGAGTTTGGGGTCCACTCGCTAGAACCCAGTTAGGGGGTCCCCAGTGGTGTGGACGAGGGGCCCAACGCGTGGGGAAGGACCACCCAAACCCTCCATCCCTGCTCCCCAATCTCCCCAACAAAACACAACATCAAAATCAGGCAGCGGTCGTAACAGGCTGCGTTTAGTGGTTTTTTTATGTACAAGAAAAATGATTTTTTTTTTGTCTGGTTTTTCATCATCTTTTCTCTTTTTGTTTTTATTACTTTTAAAGCTTCTCCCCCCACCCCCCAAAAGTGCATTTTTATCAATTGATTTTTTTAATCTCCCACATTTTATAAAGACTCTCAAATACAGTCTATGGAATGTCTGTGCTCTGTGCCCCCAGAGGCGCCGCCCCCCCAACCCCCCATTCGCCAGGCCTGGCCCCCCAAAGTCCAAGGCACCTCGTGTTGGGCCTGGGAGGGGTAGGGGGGAACCTGGGCATCAGGACCCCTGGCCATGCCCTCCAGGCAGCCCCGGCCGTGGGCTGAGGGTCTCCCCGGCCCCATCTCCTGGCCCTGCTCCCCACCCCCCATGTAAATCTATGTATTTAGTGCGAGCTAGTCTTAACTCTGAGGTTATGACTCCTGGGCGCCCAAGCCCCCAGGCCCTGACCCGTCCTGTGCCAGCCAACACCCCATTCCAGGAAGGCTGCTTCCTCAGCTTAAATAACTTTTTAAAATAAAACTGCAAATATAAATATCTTTCTTTCTCAAAAAATAGGATTTTTGCTTTTTTTGTTGGTTTTTAATTTTTTTTCCTTTCACTCTGTCTCGCCTCCTACAATCCTGGCTGCCTGGACGGCCTCGGTCCTGGGGGAGCCCCGGCCCCCACCTCGGTCCCACCATGTGCGACGTGGCCACTCCCGTCACGGCCGATGGGTCTCAGTAGTGCAGACTCCCCAGAAGACCCTGGAGGGGACTGGGGGACCCTCCCCTCCCACCTGAGACCCCCCTCGAAAGGAAGCAGAGGAACAGCCCTGTACAAACAGGGTAACAAGACGAGACGGCCACGTAGGGTCTCCTGGGCGGGCCGCCCCAGGGGGCAGACTTTGGTATGGCCCGCTGGAGCCCGGCTGGGCACAGGCCCACACCCGTGCCAGGCTGGGCCTGGTCCGGCACTTTACATTCACTGGTTTTTAATTTTTTTTTTTTTTTTAATTTTTTTGCCTTTTTTTTTTTTTCTCATAATCTCAAAAGGCGGGGTTGGGGTTGGGGTGGGGGGCTAGGCAAGGAGCAGCAGCAAGGGTGTTGATCTCCCTCAACCTGGGCAGGCTGGAGACTGCTCCAGGTCGGGGCTCCCGCCCCCCCCCCCCCCACCACCTCCCATCCTGCCAGGCCCAGCACCCCGCCCCGGAGCCCCTGCCTGAAGCCCCCCGCCCGGACCTCACTCCCGCACACACGCGCGCACACACATCCACCCAACTTCACCAAGAGGATGGAAATAACAATTTCGCTTTGTTTCGTTTTTTTTTTTTTTTTTTTTACCAGGGCAGTTAAAAAAAAAAAAAACACCCCAAAAAAGAAAACACAAAAAAACCCCAAACAACCAAACAAAAAAACTTTTCGCTGTGTCCTTTCCGACCAGTCAGCACGTTCCCCCTCCAATTTTTTTTTTGTTTGTTTGTTTCCTGAAACGCGAGAATTCAGCAGTATCTTTGGCAACACTTTATCACGACCTTAATTTAAAGAATAAAAATAAAATTGATCCACGTCTATATACAGTATGTGATTGCGCGAAGTTGGGGGGCCGGGCCGGGCGGGCGGGGGTCCCAGCTCTGGGCCCATGCAGACGCTTCGGCCCCCGGGACAGGCTGGCGGGTAGCAGAAGATGGGTTAAGGCGGAGTGGGTGGGCAGGGCTGGCGAAAGCTGGGGGTCGGGGTTTAGTGCAATTCCCAAGGAGCTTTGTTAAAGTGTACTCGGCGGGGCTCAGCCCTTGCCCCCGCCACAGTCCCAGAGGCCTCGATCCCCCAAGCTCGGTCACCCCCACGGCCAGGACGACAGCTATCATTTTTCAGTTGGTTTTATTGCGAGGAGGTGTGTGGGTGGGGGGAGAGGGAGCTGTGGGGGCGGGGGTGGTCTCTGGCCTGGGTGCTCGAGCTCTCTGCAATGGCCTCCACACGTGGTCCTCTGAAAGAGCCTGCCCCGTGACTCGGGTGTGAACCGGGCCACCTGGCCCTGGGCTCCCCTGCCACCCCCTCAGGAGGGGGGGTCCTGAGACATTTGGGGGGCTGACGGGCTTGCGGGGGGTGGGGGTGCCAGGAGGAGATGAAAACTATCCTGTAGAAAGAACGGTGAAAGTTGCCTTCTGAAAAAGCTTCCCTTTAAAAAAAAGAAAATGAAAAAGATGAGAAGATGGGGTTTGTCACAGAGCACAGGGGGACCAGGAGACGGGCCAGCAGCAGGGGCACCCGCCTTGGGCTTCAGCGAGGAAGGGTCTCAGCTCAGCAGGGTGTCTATGTACAGGCCCCACATAGGCATTGCATATGCGAGAGGGAGTCGGGGGTGCGGGTGCCCAGGCTCTGGCACCCTGGCCTCCCCTGCCCTGGCCCCTGTCCGTGGCCTGTGGCTCGGTCGACACCGGGCCTTTGGGGAGCCAGAGGCTGGGGGAGGCCGGCGCCAGCCCCCAGGTGACAGTCAGTGCCTTTGAGTAAAAAGAGGGGTGCCTGGGGGGTGCAAGCCCTGGAGGTGGGGCCTCCTGTCACCCACCTCCCCGGAGATGGCATAGCCACAATGGCAGCTCCTCAGTGGCCCCAAGGAAGGGCAGCTATGTTGAGGGGCTGGAAGCCCCGAAGTGGGCGGGGATGGGGGGGGACAGTGAGGATGGGGGACGGGGGCAGGGCTGTACTGCTCTGGCTGGTGGGAAGGCCAGCCCTCTCTCGGGCCCATCCCTGAGCTGGGCAGTCAGCGAGGAGGGTCCCCACGGACATGGGTGGCCACTGTATGGCTAGCAGGGATGAGACATTTCTTAAATCGGAACCAAAAAAGGGACAGAACGGGAGTGGGGGACACGGCAGAAACACAAAAATCCCACAGCCCTGCCTGCCGGGCAAGCCCAGCGGTGAAGCACAAACGCCCTCCGAAGCCCTCGCCCTCGCCCTTGCCCTTGGCCTCGGCCTTCCTGACCCACTTCTCACCTCCGGGAACAGAAGTGGATTCTACGTCTGGTGGTGGGTTTTTTTTTTTATTATTTTGTACAAAAATAAATCGACTTTTAGGAATTTCTTTTTGCTCTCTCTCTCGCTCTCTCTCGCTCGCTCTCGCTCTCATTTTTTTTTTTTTTTTGTCTTTTCGACTTTTCATAGAAGTTGGTTGCAACTTGTAAACATGTTTTTAAATTAAGATAAAGTGTAGTACCCGTTCTGTTACAAAGTGCCGAGACTTCTACTTGTGGTTGGTGATCTTTCCTTCCCTCTCCTTTTGTGAAATCTTGTTTTTATTGCTTTTGTGACGCTGGAACTTCTGGATTCTCTCCCCCTCATCCCTGCCACCGTGAGACCCTGGGTTCCCTCTGCCCTCGACTGTTTCACCCCACACT
>NW_011889240.1:143920-145932 GCF_000151845.1 Pteropus vampyrus
CGGGTCCGCCGAGCCCCCCACCCCGGACGCGGGGCTTGCGGCCGCGGCGTGAGGGCACCCCGTTGCAGCCGTCCTTCTTGAGGTGTCTGTGCAGGTGGTCGGAGCGCACGAAGGTCTTGCAGCAGCTGTCGCACTGGTAGGGCCGCAGGCCGGTGTGCACGCGCATGTGGTTCTTCAGGTCGTAGTTGTGGGCGAAGGCCGCCCCGCACTGCTGGCACAGGTACGGCTTCTCACCTGTGTGCTTCCTCATGTGCACCTTGAGCTTGTCCTGCCTGTAGACGGGGCGAGGGTCAGCGGGCGCCGGGCCAGGCCCCTTCCTGGGCCAACCCCCTGACCCCCGCTGGCCTCGAGCTTGAGACCGTGACCCCTTCTGGACGGTAGGCTGCGGCCCGGCACAGTCCTGGGCGAAACAGGAAAAGGGGGTGCACCGAGGGCCCCCACAGGTCTGGAAAGGGCCTTGGACCCTGCCTGCTGCGTGGCCTTGGGCAACGACCGAGCCTCTCTGAATCCCTTTCCTACCCACAGAAGGAGGCCGGTGATGGGCCCCCTGCCTGGGGCTCTGCCAAGCCTCCCGGCTGCCCGGCCAGATGCCGGCACGGCTGGGCCCCGGTGGGAACAGTGGGGACTCAGACTGCTCTAGCGCTGCATGGAGACTCCCCCGGCTGAGGCGCAGGCTCGGAGACGGAAGTGACTTGCACGGAGCTGCACAGCGGGCCGGGGGCTGCGCTGAGGTGGGGGGGAGGGGGAGGCAGCGCCAGTTTCAACACCCCGAGCCCGGGCCCGGTAATTATAGCCCCGGCCACCACAGGCCCTGCTTACTCAACTCTCTAGTGTGACTCAGAGGGGCCCCTGGGCTCCCGGGCCTGGAGGGAGGGGTGGAGGCTGGGCCCCTGGTTGGGGACAGAGAGGAGCCAGGTGGGCGTGTGGGGGAGAAGAGGCCTGGGCTGGTGCCCCGCTCTGTGCCTCAGTTTACCTGACTGGCAAACGGGATCGGCCCTGGGCTCGGGATGGGGTGGCCGAGAGTACTCTAGATCAGAAGGAAATTGAGCCTCTGGCCTATAGTCGGAGTCATGGGTCATCCTGGTCCCCTCTCCAGACCCTGGCTTGCTGGGTCCTCACCGAGCTGCTCCTCCGGGGTCCAGAGACCCACGAAGGCAGGGCCCACAGCCATGTCCACGCCCCCACCTGGAGAGAGAGGGAGCCTCCTAGACTACCACATTCTCAGCAAAGGTGGGGGCAGGTCATCGACTAGACTGCCCGCCTCCCTGGCAGTACCCTTTGCCCCCTGCCTGGCACTCCCGGGCCCTAGAGTCCAGGCCACACCCTCCTCTCTGGCCCGGTGGGGAGGGGGCCAGGGGTCAGCCCCCAGGTCCCGTCCCAGTGGGGCAGGGCTAGGAAGCTGGGACAATGACTTCTTTCTTCAGCCTGGGTGGGAGTGTCTGGGGGAACCCCAGGGCGGGTATGGGTAGGGGTGGTGCTGAGTCACCCAGCCTGGCCAGGCCCCTGCATGCCAGCCCCCTGCCCCCACAGGGCTGGCCCACAAGGCCCAGCCAACCACCTCTGGACTCTTCAAGACCAAATCACAAATTTCCCCAAGCCCGGCCACAAACTCCTGTCCAGGGACCAAGCCCAGCGGCTCCTGCGCCAACTTTTCTCCACTGGCCACAGGGATCCTCCAGCTGAACTGGCCTCCGGGCCTTTGCACTGGCTGTTCCCGGTGCCTGTCCCTGTCCCCACACTCCCTCCCTCCCTCCCTCACCTCGTCAGGTCTCAGCTGTCTGTCTAACGCGGTGTCAACAGCCATCCACCCGCCCCCACGCGCCCCCACCTCGCTCTCCGCTGTTCCGCCAACTAGAGCTATCGATTCTGTGGTTTTCGCGTGCATGTGCTCCGCTGCCCCCATGGGGATTTTGGCCTGCCTCTCCTTCTGCATCCCTGGCACCCAGCAGGCGCTCCATAAATGCCAGCAGAATGGAGCAAGTTCCCTGGGCTCCCTGGGAGACTTAACGTGA
>NW_011889240.1:145982-149634 GCF_000151845.1 Pteropus vampyrus
GCCCCCACCTGGAGAGAGAGGGAGCCTCCTAGACTACCACATTCTCAGCAAAGGTGGGGGCAGGTCATCGACTAGACTGCCCGCCTCCCTGGCAGTACCCTTTGCCCCCTGCCTGGCACTCCCGGGCCCTAGAGTCCAGGCCACACCCTCCTCTCTGGCCCGGTGGGGAGGGGGCCAGGGGTCAGCCCCCAGGTCCCGTCCCAGTGGGGCAGGGCTAGGAAGCTGGGACAATGACTTCTTTCTTCAGCCTGGGTGGGAGTGTCTGGGGGAACCCCAGGGCGGGTATGGGTAGGGGTGGTGCTGAGTCACCCAGCCTGGCCAGGCCCCTGCATGCCAGCCCCCTGCCCCCACAGGGCTGGCCCACAAGGCCCAGCCAGCCACCTCTGGACTCTTCAAGACCAAATCACAAATTTCCCCAAGCCCGGCCACAAACTCCTGTCCAGGGACCAAGCCCAGCGGCTCCTGCGCCAACTTTTCTCCACTGGCCACAGGGATCCTCCAGCTGAACTGGCCTCCGGGCCTTTGCACTGGCTGTTCCCGGTGCCTGTCCCTGTCCCCACACTCCCTCCCTCCCTCCCTCACCTCGTCAGGTCTCAGCTGTCTGTCTAACGCGGTGTCAACAGCCATCCACCCGCCCCCACGCGCCCCCACCTCGCTCTCCGCTGTTCCGCCAACTAGAGCTATCGATTCTGTGGTTTTCGCGTGCATGTGCTCCGCTGCCCCCATGGGGATTTTGGCCTGCCTCTCCTTCTGCATCCCTGGCACCCAGCAGGCGCTCCATAAATGCCAGCAGAATGGAGCAAGTTCCCTGGGCTCCCTGGGAGACTTAACGTGACTCAACAACCAGAGCTCCCTGCTCCCTACAGGGCTCTGGGCCTCTCCCAGAGCAAAAACTCTCCTCCGGTCCAGAGGAGAACCACTCCCGAGAAAACGAGCGGCGAGTCCCGGCACCGTCCCCCGGCCGCCCGCAGCAGAGCCCGTGCGCTTCACACTCTGCGTGGCCCCCTGGTTCGGTGCCCGTGCTCCGCGCCCCCTTGCAGGTGCTCTCAGGGGGCACGGGGGGCACCCTGAAGCAGCGTGTGCTCGCACGTGTGCGTGGGGGCTCGGCGGGGGCGCTGGCTCACCTGGTGAAGCGGACCTTGCAGATGCTGCACTCGTAGGGCTTCTCGCCGGTGTGGGTCCGGATGTGCCGCGGCAGCTTGCCCGCGCCCTGGATGACCTTCTCGCAGATGGGGCACTTCTGGAAGGCCTTGGCCCGGATCTTCTTCTCCACCTTCTGCGACCAGGCGGGGTACACGTCGCCGTCGTGGGCGCCACTGAAGTACTTCAGGTAGTAGTCCATGACGCCCTTGTCGTCCGCCCGCGACTCGTCGTCGCTGTCGCCCGCTGCCGCCCCCGCCCGGCCCACCGACGACATCATCTGCTGCAGCAGCGTGCTGGCCGCCAGCCCATCCGCGTCGGTCCCGTCCCCGTCCTCGCCGTCGGCCGTGCCCGACAGGAAGCCCGGGGAGTCTCCTGGCTCTGGGGCAGCCTCTGACAGGGAGGCCACCTCCTCCTCCCCGCCCCGGCCATAGTGGCCATTCTGCGTGGCAGCAGCTGGCGGGGCCACCGGGGGCGGAAAGAGGCCCCCAGCAGAGGCGTCCTCGTCTCGCTCCGGCCACAGGCCCGGGTTGCTGTCGCCCTCGTCCCCATCCCCGGCTGCGGGCCGCTCAGCCGGGGGGCCCGGCCCGTAGAAGTCCAGGCCGTTGCAGTCGCCAGCGGCCACAGCGGCCACAGCAGCGGCCACGGCTTCCTTGGTGGCGTCCAGGTCGTCGTCAGATGCACCGAAGGCGGACCATGGGAAGTTGGCGGCGGCGGCGGGGGGCAGGCTGTTCATGGGGTTGCTCTGGAAGAACTCGAGGTACTCCTTGGCGCGAAGGAGATTTCGCTGATCAATTTGATCTACGAGGTCCAGCTGCCCGGCGTCGGCGCCCGCGTCGGCCGCCAGGATCTGCCGGTCCAGGAGGTCGGCGCAGACGTGGCTCACGGCGGGGATCTCGAGCAGGCGGGCGGCGCTGAGGATGTCGCCCACGTTGGCCGTGCTGACGGTGAGCGTGGCTGTGTAGGCAAAGTCCATGAGGGCCGTGAGCGCCTCGGCGCTGACGAAGTCAATCTCGTACACGTTCTGCTGGTCCACCACGGCGCCCGACGTGAACAGCTTCTTGAAGTACTGGCTGCAGGCCGCCAGCACCGAGCGGTGCGTGGGGAACTCGCGGCCCTCCACGAGGATCACCACGTCGCACAGCAGGCCCTGCGTCCGCTGCTCGTTGAGTCCACTCAGGATGTCGCTGCTGTGGTCGGGGAACGGGATCCCGATGGGGCCGTCCACGCCGCCAGCCATCTTCTGCGCCGAGACCTGCAGTGCGGCGGGGAGGGGCGGTTGTGAGGATGGGGGGCGCCTCGAGACCCTTGACATCAGTGCCCTGCCCTGGCTCCCAGCCTCGGTTTTCCCGCTGTGCACCGGGACAGTCCGTGCCTAGTTCTGCATTAGACCGCAGAACATCAGGTCACGCCAGCAAAACCCACTCCGGGAGCTTGTGGGATGAAGACTGGCACCTGTCCCTCCACCGGAGGGCCCACAGGAGCGCCGCCCACAGGGCACACAGTAAGTGCCGGTAAGTGCCGATACGAGTTGTTTCCTATTGAGTGTGAGCACAGGCTTCTGCTTATGCCCGCTCTGGGAGCCACGGCGGTGACCCTCACAGGCCACCTACTGTGCGCTTTCATGCCCAAGTCCCTGGCAGACCCGTGGGGAGCATCGTCTCTACCAAAGAGGTAAGAAGACAAGGTTCAGGGAGGGGCCACAGCCCGAGGCCCCACAGCAGTACCCCAGTTCAAACCTGGGGCATCTGACCTGAGAGCCAACATTCAGCGGGCCCGCCCGTCCACCCCCTCTGGGATCCCGGCACCCAACCCCCGACCCTCACTCCTGCCTTTCGGTGAGGCGGGGGCCTCGGTCTCGGAGGTTCTGAGTCAGCAGGAAGGGGCGAGGCCGAGACCCAGGGACTGGGCCAGGGTCACTGGGGCCATGGGCGTGCCCTGGCGGGGTGGGGTGTGACTCTGCAGGACAAACCCCTTCTTGCCTCATGGAGTCCCCAAGACTCAGCTTGGCCCTAGAAGTGAGTAATGGGAGAAACCAGGCCACCGCCACGAAGGAGGAATGGGGGCTGGGGCCCCGTCGGCCTCCTGCCTGCCCAGGCGCTCCCCAACTTTCCCGTCTGCACTGTGCGGCTGGGCCAAGGCCCTGTCACTTTCCAGACCTCGATGTCCCCATCTGTCGAATGGGCAGAGGCCTTCGGAAAAGCTAGGGCCGTTGCGAGGAGTCTGTCTCACCCCCTCCCCACCCCGCCTTTTTTCCGCCTTCCCCTGGGCTCTGACTCATCCACCCACTCGGGCTCTTGTGCAACCCTCTGGCTCCTGTCCCCACCCCTCCACCCTCTCCGGGGAGCCCCCGGCTGCCCCGAGCCACCCAACACAACCCACATTCCTCCAGGCCTGGCCAGCCAGCTCTTGGGCCAGAGGCCTTGGCCAGCAGGGAGAGGGCCGAGCTGGGCCTTTCTCAGCCTCCTAGGGACCCTGGGACCCCCAGCTCCCCAGGCAAGTGGCCCAGCCC
>NW_011889240.1:150536-156266 GCF_000151845.1 Pteropus vampyrus
CCCTCCCGCCCACCAAGCCGTCACCTCTTCCCTCTCCCTGGAAACTAAACTGGCTCTGCAGACACCTGACCCACATCCTCTCTCCAAGAGCACATGCCACCTGCCTGCCACGCCCCAAGCCACTACCCCACCTGGGCCTCTCAGGCCCTCTCTCCAAGAAAGAGGTGGAAGACCCTGCAATTGGGGGAGGAAGGACAGCTGAGCCCACTCAGTGCAACACCCACTGTGTGCCTCGTGGCTCCCTTTGATTGCAGAGGCCTGCCTGGCACCTGACACCTAGTGGGTGCCCCCACACATGGCAGTTTCCCCAGCAGTGATGACCCAACAAACTTCTCCGCTCCGGGAAGCCCCACCCCCACGCTGGCCGGGGCCAGGGTCCCCGAGCGCAGGCCCACACCCACCGGCCATCTTTCATCACAGCCCCACCCCCACGCTCGCGGCCTCCGCGGGATCCGGGGCCTTGCTGCTGACTTGGCGGCAGAGGGCAGGCCTCAGCAAGCTCCTCCTGGGCTGGAGGTGGGGTGCCCTCCTCCCTCTGGGCCGCTCCCAGGCCCCTACAATGGGCCCTCCCTGGGGTGGCACACAGTAGGGGTGCAGCACTCAACTGTATGAACCAAAGATCAAACAGCTACGGGCTGGAGAGAGCCCACACCCAGCCCTGCCTACCCGGCTGGCGGGCACACCCAGGACCGGGGAACGGTGCTGGTCCCACCTCCCACCTAACCTACGATCACTTGCTGCAGCTTCTTTCCAAGGCAGCAGCTCCCAGACCAGCTTTCAGCCCCCTTGGGGGAGGTCTCCTCTGTACCCTGGAACTTTCTGGAACTAAGCAGGCACTTTGATTTCATCCTGTCCACTGTAGAACCCTGGGCTCCACAGATGAGAGGAGGCTCGGGGAGGTGACCAGACCAGGGCAAGGACACAGAGCGGAGCAGCGACGGGTGGGGATTCAGCCTCCCTGACTTGGGCCAGCCTAAGCTGCTGCCACTCAAGACACCAGGGTAGGATCAGCAGGTGTCACCCAGGAAGGACACCAAGTCTGTAGGAAGGGTGTCCCGGGCATGAGGAACAGCAGAGGCGAAGGCCCTGGGGTGGGTGCTTGGGAGACGGGACCAGTGAGGAAGAAGCTGGGTTAGCAAGAGGCTCCCAGGGTTGGGCCAGCATCGCCCACCCACACGCCTCGGCAGGGAGAGGGGCAGCTAGCCGAGGGGGGGGGGCGGTGATCACCACCCAGCACCCTCCTGGAGGAGTGCCTGGAAGGGCAGCTTCACGAGGGGTCTGGGCCCCCGCACCCCCCACCCACAGAAAATACAAAAAGAAACCAAAGAAGGGACATTTAACACTACACGCCACACGCAGCGGCCCGGCTCCTCACTCCTGAGCTGGGTGACTTCAAGCAGGAGGCGGCAGCTTCTCTGTGCCTCTGTTTCCTCAGGGGTCCTGACCGTGGCAGGGGGGCTGGGGGAGCTCTAGGTTCAGAGTCCCACTCTTGTTCATTCTGCAAATACTGCTTGGGGACCTACTGTGTGCCGGCGCCAGTCCCTAAAGGCCCAGGGAGGCTGTTCACATCCCACCCCCCCACCCGCCACGAACGAGGGGCTTTTTGAACTTCACTTCCAAATGTTACTTCAGCCCCCTTCCCGACCTACCATGCGCCAAAGAAATGGGTCGGTGTGTACAAGCAGGAAGCCAGGGGAGTGAACCAGGCCCAGAGAGGGTGGGCGGCCGGTCCAAGGTCACACAGCAAGTCTGGTGCCCAGGTGTAGCTGCCAGGCCCACGCCCGGTCGCCCCCGCCCCCTCCCGGGCAGGCGGCTTGTGTTGCAAGGTTGGTCCTGACGGGTTACCCCGCCCTGACCTGGTGCCAATCTCTGCCTGGCCCGGTCCCTAGCTAGGGGTTTAATGGGACAGGAATTTGGCGTCCCGATGGGGGGGGCAGGCACCAAAGGTCCAGGGTGGCTGCTGGCTGTCCGCTGCCAGCCCACCCCCTGCCCGCCTGCCCTCACAGGCCTCCCTCTGGCCAGACACCAGCAAACAGGCCCTCGGCCATTTTATGTGTCCATTTATTGCCCTAAATGGGGAGGGGCTTCCTGCCCGGGCCTTAAAGGGCCAGAGGCAGGAAGGCTGCAGGCCCAGTGGGAAGTATGTGTGGTGGGGTGTGGGGGTAGGAGGATGAGGTAGTCACAAGGATCCCATCTGACCCCCAACTCACCGGTGGGGCACAGGCCCACCCTGGTCCCACACTCTGCGTGCTGTCATGGGCAAAGTACAGCACAGACACCAAGACTGGGTTCCAAGAGAAAGGCCCAGGAAGACAGAACCAGCCACAGCGAGGTGAAGGAATGAGCTTCCCGTCAGCAGGGGAAGCAAAGCCAGGCTTCAAAGAATCCCATCACTGTCTAGCCCGCCCTCACTCAGGCTGCACCTGCTCATCCAAGACGCTCAGGAGAGCCCCAGTGACCTCCAGGAGCCCTGCCCCTCTCTGCCTCCAGGCCTCTCCTTCCCTCCCCTGAGGCCTGCCTGTCACCTGGAGGCACTTGCACAGGCACAACCCCTACCCCCAACTTCAGCCTGAGCAAGTGCAGGGCTGAGCCTGGGAGCCCCAAAAGGACGCTTGGCCTGTTGGGCCCCCAAGCCCTATGCCTACAAATCCAGCCAGTTCCCTCCCATCAAACACATCCTGACGAGAGGTGGTACCCAGCCTTGTTTTCCAGTTAAACCAGAAAGGCGTGGGTGGGGACACTTCCACCAAGTGGCTGTCCACAGCCCGCTGGGGGGACAGATGGACGGGCTGGTCCTTTGGCCTCGCTCCTCGGGAGCACCAGGTTCTCCACGGGGTACCTTCTGGGCTGCGGCACCCCAAGGGCAGCGGCTGCCCAACAGGGGCTGGGGGGAGGGGAGGCCTGGCCGAGATCATCTCAACACCCATGGCGCAGCTCCGGGGGGCGGGGCACGTCATCGCTGTCCCACTTCACAGGTCAGGGAACCGAGGCTCAGGGAGAGAAAGCAACTCGCCAGGTTCACGCCGCAGAGCTGGATCTGAACACCGGCCATCTGCCTCCATTCTACCCAACGAGTCCTCCCAGGGCTCGCGTCCTCGCCCCACACATACTGCCCCCAGGTCCCAGCAGGTGACTAAAGCCCCCACCCTGGGGGCTGAGGATGGCTTATTCTCAAGTCCCTTGGGAGCTGCCTAAAGATGGCCCAGAAAAAGGAGAGGCTTGTCAGAGGTCACCCAGCACGCCCAGGGCAGGGCTGGAGGCCAGCGGACACCTGTGGGCCTAGGGCAGGGGCCTGACCCTGGATCATCAGCACTGGCATGCAGGAGGGGCTCCCCCAGGCCCTGACACGACACAGCAGTCGCTCAACAAACATTCCTGAGGCATCGCTGAGTAAATCCTCGCGATGACACTCTGGGGCTGAAGGTAATCTCCTCACTGTACTGATGGGAAAACTGAGGTTGGCAGAGGGGAGGTCACCTCCCTTGGTGGACCTCAGGGCCAGGCTGGGATTGGACCACACTGGCCCCCACCCAAGCCTGTTCCTCTGGTCCCCACTGCCCAGGGCTGTTGCAGGGCGGTTTACAGCCTCTCAGGTGCCTGGAGCACAAAGTGACAGGTAAGGGGTGCCAAATGTCTGAGGCATCCAACTGGTGCAAACTCCCTTAGGATCCCTGTCGAATCGAGATGACCCACGTGCCACCCCCACCAGGGAGAGAGAGAACACAGGTAGATCTGCAAGCAGCACCTGGAGGGACCCTACGACAACTCCATTTTATGCGCCAAGAGACCAAGGGGCACATCCAAGGTCAAAGAGCCAGTGCTCCAGCACCGGGAACCCCAGCAGATGCCCTCCTCGGCAGGTTCCGCTTTGGAGGGGCTGGCCCTGAGTCTTGGCTCTTGGGAGGTGACCTCCTCAGGTGTAACGAGTTGTAAAAACCAAGCCCTGCCCGTCTCCAGGGGCAAGGTGCCCAGGTGCAGGGCTGTGGCTCTGAGGGGGTCTTAAAGGTGCCTGCCAGGGAACAATGGGAGGCAGGAGGACCAGGGCTCATGCTGTGTGACCTTGGGCCCCTCGGGCCTTCTCTGAGCCTCACCATCCTCTTTGGACAAAGAGTTTAATAAGCCGGGGTGGTGGGGGGGGCGCTCCATTTGGCCGACAGGTACCTGCTGTCAACCTCGCTGCCTGCTGGAAAACAGGTGAGCAGGCACCCCTCAGCCATGACACAGGGGAGACTTTGGACAAGTCCCGAGCCAGAAGGCAGAACACAGGGGTCAGACCCAGCTCTGGCTGGGTGACCTTGGGCTGCTCTCTGCTTCCCTCTAGGCCTTGGTCTGTCCAACACAGCCCCCCCAAGTCCCCACACTCATGTTCAGACTCTCCTCTGGGCTTCAGTTTTCTCATACGTCGATAGGGACAGCCACCAGCCAGACCCAGCTGTGGGTCACAGGGCCCCAAGGAAAAGAAAGGAAGTAAAAAAACAGGACTTGCTACTGCCCTGGAACCTCCCCTAAGTGGTGAAGGCTGAGCTCGGCTGGGCCTCAGTCTTCCTCACAGAGATAGGGGCGCACCGACTCCCTGCAGCCACCCGGCAGCTTCTCCAAGGGCTTCGGCTGAGAGCTGCATGGCTCCTGGCCCCGCCACGGTGCTGACTGGCCACCCCACAGCCAATCAGAACTGAATAATAAATACCCCCCCAAAGTGACCCACGAATTAAAATTTCAGTGTCCCCGATGGCTCCTCTTTCTTCATTAGGCATGCGGATCCCAGGGCTTCGCTCTTCCAGCCACTGGCTCCTGCCCCCCCTTCTCCCCCAGGCTCCCGTCTCCACAGCGATGGCTGGCTGGCTGGCGGTAAACAGAGCCCCGAGCCCAGACGACAAGTGCCAGGCCCCAGAGGTTTAGGGGCCCCACCGGGGGTGGTCCTCCAGGGAGAATATCCCCTGCCTGGAGCCCTTGGGCCAGGCAGCAGTAGGGCCCAGGCTAGACTCCCGGGACCTCTCCCAAGACCAACCCTGCCAATAGGAAGTGATCTGCTGGTTCTGGGGAGAGCCCCCCCAGTATGGGAGCGGCACACTCAGGGTTACGCCCTGGCCGTGTTGGGGGTGGGGGGTGGACATGGAATCCCGGACGCCCTCTCTGGCCAGCCCTGCCCCCAGAAGCAGCTGGCTGGCGAGGGGGGGGGTGAACCAGGCCTGCCACCCATGGGTGAGCCAGGTGGGCACACCCGGGGAAGGGGCACCAACACCTCTCTCACTTCCGCCGCCTGGCTACGGGTAGAGAGGAGTTGCCTACCTCCCTTTCACGGCTCTGCCAACTACTGGCTGCGTTCCCCAACCAATTAGTGGGCGCCCACTGGGTGCCGGGGCCTGGCTGGACACCAGTCTCTTGCTGCGGTTCACCGAGCTCCCCAGCCAGCCGGCCGGCCAGCCAGCGCCGGCAGCGCTTCCCAGAACCTGCAGAGGCCTAAGCCCGGGGTTGCACCAGCGTTCTGCTCAGGCCCCTGCCTGGTTCCCAGGCCCCGCGCTGACGGAGGAGGCCGGTTCCAGGCCAGGGAAGGAGGTAGAGCGAGGGAGGAAGCCGGATCCCACCAGCTCACCCCCTCCTCTGCCCGGGCTCAGGGTTCGCACGTGGTGGTGGCGTCAAGGGGAAGGAGGGGGGTCCGGGCTAGAGGAGACGGGGTCACGCGCTTTGGGGGCGCGGGCGGGGGAGAGGGGTGCTCTCTGCCCCCTCCCC
>NW_011889240.1:157017-163633 GCF_000151845.1 Pteropus vampyrus
GCAGCAGGCCGCCGGCGCGGGGCACCCTGGGACTTGTAGTCCGAGCCGGCTGCCACCTGCCAGCCGCAAGCGGCGGGAGGACTACGACACCCAGCGGCCGCCGCGGCCGCCCACCCGGACACCCCACCCCTTCCCCCTCCTTTGCAAAGCCCCCCTCCCTGTTTTTTCAGCCCCCTCCCCCCATCCCCCATGGAGCTCAATCCTGGCCAACTCCAACGTATACACGCAGCACCGAATAGGCCCCCGGGGGGCGAGAGCGCCCCCAGTACCCAGCTGCAAACTTAGCACGCGACGCGCCCCCCTAGCTCCCCACGCCGGCTCCCCCCACCCTCAATACAGCCCCGCTTCCCCTCCCCCGCTCCCCGCGCGCCTGGGAGCCCCGAAAAGCCATGCACCCGAGGGGAAGGGGCTGGCTCACAAGCCTATGTACTTCGCCCCCAATCCCCCCTCCCAAGCGGCGCCCCCTACCCGCGCTTGAGATTTCAGGGAGCCTCCAGCCTCCCGGCAGCTGCCAACCACCCCCTCCTCTGAAACTTGCGGAACGGCCCGGCTCCCCAGATTTCTCCTTCCCGAGAGGGCAGGGGTGGGCGCAGCGCCCCCGGCCCGTCTCCGCCCTGCACCCTGTGCTGGGGGCCGCGCCGGGCGCTGACTTACCTCGCGGGGCCGGGCCAGGGCCGGGCCGGTCCGTGGCGCGCGGGGCCGGGGCCCGGAGTTAGGACTGGGCTCCTCGGCTGCTCGCCTCCGGGGTCCGCGTCTCGCTTTCCCCCTCGCTCGCTCTACCCTCGTCGCTCCCTCGCTCCGGCGGCGGCGGCGGCGTCACTGCCCCTACAGTAACTGTACAGTACAGCCAAAGCCCCGTATGATGCTCGCGACTCCCTTCCTGGTTTCTCCGAGGGCAAGAGGGGTCCTCCCTTGTCTTAAAGGTGCCGCAGCAGCCGCCCCCCCCACGCCCAGCCCGCCCCCCCCCACCCCGGCCTCGGAGGCCAGAACAGGCTCGGCAGGTCCCCTCTTGCCACGTCTCTGCCCTCCCGTGGGGCTTCGCCCGCTGCGCCGGGGAGACCGGGCTGTTATTAGGTTTTGTCAAGTTGGGGGGGGTCCAGCCCGCCCCCGGTGCGCCCCCCCTCTTCTGACCTCTCCGCCCCACTGCGCGGCGCGGTGCCAGCTTGCCAGCTTATCTGGCCCCAGAGCTCCCCGGGGCGCGGGGGGAGCGGGCCCCCCGGGGTGGAGGGGGGTGGGGGCCTCCAGATAAACAGGCCCCCAGCCTCTGCGCAGGGGCGGGTGCGGGGGGGCGCGGGCTTTGCCCCCGACGCCTGGGGCGTGGCAGGATGGCAGCGGGGGCGGGGAGGGCTGTGCGCACTGCGAGGACCGACGCGGGCGTGGGTCGCGGCTGCCCCTGCAGCTGGGGGAGCCTGGGGGGGTACGGGGTGGGCACCCTGGGCCAGCCGCTGGCCGTCCCCGGGCCTCAGTTTGCCCAGCCGCAGAAGGGACCCGGGGGCGGGCTTTCGAGTGACGGCTCGGGTCTGCTGGGCTCCCGGGTCTCTAAATGAAACAGCCAACCTGCCCGCCCGCGATTATATAAAGGAGTCGCCTCCGCCCGCTGCGCCAGGGGCGTAGCGGGGGAAGGGGTTGGCGAGGGGCGGGCTGGGCGGTTGTTTTCCCGGCTTCCTGAGTTCCCCCACCCAACTGCGGGCCTCTGGGCGGGACGGGGACCCGGCCCCGGATGCCTGGGTCCTGCGGGCCGCTCCCGCAAGGGTCTGCGTGGCTCGGGAGGGGCGGAGGTGGGGAGTGGGGAGGCGTTGGCTCAGCCCAACTTTTTTTTTTCCCTGTCCATTTCTCCCACTTCCTCCCTGGTCGTGGGAGAGGTCCGGCGGGGGACGAGGGAGGGGGAGAAGGGGACAGCGGTGAGAACAGCCTGACCCAGCCCGGCCCGCTGCCCACCGCTCCCAGTAGGCGCCCGGGGAAGGGCTCGCTGGTGCGATCAGTCACCTGGGGGGCTTCGGGCGCCAGTTTCCCCTTCCTCATTCCCTTGGACGGAGTGGGTTAGCACCTGCTTTATAGCTTTCGTTTACTGAGCGCTCCTTGCGTAGCTGGCTCTGTCCCGGGTCGTGTTTACCTCCATCCTAACATCTAATCACATTATTATTATTATTATTATTATTATTATTATTATTATTATTATTTATTAGTATTATTACCACCATTACCTTACAGGCAGGAAAATTCCACTGTCATAGGTGAAATGGACCCACTCTGACTTCAAAGCTTTCCTCCCCCCGCACCCCGCACTTTATTGCCTTTTCACACAACGTATTAAAAGCTCCTTTCAACTCCCAAACAGATTGAATCGGCTTTTGCAATAATAATTTGACTTCAAGGGGAAACCCGGGAGGCCCCCAGAGGGGAAGTGACAGCCCCAGGACTTGCAGCCTGAAACCCGCCTCAATAAGGTGGGAAGGGACTGAGGGAGGGGCCAGTGGGTACAGGGCCTGGGTGGAACTCAGGGACTTTGCTCTAACGACCCTACCTGGCATGTAAGCCCTGCTTCCTTCCTTAAATCACCCTGTTATCAGCCTTGGAGCCAGGCAGAAGCTCCACTGGCAGGTGTCAGGATGGTGCTCACACTCCCGCAGATAACCCACGCTCAGGCCTCAGTCCCAAATGGTCTTGCTGCCCCCACCAAGCTCCCAGGGGCGACTCAGTGGGCCCGCCCCGCCCCCACCGGGTCTCAGCTGTCCTGCATCTGTTCTCCACAATCGATAACCTGACTCGGGAAGCCTCAGGGAACATCTACGTGAAATTCGTACGGACTCTAATCCTGATCTCACCGTGGACAAAAGGGGGGGTGGGGTTCTGTGATTGCCACCTCACAATTGAGGACACTGAGGCCCAGTGACAGACCGTGAGTAGGGACTTCAAGTCCAGCATTCACCTGTCTCTGGACTCTGCCACAAGGGCAGGACACGGGTCCTTCAGGAAGTGCCAGGATGGCACACCCCTCCCCCACGCCCACTCCTGCCTCTGCAGTGCAAACAGAATGAGAGAGGTAGGCAAAGATTTGTCCTGACCCCGACACCTTAGTCCCTCCCTACTCCCTTCCCACCCCAAAAAATTCTCAAATAGGCACTATTTTAAAACCTAGTGAATAGAAAAGATTGATTCACTGTGTGACCTTGGGCAGGTTACTTAATCTCTGATTCTCAGAGACCTTTAGAGAGAATAATGGTGGAGACTTCCTGGGGAGAAACAAGATGGTACATGTGACATACTTAAACAGCACAGTGACTGTAGGAGGGAAGTCCTCAATACATTATAAATGTGATCATGTTGTTACTGCATCATCATCATCATCATCATCATCATCAACATCATCTGAGCAGGATGAAACCCACATTTCCAAAGGTGAAAAATTCACACCCCCCCGCCAAGGCATTTTCTACCTCATCAGCAGGCCCCGTGAGACGCTTGGCTAAAGAGTTCTTGGAATGTTTCGGGACCAGCTCCATCTTCGCAATAAAACGATATAAAAATTGATAAATACTTGACGCTTGTCTCCAAACAGATTTGTTGCAGGTCGAGCAGAAGCTCCAGCTCTCATTTGCTGAGTCTACTTTTGCACGTTATTTTAGTCCATCCATGCAGCAAGGTTATCATCCCTGATGTACACGGCGACGACACGGAGTCTCAGGGTGAGTAACTTGCCAAAGACACACAGCATGCAAGTAGAAGAACTTGCATTCCAGTTATGTTGGCTAGGCTGCAAAGTTATATAATATTTTAAACAGATAATGCTTGTCACTATAAACAGGCTGCTTCTGGGGTAGGAAAATAGAGGAGTAGGCAAGAGGGTGAGAGAGCTCTTTAAACTTCTGAATTTTGTATCAGGCATACGTTACTTATAATAAAATTTAAAATATCTTTGGCATTCCTTAACTTTTGGGCTTCGAAGGACACCATCCAGAAAGTGAAAGAAAAAACCCACAGAATGGGAGAAAATATTTGCCAATCATAGATCCGATAAGGGTCTACGACCCAGAAGATGTAAAGAAACCTTCGATTCAACAATAAAAACGACCAAATTTTGTTGACGGGCAAAGGATTTGAATAGACATTTCTCAAAAAAAAAAAAAAAAAAAAGAAAGGTATACAAACGGCCAATAAGGCTCATGAAAAGTTGCCCAACATCCTAAGTCATTAGGGAAATGCGAATCAAAACCACAAGGAAACACCACTTCGCCCCCTTGCTAAGATGGCTGGACACAAACTAGCTGGTGGGGGCAGAGGGACTGGAGGATGGCCGGCGGGAATAGCAAATAGTCCAACTGCTGGGGAGAGCGATCTGGTGGCTCCTCGAAAGGGGAGGAAAGCACAGAGTGACCGTCAGACCCAGTGATCCCACGCCCAGCTGCGTGCCCAAGCACAGCGACAACAGCCGTCTGTGCAAAACCTCATGCGTGGCTGTAGCAGCGCCATCCACGGCAGCCGAAAGCTAGAAACGGTGCCAGCGTCCGTCCATCCGCGGGCGAATGGATAGACACAGGTGTGGTGCGGCCACACGCTGGAATATTATTCGGTCATGAAAAGGAGTGGATCCCCGACACTCGCTGCAACGTGGACGGACCTTGAACACACGACGATGCTCAGTGAGAGATGCCAGACACAGAAGGCCACACACCGTGATTCCACGTATGTGAAATGCCAGAGCAGGAGCATCCACAGAGAGACAGAGGGTGGGTGAGCGGTTGCCTGGAAGCTGGGGGTAATGGGAGTGCCTGCCATTGGTCACGATTAGATAGTGGTGATGTTTGCACAACCTTGCGAATACACGCCAAACCACTGAGTCACACACTTTTTTAAATTATACGCTTTTAAAGGGTGCATTGGATAGCGTGTGAATTATATCTCAATTAAAAGTTATATACGTAAATCCCATTACGTTGTGCTTGGGGAACATGATGCAGCTTATGAAATCCGTATCTTCATTGTCTCGTTTCATCTTCAAAATGCCTGAGCTATTTTAAGAGGATGTGTCTCGGTGACTACAGAGTATCATACAAGTGGTGAGCGACAAAGGTGAGACTAGACCCCGAGCCACATGAGTTTGGTGTGTTCACCACACACACACACACACACACACACACACACACACACACCCTGCGGGGTTCTGCCTCGTCACCCAGCCCACCATCGGAACCCAGACGATGGGGGGCTGCGGGTCCAAATGTAGAAAGCGTTTGCACACGGGCCTTGGGAATCCTGGTTGGTTGGTTTTCCTGGAGGAAGTTTCTGGAAAAGGGAGCTGGGGTTAAGTGTTCCTGTTTTGAAGAAGGTAGAAACACAGATAGGTTCTAGAACCCAGGGGTCACTGAACTTGATGTGGACCCCACGACCATTCTGGAACATTCCGTATAGCATCGGTCAGCCTGGAAGCCCACATCGCCAGCCCCGGGGGCCTCCCCTGGACCAGGTCCCTGATCTCCAGCTTACACTCTGGTGGAGGATAAAGAAAATAAGCCAATAGACAAAAGAATTTCAGACGATTATTAGTGAGTGCGATGAAGGCAGTTAAACCAGAGGAAGTGAGCAGTGATCAGGGCCTGGAGGCTATTTTTTTTTTAAATGAACATGCGTCAAAAGATTTTATTTCCCTCATTAATTAATGAGGGAACCAGTAGGATGTTACGACGGGTTCAAAGGAAAATTCTAAGAACGTCCACAGATATGCAAATGAGGAATGCTGACATGAATTTACAAACAGAAGATGTGACTGTGCACAGCTGATTCCTATTTCTACGGACAAGACCCGCGGCCAATATTATCAGTTCTCTACAAGTTACACAGTTTTATAGCTCAAAGACAGCCAAAGGCTCAGGACTCCACAGTCAGACGACATCTAGTTTTGTCCAAGGGCTAGTTCTTTTCTTTCGAAGAGCATCAGGGAGAATTCTTCAAGGAGGTGGCATCTGAGCAGAGACAGGATGAGGACCTGCAGATAGGTTCACAGGTGTGAGGAACTGGGAGGGTAAAGGCCCTGAGGTGGGGGCTGAGCTTAGAGATGGAAGATCAGCCAGGAGGCCAGCAGGGCCGGAGTAGGTGGGGTGTGCAGTGAAAAGACTCCATTCTGACACCTGGTACCACGTGGGTGGATGGGCCTGGAGGACTCTATGCTCAGTGAAAGGAGCCAGACGCCACCAGAAGGACAAACACTGTGTGATCCCACCCACAGGAGGTCCCCAGAGAAGTCAGATCCATGGAAACAGGAACTAGATGGTGGGAGCCAGGGGCTGGGGGAGGGGAGGGGAGTGAGTGTTTCGGTGGAGACAGAGCGTCACTTTGGGACGATGAGAAAGTCCTGGAGGTGGAGGGTGGCGACGGTGGCTCGGCGATGTGCATGTGCTTTATGTCGCGCGGCTGTGCACTCGCAAACGGTTAAGATGGTCAATTTTCTGTATCATTTTACCACAATAAAAAAAATCAGAGTTCTGATTGTTCTTTAAAAAAAAAAAAAAGACTAAAAAAAAAAAAAAAAAACCACATCAGGAGGCCAGCCTTTACAACTTGGCAAGTAAAATAAGGGACAGGTAAACTATGCCCGGCTGCTACAGAAACCAGCGGCCAC
>NW_011889240.1:164698-166629 GCF_000151845.1 Pteropus vampyrus
GCAGAGAAGGAAAACTGCCTGGTGGCCTCTGGACAGCCCGGCACTGGAGCCATCCAGCTGCCCCCCACCCCCACCCCAGCAGCCGGTCTCCACTCTCGGCGGGGGGGTCCTTGGCTTTTCATCTGTGCGATGGGCCCTTCCAGCCCAAAGCTGGATATCCAGCAGAGATGGCCCCTGGTCAGCTTCACCCAGAGAGACCCCAAGAGAACTAGGCCAGTCCCACCTCGACCCCCACCCCCACTGCCATCTACAAGAGGGCATCTCAGGGACACTCAGAGCAGAGGGGACCCGCAGTCGGGGAAGGCGGGTGGGGAGGGAAGGGGGACGTGGCAGCATTTCTGGTCGGTTCTTTCCTTTTTTAAAATCACCGCAATTTATAAAGCGACTCCTCCCTCCCTCCATCCCGCAGCCGCCACGTGGGCCGGGCTGGCCGGAGCAGCCGCCCTCGCCCTCCCGCTCCCCCTCTGCCAGAGGTTCGGCTGCCAGGCAGTGGCTTCAGTTTCACTTTGGTATCACTGGTTTCACTTTCAAGCCCAGGAGAGAAAGAAGAGAGAGAGAGAGAGAGAGAGAGAGAGAGACAGAGACAGAGACAGAGGGGCTGTGTCAGGTGCAGCCTCCAACCCGGTCCCCTCAGGGCCACTCGCTCCCTCTCCTGACCTTCCTCTGGCCGGGACATTCTTGGAGTCAAGGTCAAAGGGCTAAGGTCAAGTTCTCTCTGTGCGCCCTTGGGCAAGGCAAGTAAGCTCTTTGCTCCGGGCTCCTTTCCCAGAGCTCCCTGCTCCTGGTAAAAGTGAGGCTGAGAATCATGTCTACCCCACTTGGTGCTGGGAAGATCAAAGTCCCGCTGACCAGAGCCAGCTCGTGTCAAGGACAGTCTCACAATGTCCCCAGTGGAAGGGGCGGGGCAAGGTCCAAGGCAGAACAGGATGTCGGCAGCTTTTACCCAGGGAGGGACCCTTGGCCCAGAAACTACCAGGAAGGAGGCTTTGTGCGGCCTGAATCTGTGGCCTGGGTACGGGTGACGGTGTCCCCAGAGGCTGCCTGCTGTGGCTCGGGGCTCTGTGGCCCGGCAGACCTGAGCTGGTAGCTGCTCTGCTTGCTTTCCAGCATGACTGCCTGTCTCTGAGACGCAGTTTTCATCTGGGAGGGGGAAGACCTTGTTCCCCCAGCCCTGCGGGGTGGGGTCCGTGGCCTGGCAGACAGAGCCACTCCCTGGGAGCCACTAAAGAGCAGGAGCCGGGCCCATTCACCTCTGTCCCCAGCACCCCACTTAGGGCCCGGTTAGAGACCTGCCAGACAGGACCCAGGAGTCGCCCTGGGGGCCGGTAACGTGGCTTCTGAGAGGCAACGGCTCTGTGTACACACGCCAGGGCCTGGGCTATTGAGATAGCATTCACACAGCATGCAGTTCACCCACTTAGAGTGTGCAGTTCAGTGGCTTTTCACGACCTCACGGCATTCTGTCACCCTCGCCCCTCTCGAGTTCCAGAACATTCCATCCCCCGAAAGCAGAAGCCCCATCTCCATCAGCAGCCGCCCGGGTCCTCCTGCCCGAGGCCCTGACGATCACTCCCCGGCCCTCTCTCTGTGGACGTGCCTGTTGTGGACATGTCCCGGGCTCGGCATCACACTGTGTGGCCCGCGGGGTCGGCACCTCTCACCGAGCGCTGCGTGTTCAAGCTTCGTCCCAGTGGTAGCCAGCGTCACTGCGTCACTCGTTTTTATGGCTGAATAATAATTCATCGAATGGATGGACCATGTTTTGTTTATCCATCCATCCAGTGGACGCGATGGGTTGTTTCCACTTTGGGCGCCCGTGAATCATGCTGCGGCGAGGGCAGGCCTTAGGGGAACCAGAACAGGTGTCGATGGGCGCGTGTCCATCCACAATTCACGTCTGGGGACCCTGTGTTTTCTGGGGCAAGAAACAC
>NW_011889240.1:168039-178393 GCF_000151845.1 Pteropus vampyrus
TCGGGGGAGGAGACAGGGCGCATGGCCTGAGTCCCTCCCTCACCTGAGGCCTCGCTCTGATTCTCCAGGTGCTTTTCTGTGGGCCTCCCTCCGTCCCCTGGGAATCTTAGGCAGAAACCCGAGACTTGAGACTCAGGCCGGGGTTCAGGCCGCCGGCCGCTCTCCGGCCTGCCCTCCGGCCTGCCCTCCTTCCCTGAGAGCTACCCCGTCGTTGCCACGGGGACTGCAGCACAGGCCAGTCCTCCACCCACCTGGCCTGTGGTTCAAGGTGCTGGGGCCAGCCTCCTTCCTGGGGCTGGCGCACCTGGTCAGCTCTCGGCCCCAGAGGAGGGGGCGGGGCTCGGGGGCCCCGCTGGTTTCGTTTTGAGCGAGGTCTCTTCCTCCTCCTCGCCCCCACTCTGCCTCGGACCCCGCTTTCTGGGAACCGCGATCACAGCTTCCTCTGAACTCTGTTAACCCGGAGACCAGGGCAGGCAGGAGGCCAAGTTGAGTCCCGCCTCCCGGACCCGAGGCTTCCTGCCCTGCTCCGCACACACCTCTGCCCCCCGGGGGGCGGGCCCAGCGCACTCCTCCAGACCACTCACCTTCCAGAAGGTTCTGGGCCGCCCCTGCCTGCATCCCCCTGTCCCGCCGTGTCCCAAGCTCTGGACACAGGAAGCCTGGTGGCTTCAAGCAGGGCGGCCCTAGACACACACAAGCCGGGGTCTGACTTCCTCTGGGCCACTGGGGCCTCCCATGGCATCGGGTTTGGGTAGAGTACAGGCCAAGTCAGGCCTTCCGTCCTGGGCACCTTGGACACTGGGGCCAGGTCGCTCTCAGTGGGTGGCCTGTTCTGGGCACCGTGGGGCATTGGGCAGCACCCCTGGCCCCCTCCCACTCGACACCACTCCCACCCACAGATGTCCCCAGACATCACCCAGTGTCCGCTGGCTGAAGGGGTAGCATTGTCCTCATCGAGACCCAGTGGGCTACTGACAGCTGGGAGGGGACACACGTGCCACCTCTTGTGGCGGGTCCCATCTTATAAAGACTTTGAACGAGAAAAAAAAGAATGAAATACCATACTAATTTTTCATATTGATCACAAGGTGGAAATGGTAATACCTGGGCTCTATGGGGCTAACCAAAACATGCAGCTGCCAGCACTTTGAACTTGGGGTGCTATGGATGGGCAGACTCTGTGGGGAACCGGCCTCAGTGTCTGAGGTGCCACTTCCCGTGCCCCACCCTGGGACGTTTGTTCCCAATGCTCACAGAAGGGAATTCGGCCAATCCCAGGCCCAGGCTGATGGATCGGATTGGAGCAGCATCCCACAGGATGGGGGGTGAGGGGGTGGGCGTAATCAATTGAGTATCTGGAAGGACCGGTCCCATCACAGCTGATGGACTGGGGGCTCACTTCTCCGTAGGACACCCCTGGGCTCTCGGGGTGAGCTGCTCAGGGCTCCGAGGCACAAATGCCATGGAAGGGAACCAGGTGGGGATACAGGGGGACAGCACACGTGTTCATGGGAAGCGCTGTTTATTCTGCTGAAGCTATCGAACGGAAAAAAAGCTGGCACCGACGAGACGCTGGATATTTTCTTCTGGCAAATCAAGCACCAAAAAGGAAAACAAAAAAGACAGATAAAAAGGCGAAGGAAACACAAAACAAGTAAACGAGACACTCATCGTCAAGATTCCAAAGCTCTCCGATTTGCTTCTTCGCTGACTTTTTGGACAGAGGTCAGTCAGGCAGAGGCGCACTGGGGGCCACAAGTGTTGCCCTGTGTTCACAGGACACCCCCCCATCCCAAATAAGGCAGCTGCGTCATTTCACAAACTCGGGGTTTTTAAGGAGCAGCCACGAGAAACGTCAACGCGTTTGCAAAACCCTTGGTGTCTCCGGAGAACCAGGAGAGTGGTTTGGCTCCACCTCCGCCTGGCCCCCCACACGCCTGGAGACCCCAAAACCAAAGGGCTGTTACGTGTTTCACGGAGAAGAGCAACAGGGAACCATGACCACGTCTAGGACGGGAAGCGGGTCCCTAGGTCGCGGCCACCTTTGGCCGGACCACTGGGGGCAGCCAGGCCGGAACAGCGAGAAGCGCAGTGACTGGGGTGTCAGCTTAGTGGGTGCCAGGTCTGCGGCTGTTCGTGAGGAACGGGGGTCAGGGCAGGGAGACGCGTGGAAACCCAGCTGTCAGCGGTTCGGTTCGGTTCGGTCTCCGAGGCTCTGGTGTGCTTCCTGCTTTGTGGGAGCCTGGTTGTTTTGCGGCCGGACAGTGCCCGGCTCCCCTTAGGCCTTTCCAGACGCGCCCAGGGGACGTGGGACGCCGACCGAAGCAACGGCACAGCCAGGGTGCAGACCTCTCACCGCTCGTGGGGCGCCTCGCTTTCGAGCCATGCTCCACTCCCCCCCCACCAATCCTAAATTCCACCCCAGTGCCCCCCCCAGTCAATGTGGTCTTTTGGTACTTGCAAATGGCAGCTGGTTATACAGTAACGGGCGTTGGCTGGGGCTCGGGGCGCTGGTGTGCACATGACAGGCCCATCTGTGACCGCCGGCGCCAGGAACTCTTGGGCCTAAATGCTGAGTCACGGTTCGCACGTTAGGGCCCCTTCCCTGAGGAAGCTGGGGTACCCACAGAGCAACACCTTCATCACTTTTAGTTATCTTTTTTATTCTTTTCTTAATCAGGTGAGACTTAGGGGGTCAACTAGGAAGTAGCAGAAACCTGGAAATCCAGTGGAAGGAGCCACCAACTTGTCTCTTCTTTGGTGTCCACAGGAGAAAAGCACGGGAGACTTAGAAGGAAAGATCCAGCAGTCCCCACAGGGCCACAAGTCCCTGCCTCCTGCGTGCACCTTCTCCAGAAGCCCAGGGCCAGCCTGACTTGCTCCAGGCCGCGTCCCTCCCCGAGAAGCCTTCTCCTGCAATCTGCCACAGATAAATATCTGCCTGTGTCGAGCCACCAGGAAGTGTTGAGGGGGTGGCTCGGTGGCTCGGGGGAGGGGACCTTCAGAAGCAGCCCTGGCCTCCCCCGCTTCCTACTGCCGCCCACAGGCGGCCTTCTCGTGGGCCTTCTCGGGCCTTCTCGGCAGAAAGTCTGACCTTGGGAGTCAGAGGGCCTGGCTGGGCACCCTGACAGACACAGGGGCTGGGACCACCTCCCCCCTGCCTTTCCAACCAGCTGCCGCTGAACCGTTTGAGGGCCGAAGAGTGACGCGCCCTGGTGGTCACTTCTGATTTGCTGGGCGAGCAGAGGTGACAGAGGCTGCCACCGCCCACATGTGCAGGTGCGGGGGAGTGCAGGCTGCATTTAAGGGATCTGCTGAGCGTTCCAACCACATCGAGGGCTTTGAAACCCAACACTTCCTTTCTGCCCAGACGAGTGTCAGCTCAGCTGCCACTAAGAAGGGTCACGACGTCTGCTCCTGAGGCACAGGAGAGGACCAGAAGGTCCCTCCTGGGGTCAGCTGTCCCAGGCTGCGTGACGAGAGGCAGCACGGCCAGGGAGACGTGGACCCCATGACGAGCATCGGGCTTACTGCTCTCTGGGCCCGCTGAGGGCCCCCTCCAAGGGGGCAGGTGTCAGGCAGGGGACAGCACGCAGAAACGCAAGGTGGCATTTCTGTCTCTTGGTGACAGATGCCAACGTCTGGGAATCCCCCTGAAGCTTCATTCCTTGGAAAGAGAGAAGCCAGTTCCTGACGCCACCCTACCCCAATTTCTCTGCAGCTCGGTCAGCTGGGGGCCGGGGCTGCCCTCAAGGGACACTGTCCCCCCGGGGCTGGACTGAAGGCTGACACCCAAAGGACAAATGGAACAAGAAGTACAATGGGCTCGGTTTGCTTTTTCTTTCCCCGTTTGTTTTTTTTTGTTTTTTAAACCTAAATAAGCAGATTCTCAGATGCCAACATGAGCAGCGTCACCCGTCCCCAGAGACCAGAGAGCCCGCTGGCTGCGACAGGTGGGAGAGGAAGTGACCGTTCCGCGTGTGCATGTCCTTTCTGAGTGGCTCGGCGGGGTGGGGGAGGAGCTGGCCGGTCCCGGGCGGGGAGGGCTGGCGGACAGGACACGGACAGGTCCCCAGCCAGACCGTCACACGGCGGTCCGCGTGGGCGTGCTGGGCTGGTCCAGACGCAGCGTCTTACACAGCCAGCCGGCAAAATCCACTTCCTCCACCTCGGACCGTTTGATGAAGGTGTGATTCTGGAAGAGGAGAGAGGCGCCTGTGGGGAGGAGGCAGGGACCAGCCTTCTGCTCGGGCCCCCAGGCCACCTGGGCCAAAACCCTGAACACCGAGCGGGGAGGCCCCTAGCACAGGATATACTCAGCACAGGGAGAGAAACCAAACCCGCAGCGGCAGGTGTCACGCCTGAGGCCTCGCACGCCTGGGGCAGGGCCTTAGGAGGGTGAGGCTTCTGTGAGCTCCCTGGAGCCTGGGTCTCCCCCTCAGCACTGGGGACACTGGGGCAGGGTCGTTCTCTGGGGGGGGGCCCATCCTGGGCCCCGCCCGCTCAGTGCCACCAGCGCCCCATCCTGACAACCACGGATGTCTCCGGAGATGGCCCTGTGTCCCCTGCAGGCAGTCACCCCGGGTGAAAGCGTCTGGTCTGGCACAGAAGTCCCTGTGAGGATAGCGGTTTCCCCACGAGTCCCGTCCAGTATGGCAGACGCCGGCTGAGGGAGGCTCCAGGGCCCCTGAGTACCTCAGTCACCGTGAGTGGCTGGCGCTTCCACAGGGACGGCAGAGTGCCAGCGCCTCCTGGGTCTGGGCCGGGTCGGGTGACCAGATGCCTTCCTGACCAGGGCGTGCCGGGCGGGGCCCCAAGCCCACAGCAGGTCCTAGTCTCCCCAGTGACGTTGGGGTCCCACTCCACCCCGTGCACACTGGGGGCAGGCGAGGCCACCTGCACCCTCCCGAAGGCGAAGGCCGGGGTGAAAGGCTGAAAAAAGGCCTGGAGCCCTGCAGCCTCAGGCGGCGGGGCAGCGGCAAGGCCAGCCCCGGACAGTGGGCAGCGTTACTCAGGCAACAGCTGTCCGTTTCGCAAGGGGCACTACGTCTCTAGCACGCGTCTCTGGAAACCTGCTGCGTCAGATGCAGTGTCTGGAGAGAATCGGGGGGACGCACCCTTCCCGCATGGCACTCCAGGCCCGGGTTTCTGTTGTGACCACAGCAAACGGTGACGACGACCACCCGGACCTGACCTGTCACCACAACTACAGTGGGTGGGGTCAGACAAGGTGCCGGGCCTTCCCCGTGGAGGTGCTGATGCTGAGGCTCATAGATGAGGGACAGCCAGCCTTCAGGGGAACGGGATGTGTTCCCAGGGAGGACTGTCCTGTGCAAAGGTCCTGAGGGGAAGGCGAGTTTTGGTGGCCACCTCGGTTTTCGAAGACGTTGGATGGTGTGGGTTTAAAGAAAGACACCGAGCCTGTGGCCTCCTGGACCTGCGGGGGGCTTGCCAAGCCTGAGGCAGGAGCCCCCAAGCCCAGCATTCTCCAGGACACCCCGCCCCCGGCACAGCTGGACTTCTGTCCCTGCAGAAGTGGAGGAGACCAAGGCTGCTCTGGAGCAGGAGACCCACGGGGGTCGGCCGAACACTCGCCCCATGGCAAGAGCTGACTCTGGTGCTGGCTGGGGGCGAGGGGGGCCTGGCGGGGCCCCCCCTCACGAGGACGAGGGGCCCGGGTGGCAGCCACATCCTGGCGACTCCGGAGGCCGCAGCGCCACTCACCATGAGCATCTTCAGGTCCGCGCGCTCGGCCGGGTTCTTGACCAGACTGGGGGTTCCGAGGGCGGGCAGGGCGGGGAGGCAAGAAGGGTGGTCAGCTGGCGGCCGTGGGGACTCACGGTCTGAGCTGGGGCTGAGCAGCCTGTGCTGACCTGTCCCCACGCGCACGCACACGGCCAGGGACAGAGCGGTTCTGCGGGTGCTCTGCAGCCTGGTCGCCGTGGGTGGCCCTGGCTGCCCTGTAAGGGTGGGACGTGGGGCGGGGGGGAGGTCCAAGAGGACAAGAGGGAGAGGCGTGGAGAGCGGGAAACGCCCGGCCGCTGCCAGTTAGAGGCCCAGCAGCTACTGCAATAAAAACCCCAAGTTTGGGAGTCTGAAAGTCAAAATGGAACTTTTTCCTTCAAAAAAGCAGAACTGCTCAAAGGCAACTACTTGAGGCACCTCAGGGCTGAACGGCCCTTCGCAGAGGAAGCCTTGCGTGGAAATGAAAATGTTTACACGGCCAACGGGTCACTGGCCGTGCGCCACAGGGCGCTGGCCAGTGGTCACGCAAAGGGCCAGGAGCAGGTCTGCAGGCCCTCGGCGGCAGGGGCTGGCAGCTTCCGCTCATCCTGACACATGGGATGGCCTCAAAGGTATGAGGGGTGGCTTGGGCTGCTCCCTCCTGGTTCCCTGCCCCTCCCCAGGGCCGTCCTCAGAGGACGGGAGCATCCAGAACAGCTGGCCACCTCCCAGAATCCACGGAAGGCTTGCTGGGAAGCTGGGGCTGCAGGGTGTGGTGGACTAGGACACGGGGCGGCCAGCAGGGGCAAGGCGGGAACAGCGCCATTTCCAAAGGGCCTGAAATCCTGGTTCGCTCTGGGTTTGGGGACGAGCTGGAGACGGCAGCCAGGCATCATGACTCAGCAGTCTTGGAAAGGGACTCTGGGCTCTCAGGTGAGCACAGGAGTCCCATTGGGCAGGCAGAGGGGCCAGGCCCCACCTGGACCAGGACCGACAGAGGCATCTAGGCTGATGCTGGGAGGTGGGCGGGGCTCCCGAGGGCCTGGCACCCAGCCCCGCCCACCCGAGACCTAGCTGGAAGCGGAGGCACCTTACCATTTATTCACAAATTCCTGGAAGTCCTGGGTGAAGACGCCGCTGGGCAGCTTGGGAGGAGGCTGGGGAGAGAACAGATGGGTGGGAGTCAGATGCTCATGGATGGCTCTGGAATCACGGAGGGGAAGACACTTCCCAGCCCTTCATTCGTGAGGACAGCCCAGCACTTCTGGGGACCCCCGGGATGCACCTGGCCTGGTCCTGTCCCTTCGGCCTGCTGGAGGCAGAGGGGACACCCACCCCCTCCCCTCCAGCAGCTCCCCTGCGGGCCCTGCCACCAGGTCGTGCTCTGCCAGGGTTTTCCTTCCAAAGCCCTCATCTGGGAATCACGTTGGTTCTACAGGGAAGGAGCGCAGGCTCGCTCGAACCTCATGGACGAGGGTGGTCTCGACCACGTGTCATTCTGTCTGGGCCACCTGTCTCTGCGGGTGTCCCGACAGGGGCAGCTGGTTCTAGGTGTTCGGGCTCAAAGCCGGGGCAGCTCAAGGAGGCTGGCCTGGCACACGTCCCAAAGTGGGGACAGCCATGTGCAGGGTCAGGCCCTGCCAGGGAGGTGGTGGGCAGAGACCGAGCCAGCGATCCCACTGGTCCTCCTCCTCGGCCAGCTCCGCCTGCCCAGTGCTGGGACGCAGACTTTCCGCCAGGGGTGGCCTCCCCGGGCGGACGTGCTGGGCCTGGGCGGCACCGCCAGGCGCAGGCGGAGCTGTGTACACCGGAGCCGCCCCGCCCTGCTCTGTCGCCACGGCCTGCTCACCTTGACGCTCACCCTACAGGCCGCCGGCCGCCCTGTCTATCTGCCCTGACTCCAAAAGGCCACCAGAAACACACGTCAGCCCACAGAGGCCCGGGGACGGTGACTGGGCCATGCTGAGAGGTGAGGCGCTGGAGTCAGGTCTGGCTCCACTGCAGGCCCCAAGCAGGCCGCTCCCACGCTTCAGCCCGACTCGTCTGTAGTCGGGAACACTCAGGCTCCATGGCGAGGCCTCTGTGCCTCCTCCCCAGAGAAGCGGGGACGATTTCTGGCTTCGTGCACCCTGGCTCCAAGATGCTCGGAGAGATGCTGGGTTATAGAGCCCGGGGGTGGGGGTGGGGCCCGCCTGGCTCCTTGGCCCAAGCACTTGGCTACTGGCCTTGGAGGGAGGGGGCTGCAGAAGGAATTGTGGGTTCATCTCTGAAAACACAAAGGAAAATTGCCCTCGAGGAGTGGGTTTCTCCAGTCTGGCTGGAAGGCAGGCCATGCCCGAGAACCTCCTACCGAGGAGGGGTCTGCGTCCCTCCCCCGGCCCCCTTCCCAACAAAAGCCGCGGTCTGCGTGTCGAGTCCCCTTCTCTCCGGTGTACCCCTGCAGCGACAGCCTTGCGGTACGCACCTCGTTCACAATATAGTCCAGCAGTTCGAAGATGGCCATGGCCGGCCGGCTGTCCATCCCGTGACCTGCCGGGGAACACAAATGGGGTGAGGTGGGCAGGTGGCCACTGCATTCCCGCTAGGCATCAAGGTCTGGGCATGCCGAGAGCAGCCCGGCAGGCTCCTCCCCACACTCCCCTGGCCCAGAGGCCCCGCCACTGAGTTCACTCCCTGGGAAAGGAACTCCACTCCTGAGTCTCCGGTGAATTAAAGAAAATAATAAAACACCAAAATGAGCAGGAGCATTTTTTGAAGAGTCCCACGTTTGGCATGGTACCGCACATGAACAGTGCCAAAGTCACAATTCCTGGCTTTGTGGCACACAGGCGGAGCATGCTGGGGGGTGGGGGGTGGTGGTTTGCTGACTGCAGGCAAGGGCAGCAGCGTGACCTTGCACGGAGCCACGAGTGGAGACAGCAGCAGGACCCAAATGCGCCCCAGGACGGGCGGCTGGCTCGGGGTGGCTGACCCCTGTCCGAGGCCCAGCTGGCCGGGTCTGGGTTTGGCGGCTGGACTTTCCCCTTCTGTCCCGTTCGGAAATGGGCACTGGGGCTGGGGGAGGGCGCTGGCCTGGTGTGACTCGCTGCCCCTCCCGACTGGGAGGGGGTCACAGCGGTATACCGGGAGGCCGCCTGGGAGCCGGACTGGGAGGGGGAGGGCCCGGGGCCTGGGGACACAGATGGAGGGTAGCAGTCTTCCCCTAGAGGGAATCAAGACACTCCAGCAGTCTGGGTGTGGCCCCAGGACAAGGTTTAGGTGTGATGTTCCCTCCCACACCGTGCTGCCTGTGTGTCCAAGCCACCCAAGGAAATTCTGAGTCAAGTTCTTTTCAATTTTGGGGCTCCCTGGAAGGCCTGGCCCAAACGCGGCAGAATGCTCAGCGTTAGCATCTTGGTGCGGGCACAAGGCTGTTCGCTGGGTAAGCCTTTCGCCTTTTCTGTTCATTTAGATATTTTCATAAAATGTCGGAAAAACCAACCAACCAACTGGTGAGTGGCTTGGCTCAGGGGTTGATTTCTAGAGCCACCAGCTGGTGACAACAGGTGCAACTGTCCTGGATGGGAGAAGTCGGGGACGCTACTTCCAGCGCTGTCCCCAGAAGGCTCAGGACCGTCTGAGGACTGCTGACCGCAGTCGGCACCACCCAGGGGACAGGTGGTGCCGGGAGGGGCCGGAGGCGGGGGAGAGGGGAGGCAGCTGCCGTCTGGGACACGGCGTTCCCCGCCCGGGTCACTCCTTCTAAACCAGAAGTGCTAGACTCGGCCGTACCGCTGATGGGGCGTCCGGGGGGTCTCGGCCGCGGCGAGATGCTATGAGGCTCTCCTTCTGCCCCGTCGACCATGGGCCGGCCAAAGATGGCCTCCAGCTCCTTGGCGTCCGGTGGGGGGATGGGGTACCTCCCGATGGACAGCTCCACCAAGGACAGGCCCATGCTCCAGATGTCCGACTGCACCGAGTAGTGGGTGCCCTGCAACCGCTCCGGCTGTCGGGCGAGAGAGAAAAGGCCCGGAGGGGCCGGGGCACGCTGGGACCAAGATCAGGGGCGCATCTGAGCATCTCTGTCCCTTCCCTGCCATTCCTCTAGGGTTCAGAGCAATCCCATCTCCTCCCCCGATGTGACTCGGGAGAAAAGTTTCCAGCCAGCAGCTCTTTAAAGACAAACCCTCGGCGCTCCTGGAAAAGGAAGAGCGGCCCGGGAAAGGCGGCAGACGGTCCCCCGTGTCTAACGTCGTGGCCTGCTCTGCTCCCCACCCGGCTGTGCCCCAAAACACCTGAGAGCCAGTCAAGGCTCAGAAACTGCCTGACTACCCTCCTGGATGGAGCTGTACTAGACACGCCTCTGTGAGAACACGGCAGAAATCAGACCTTGGAAGGAGAAGAAATACCGCCAAGAAAAAAGCCTTTTGCAAAAGCTCCTGGAAAACGAGGAGGAGCTGACGGGTCACAGCACGTGATGCTCATACACCTCACAAGCGACTTACAGACATGTAGGACCGAGTTCCCACGAAGGAGTTGGCCATGGAGTCGATGAGCTGCCCGCTCACCCCGAAGTCGCACAGCTTGATCTCGCCTCTGGAGTTGACGAGGATGTTGGACGGCTTCACATCTGGGGGCAGAGCCAGCGGGT
>NW_011889240.1:179618-192069 GCF_000151845.1 Pteropus vampyrus
AAGCACGACGGGCACCCGGAGCAGATGTGACTCCTGTTATGTCCCCGGCGCAGGAGGCAGGCAGCCAAGTCACCACCTAAGCCCAAGGCCCCCAGCCTTGTCATGGAGAGACCGGCTTCCCAAGGGGCACAGAGGACACGGGGCTTGATGACAGCCAGCCTGCCCTTCCCCTCAGGCCTGTCCCACACTCTCCATCACTGTGCGCAGAGCATCCTGCAAAGAACCTGACACAGGGCACAGTCAACCCCGCCCCCCACTCTGGGTATGGCCCCAAATCGACCTGACAATGAAGAAAAGACAGAAACGAAGTGTCTTGCGTAAGGTTGCCTGGCAACGAACCTGGAGACCAAAGCCCAGGTTGTGGCCGGCTCTAGGCGGGCACTGAGGACACACCTGCCGGCCCCTCGGATGTGAGGTGGACACAGCTGGTTCTGACCAAGGGCCAGAGCTGGTCCTGGTCTCTGCAGTCCAGAAAGGAAAGCGGACCAAAGGCTGAGGGTGCAGCGGGGCTGGAATCTGGACACCGCGCTCCGCAGGTCCTGTGGCATGGCCTCTGTGAGACGCCGTCTGCTGCGCCGGGGGCAGGGGTGGGAAGCACCCTGCAGGAGGTCCAGGTCTCCCCTCCTGGCACTCTGCCCCGCCATGCTCAGTGAGAAAGGCCACGTGGGGAGTTCTAGAAAACCCAATGCACGCGGAAACCCCGGAACCCGTGCGTGGTGGCCAGTTAGAGACAGTGCAGAGCACAGGCAGAGAGGGTGGTGTGGCCAGGGAGGAAGCTGGGGACCAGGCGTCAGGTGAGCCTGGTCTGGCAGGGGACCCTGCCCGCCCCGCTCTGTCTGCAGGATGAGATGGGAATGCCTTCTATTTGTCTATTTGTCTCTTTTATCAATCTTAAAATAATTTAAAAAAAAATTTTAACTGTATTCCCTGCTCCCTAAAGCTAATTCTTTCGTTCTGAACCTTTCATCGAGTTGCGAGTTACCTCGAAACACTCTGTGATGCAGACACTATGGTCTCTCCATGGCAGGGCCACCCCTCGGCACTGTGGACACGGGGGCCAGCATTCGCTGTGGGGCCACCCCAGTCCTGGGTGAGGTGGGGTGCTGGGCAGCACCCCTGGCCTCTGCCAGCATCTCCCTAGTCGTGCCAATGTCCCAAGACATGTCCAGTGGCCTGGGGGGTACCCCCGGTCTACAGCTAAGAGGGAAAGTCGCTCGTGTAAGTCGCACGTGCAGCACGTGGTGTGGACACCACAACCAGGCCTTTCTGACCCAAGTCTCTGGTCACGCGTGACAAGACTTCCATTTTGTCACGTGCGTCTGTGTACCACCGAGCAGACAGTACGCGAGTACATGCATCCTATGAAAACTCGAATGCGGGTAAACAATACTCCGATCTCTGGCAATTTCCTTGCCGCCCCCGAGGTGTGGCTTATGCTCTCAGATACTTCCGCCTGTTTGCGTTCGCATAGAAGAACGTGCAGTTTTAAAAACACATGTAAATGGGCTCGTGTCATGTCTGTTTTCCTCCCTGGGGGCTGTCTCGTTCGGTCCACACAGGCTGCTTCCACTTCCCACTCGGAGCGGCCCAGGGTCACTACTTCTCTGTCCTGCTCTGTGTCCTGCACTGACGGACAGGTCGGATTTGTCACGCTCACAGAGGGAGTGCTGCCTCCAGTGGATCTAACTGGAGACTCACCAGGAGGTACTTGAGCGGTCAGCAGACGGCTTCCCAGCCACTGCCACCCTGAGACAGCCACTGTCTGTCTGCTGGGTCCCTGCCCAAGGTTTCCCCGTGACAGGCTTAGGCCACTGGGAAGTTGCCAGCCCCGCTGTCCCTAAGCCCTGGATGCTACACGCACTGGCCAGGTGAGGTTCAACCTTCCACGCTAAATCTGATCTTTTTTTATCGATTAGGGGGGTCTTTTCTTGAAAGCTGGAGCTGGAACCTCCCCAGGGGGAAACAAGCAGATTTGCACACGGTCCTGCGCAGAGAGGAAACCTCAGCCTCCACCCGCGAACAGTTCCACAGGCGGGGTGTGGACCAGGCGGGGGCGTCACGAAGGTGAAAACAGAGAAATGAAGATGCCAGAGAAACGGGGGCAACGGCCCTGGTGACAACAGTGATGTTCACTCAACGTCCTGCGTGTCCCGGGCCCTGCCACCCCCCTCCTCGTGACGGCAGAAAGAGGATCTTGTCCAGAGTTTGGCAGTGAGGCCCGAATCCAGGCTGCTGGCTCCACCGCCACGCGGGGCACTCGGCAGCACGGCACGTGAACAAAGCAGAAAGGTCCCACGTCAGGAAAACCTATGCACGTGAGGCCACTTCTGGAGATTATTCCGCGTGACAATGCCCTAAGGAGTGGTGACCGTGGAGGCCCTTTTGTTGCTTTAATGTCATTTTGTTCTCCTCATGCCTTCCTCACCGCCGCCCCGCCATGTGGCTCAGCTCAAACTTTAAAATCAGTGGCCTGAGTTCTGTGACGCGCAAGCATTATCAGTGGAAAGCAGGGAATGTAGGAAGGAGGGGCTGCAGTCGGTGGGAGGGGCTGCAGTAGAGAAGGGAGGGGCTGCAGGAGGTGGGAGGAGCTTCAGCAGGAAGGAGGGGCTGCAGTGCAGAGCAGGCACCCTTCAGACCACAGGTGACTTATGTCCTCCAACCTGCTGATTCTTGTCTGCACTGTGACCTCGCCCGGTGAGCAGGCAGCTACCGCCCTCTTCCAGGTGAGGAGCTGGGCTCCTGCAGGGCGCTGGGTAGGTGCAAGCACAGTAGGGCAGGGAGCACTTCTCGGGCACGCCCTCTGAGCTGTCACCCCATGCAGTCTGCTCACGATGCATTCCTTGCACTTGCTCAAATTCATTTCCTGCCTTCGTTACAAAACCGTCAGGAGGACGGCACGTTGCAAGGCGTAACCGAAGCCTTGGTGCCTACAGGCACGTTGCATCCTGGTTTTGCAAGGGTCCCGCTGTCCCATAGGGCTGGGTACCAGGCAGCCCTGTACCTGACCGACTGGGCTCCAGGGAGGGTCGGTGGCGCTTCCTCCCAGGGCCTTCGGCTCTGACCACTTCTGCTTTCTTGATACCTGATCCCACCCATTTCTGAGCTTCAAGACCAGAGTTTCTTAACCAAGGGGCACAGCAGACTCCACCGCAGTGTTTTAAAAAAGAGACGGATGCCTGTTCTCCACCCCAGAGCTTCTGATTCCACAGCTCTGAGTGGGGTGCAGCCCTGGCTCCCGCTTGCAGCTCAGCAGCTCAGACCACTGCAGTCCCTTCAGAGGGCGCCTTGGGAACATGGATCACATGTTCCATCGCGGGTACCCACGGGCCCTGCGATGCCACCGGCAGCACTTCAGCCCTCAGGGATGTTGCTTCTGAGCGAGGACACTCCAGGCGGCATTGTTCAAAACAAGCAGGGATCAGAAACAGTCTAGTGTCCCCCACCAACAGAACGGGACGGACTGCCTCACAGGTCACGTGGCTGCCGGGACGCTCGGCGGTGGGCACGGTGCGGCCGGCTCCCTCTGTGGTGGCAGAAGATGATTTCCACCTCATGCCCACAGCGAAGCTAGCAGGAGGGCGTCCAGGGCTTCAATACAAAGGAACCTACACACACGGGCTTGCAGGGGTATCGGCTACTTCCTGGAGGATCCCCTGGGAGCAGGTGCCTCTGAGGAGGGGACCGAGGGCCACAGGCAGGAGAACCGCCTTTTCGCCAGCCCTCCTCTCGGTCTACGTGAACCCTCTGTCCTGTCCCGTCTCCCTGGTCGCAGCCTGGCTAGCTCTGGGGAAGCTGGCCTGGATCCTGGGCCCGTCTCACTCACCATGTGCTCCATGCAGATGCTGATCTCCCCATCGCTGTAGAAGGCCCCGTAGAAGCCCACGATGTACGGCGAGTTGCACTCATGCAGCACCTGCAGCTCGCGGATGATCTGGTTCCGGATGGCTGGCTTGATCTCCAGGTGAATCAGCTGCAAGGGAGCGGGGAATGGGTTCAAGAGCAGGCCACCAAGCGTGCCGGAAAGCATGGGGCTTTGGCCCTCGGCCCTTGAGGTGCTCATGGACGTGTGTTTTCATTCTAGGGAGACAGGTACTTAGGGGCGGATTGCTGGCGTTCAAGACCAGCCAGCAATCCGCCCCTAAGTACCTGTCTCCCTAGAATGAAAACACACGTCCATGCTCACACTTGTACACGCATGTTCACGACAGCATGATTCACAACTACCAATACATGAACGCGACCCAAGTGTCTATCAACTGCTCAATGGACAAACACAACGTGGCCCGTCCACACGCTGGAATTTCACTCAGCTATGAGGAAGGGGGAGGCGCTGACACTCGCTGTGTGGATGGACCCCGAACACACGACACTCAGTGACAGAAGCCAGACGCAGAAGCCACACGGTGTGTGAGTCCATCTACATGAATGTCCAGAACAGGCAGGTCCAGACAGAGTGGACTCATGGCCGTCAAGGTGTCTTTTTGGGGTGACAGGAATGCTCTAAACCTGACGGTGGTTGTGGACGCACAGCGCTGTGAACACGTAAAATCCACTGAGTTACATGCTCGCTGTAGAAGGCCCCGTGGGTGAGTTGTCCGGTATGTGAATCCCATCTTAATAAACTGGCAAAAGCCCATCGATGCAGCAAGCACTTTTCACTTGGCTACCGGGGAGCTCTGTTAAGAGCGCTTTCTTCCCACGGCTTCATACTTTCCCAGGACTCCGCCAGGGAACGGCCTGGCAGAAGGGTCCATTACTGCAGCTCTGCCCACCCCAGTCAGGGTGGGGTTCCTCTGGAGCCCTTCCCACCACCGGGCTAGGGACAAGGCAGGAGAGAGCCTCTGGCCACCACCCGAGGATCCTAGCTGCCCTTCCCTTTGAGTTCAAGTCAGCAGCTGGGACTGTCACCAAATTCATCACAACATTTCAACGGGTGAGAAACCAAAGGACCGTCTGGACGCATGAGAAAAGACAGCTGACGAAACGCCGAGGGATGCCCAGCTACAAACCCTAAGCCAGCAAAGACCTGCTGCCCAGTGAGAAAGAGTGGAGGTCGTGGGTCCATGTGCTGGCTACTTGGAATCCCAGGTGCTCTGGCCATCAGTACAAGACAAGAAAAAGATGCGATTTCTACCTCTTTGTCGGAGAGGCAGAGCCAGATCACAAGTACCTGAAAATGACTGCCATCAACTCAACAGACATTTCGCAGTCGCTCACACCCGGGGCCGGCGAAGGGGAGAAAGATGACAAACATGAGCCTGCTCGGAGGACATGTGCCATCAGGAGGGGAGGCGAGCAGGAGAAACCGCCCGAGACAGCGCAGGTGAGCCGAGGGGGAAGCGTGGGGCTCAGGTGGCAATGGGGCCAGCCTTGAAGGATGGTGGGGCACAGGGTATGAGTGAAGCACACCACCTGCTCAGGCCCATGCCGACGACCCCTGTGACCTTGAGCACTGTGTGCCTCCTTGGCCGGGGCCCTCCAGCCCTTAAGGCCCCTTAGGAATTCACTTCTCCGCTCAGCCCAACCTTCAGAGCCGAGCCCCAGCCATGTCCCCGGGACACTGCGCACCCTCCATAACCACCCCAGGGTGGTGACCACGCCAGAACCCCAGCATGTGCTCTCCTCAGGCGGGTGACGGAGACCAGTGCTGTCCAGCACTGTCTCACCATGAACCACCATTCAGTGCCTCACTAATAAAGTAAAAATAAGCAGGTGAGGTGAATTTTTCACATATTCTGTTTAACTTAAAGTAACACATCAAAGACCTACCACTCGACATGTGATCAATGTAGAAACGTTCACGAGACCTTTCTCATTGAAATCTGGTGCGTGATTCTTTGTGCACACGGCACGCCTCAGTTCAGACTGCACTCAAAGGCTCAGTAGCCGGGTCTGACCGGGAGCAGCCCTTGACCGAGAACCTGAGAGGAGCCTCAGAGGGAGGGGCAGGGGAGCGAGAGTCCACCAGGCACGAGAGGAGAGGAAGGGTAGACACAGCCGGGCAGAACTGGATGCAATCCCAGGGGCCCTGGAGGCCAGAGTCGGGCGCATGGGGAGCGAGGTCCCGGGAGGTCACAGGCTGCGAGGGAAGGTGTGGCAGAAAGGACGCAGGGGCAGCTGCTGCACGACCTCGGCCTAGCGGGTCCGCTACATGTGGGGCGTGTAAAGCGAGCCTTCCGGACGGACCAGGAGCCAGCACGGAGGCTGTGGAGGGCGCGTTTCTGAGCATGTATGCTCACAATCGACTCTGGTGACAATCCTGTTGACGACCATGGGGGGACGGGGCAGCTGCCCCATTGCACTGAGGAGCAAGTTCAGGCTCCGAGACGTGAACTGCTGGCCCCAGGGGCACACAGCTGGTCAGGTCGGGGTTGGGGCTGGGCTCACAGAGCGCCAGGACCTACGCGATTTCACGGTGCCACTCAGAGGCGCGAGCTCCGACGGCTGATCAAGTCGGGGTGGCCCCGGGATTTCGATCCAAATGCCAAGCCTGTCGACGAGCTGAAGGCAGTTCCTGCTGCAGGACGGGGAGTCTGAGCTAGCAACAGGGTGGGGTACAAGCTAGGGAAAGAGGGACATGGCTTCTGGAGACAAAGCCCTGGCAGCTTCCACCGGGTCAGGGTCAACCACAAACCTGTCCAGACAAGACTTAACACAGCCTCAGTTTCCTCATCTGCAAAATGGAGCTGTCACTCTATGTAAATGAGAATACGTGTCAAAGTCTTAGAGCTGGCCTTGACTCGGGGCCCTTGAAAGATGGCAGCTAGTATCACTATGTGGCCTTGGGCGGGCCACACGACCTCCAGAGAGGCAGGGCACAGGGGGTCGAGGATGCCTCGCGTGCGTCACACACACGCTAAGTTCTCTGCAGGTCTCCCTGGCCCGACTCACACAGATGTTTGGTTCCAAGGGCCTCAGAAGGGTGCGGGGGTCGTCGGAGAGCCATGCTGAGTCAAGAACATGCTTACGAACATGCACGAGCACGCAAATCGAGATGTTTGGTTTCCTCGGGCCTCGTGAACTGGTCTTGTGGCCCCCCCCAGCATGTCCTGCTGGGTAGGATGAGCCTCTGCCAGCCGACCACAGGGACCAGACAAATGCCAGCCCTCACCCTCACACCTGCGGGGACGGACGGTCTTATACACTCGAAGGTGCAAGAGTCCTACGGGGTCCCCAGGGAATCTGGAATGCCACCCGGGGTGTAGAAGGAGGACTCAGGCCACTGTTTCTTAAAACTGCTTTGTCTGGTCAACACCCACATCTGTGCCCTTGGCTGAATAAAGACAATGGGCCACCCGGGTGGACTGGCATTCCGGGTGGCTTAAGGAGCCCTTGATCCCCACAGACCAGTCCAGGAAGTCACAGTGGCAGACAACACGACACCCAGGCAGGGAGCCTTCTCCTTCAGCGTACTCGCCACCTGCCCATGGGCGCCCATGCCCTTCTGGGAGGACGTTACGATCTACACGCCCATTTTCTGGAACTTCTTTTTTAATAAAAACCTTACATTTTGAAAGAATTACAGAAGCACAAGGAAGTTGCAAAAAAGCAAAGAATACGGTGTACCCCTCGCCCAGCTTCCCCCGACAGTGACATCTTCTACGACTGAAGGGCCATATCAGGAAATGCTTCGCACAGCAGCACCGCTAACTATGGAACTGTCTGTCTCCCGTTTTATTATTATTGTTATTAATTCATTCATTTATTTACGCCAACAGCACCTGGTCTTTCTAAGTGGCTTCCCATCCAAGTACTAACCAGGCCCGACCCTGCTTAGCTTCCAAGATCAGACAGGATCAGGCACGTTCAGGGTGGCATGGCCGTAGACTGTCCCCCGTTTTAAATTCCTAAGTCCCACTTCACATCCTAAAGCTGTGAGCGAACTCCCGGATTCACGTTCTCACAGGTGCCACCGGAAGTCCTTGGGTGGCCCGAGAGAACCCTGGGTCCCTGACACAAACTCTGCCCAGTACTATCTTCAAGCCCCTGGTCACTGTCTCAACCTCACATCTGCCTTTCCGTTCCACGAGCTTCGGGCGACAGCGGACCAGAGACTCCAGGCCTGCTCTGGTTTTTAAAAGCGGCCTGCGGAAGGGACAGAGGTAGGCTTCAGGAAGGTGGGCAGGAGAAACGGCCACACAGCCAAACCCCAACGGGAAGCAAGCATGTTGGTCCCAGGAAAGGCGGGACCTGCACCAACTCGCCCGGCCCAAGGTGGTTGGGCTTCCAAGAATACAATTGGGGAACAACAGGATGGTGGGCTTCCAGGAAGAGGCAGCTTTCCATGCCTGAAAGAACACGACTATGTGAGCTAAACGATCTGTCAACACGAAGTCCCCCACCCGCCCGATTATGTGTTTAGGAGCCACTGTCCCAGATGGTCGCATCCTTCTCTTCTCCGCTCCTTACACCTCCTAGGGGTCACTCCCACAAGGTTAGCAGGAGGCTGCACGGGACAGAGCCCAGACGAGGGACGCTCAGCCTTCCCAGAGCCAGGCTGGGCATGGAATGTCGAAGATGGCTGACCTGGCTAGGCCACAGCCGGTGCCCAAACACCAGTCTAGACGTCACCGTCAGGATATTTTGTAGATGTGATTTAACATGGAAATTGTCTGAATGAGAAAAGACAGTGCTCTGTGAGTTGAAGGCCCTAAGGGGAAAGGCTGAGGCCCCGGAGAGGGAGCCCCGCCTCCACACGGCCTTGGGACCCCAGCTGCCGCACCGGCTCTCCCCACGGCTCTCCCCGGGGCTCCAGCCTGCCCACCGCCCTGCAAATGTCAGACCTGCCGTGATGGCACGGGCCAATTCCTTCAGACACCTCTACACACCCCCGCCCCCACGTTTCTGCTTCTCTGGAGAACTCTGGCTAATGCAGATGGTTTGCTCACCCCCGGCCCAGGGGTCCCCAATGTGACCTCCTTAGCAGAGGCCCTGTCTCGGTCTGTAATGCCCTGTCCTGGTTGTGAAATCAGGGTGATCGGCTCCAAGGGGACTGACGCCCTTTCTTCCAGAAAGCTCCACTCGCTTGCTGGGAATCTGAATTTAAGCCGTCCCCAAAGGCAGAAGTCTGTGATGGAAGAGCTGTGTGAGGCAAGTCGGCACGGCCGTGCTCTAACTAGAAGCCAGGCTCTTTCTCAGGACCAAGAACCAGCACCCATCAAACTCACCTCGCGTTTCCAGGGAACCCTGCCTGCACCGCCCGCCGCCCGCCGCCCGCAGAGCACACGGACAGGCCGCCCGCCCTGCCGCCTCTCACCTTTCTTGCCATGATGAGACCCGAAGGTCTGTGCTGGACCTTGGTGACCACTCCGCCGTTCCCGGCTCCCAGCTCCGAGATCCTTTCGAAGTCATCGTCCTTGAGCTCCCCGACCTTGGCCTTCTGGGTGAGGAAGGCTTCCAGCCGCTTCTTCTGCTGCTCGTCAAGCTCTAGCTCTTCTAGCTTCTTCTGGAGGTCCACCAAGTTTGCTCTGCAGAGACCCCGAGGGCAAGCGTCAGGGTGCGAGCTCCCAAAACGACACGGCCCGAGCCAAGGGTCCTGCGTGGCCGCTGTGCACCCAGCCCAGGTGTGCAGCCAGGAGGATGCACGGGTGAATCGGGCCCGATTCCTGAGTCCTGCAGACATATAGCTGCCCAGAGGAGGAGGCCAGCTTCCGGAGAACTGAGGCCACTGCCTCCTCTGCTCACAGAGGTTAGGGGACTGAGGGACCTTGCAGACCAGCTCTGGTGTCAGACCCAAAAGCCCTCCTTCCTGACCCAAGGCTCCAGACCACACTAGGGACCAGGTGAGTGAAGGCCTAAGCCAAGACGCCTGTCTTCGTGAGGACGGAGGAGCAAACTCGTTTTGAGCGGCCTTAGAGCAAGGACCATTGGGTGTAAGACAGAAGCCATAATTTACGCGAACTACACTCAGGCCCGGAGGGAGGACAAGGGCCCCGCTCCAGCACTGCAGAGCACCCCAGGGCACCCCGCTCAGCCGCACGCTCTTGTTACATCCTGAGCACCACCGTGAACACCAGGCATTTACATGCAAACACATCCTGGGCCCAGTTATTAAACCCACCTCGTATGCCACACTTTATTGGGCGATTCAAGGAATTCTCAAAGGAGATTTTGACGATCAGCTATTTTCACAAATGCCTTCACTTTGAACCAAATCCTGGAGTAAAAAGCAGCCCCCTGCAACCAGCAGGCAGACTTCAGCCCAACGCACACACAACTAACCAGGCGCTGTCCAGGACAGGACGCCAGCGACGTGTGCAATTTAAAATTTTCTAGCCGCATTAAAAGACATATATCAAGTGAAATTCATTTTAATATATTTGAGTTAACCTGTCAAAAGTATAATTTTCAATGTGTAATCAATATAAAGAAACTGATGAATATTTACTTTTTTTTCTATTAAGTCCTTGAAATCTGGAACACATGTCACACTTACAGCTCTCCTGATGGGCAAGCCACGTCTCAGGTGGCTACTGCACCAGACAGCCAGGAGAATGGGCCGCCAGGCGGCCCTCGGCCACCAGCTCCTGAGGGTGTTTAAGCCACAGTTGACTGCCCACCTAGGAGCCCTCACAGATGATTCTAGAAGGGTAAGGGGGGGCCCGTACATTCTCTCAGGAACCTTCCAATCCCCAAGTGACCGTGACTGGCCTACAACTTAAAGAGGTGCGAACAAAGAGGCACACAGGCCGGGAGCAAGACGACCTGACATTGGGCGATGTCACCTGAACTGGTACCGCAAAGGGGTAACTGGAAGGCACGGAGGTGGGTGTCATTTCCCGAGCAAGGACCAGGGTTTTACAAACACCATCGCGCCATCCTGTTTAATTCTCGTTCCCTTTCTGGGAGGCGGATGTCTCCTAGACCCGGCCTACACAGGAGGGAACAGGACCAGAGAGGTTAAGTAACTAGCCTGAGGGTCACAATGAAAGAAAGTGGCAGTGCCCAGAATCAAACCTGGTCCTTCCTGATTGCACGGCCTGTTCTCATGGCCCTTGCTCAGCAGAGTCCCCTAAACCAGGACCGGGGGCCTTAGCAGGTGTTCACTGAACGTCTGGTGAGCCTAGACCTGGATGAAGAAGGAATGAACGGGACTCTGATGGATGGAAGCGTGAACATGGAGCAATGAATGGACGTGACACAGTCCCTTCACTGTGGAGCTGAGAGGCAGCTTTTGAGGCCAGACCCTGGAAGGTCTCCAGCACTGCCCTATGACATCTAAAATGCATTCTGGAGTCAGCTGATTAATCCATTTTAAATTTAATGGCAACTCAACTGTGGTTATAAAAAACCCTGGAATCCCAATGGCTGGCTTCCTCTACTGGGGGAATTCTTGAAGGGATGGAAACCAGATACCACATAAAAGAGACTATGAAGAAAGAGCTGTCTCGTAAGAATAGGAATAAGGTTTTGAATATGTCCCCATTTTGAGCCGCGCACTCAGAGACAGAGGAGGATGTCAGCACATACACATCAAGACTCCTTCATCTGGGTCGCAGGCCAAGCCCCCTGAGAGGCACCAAATGTGCCATTTGCCCATCACAACTGGTCCTCATGGGGTCTCACCATAAGCACAGCAAAGGGACCCTGGCCAGGGGCTTCTGGACTGTCCTGCTCTGCTCCGCCATGCAGAACAGGAGTAGGGAGGCCACAGAGACTTCTGGGGCCAGTCGCATTGGGGTGCCCTCACAGGCATGTTTTCCCTCGGTAAGATTCTGCCACTGAGTAACCCCATCGCTCCGATGCTCCTTTCTCTGTCCCGGTCCCCGCAAGTCCTCCAGTCCCCCTCAATCGCCTCAAACCCTCACACCGACCTGCACTCTTCTAGGCTTGCTAGTCCACTCCGATTCAGAATCTCTGCCATCTGCTGTCAGGGTTCCCAGCAGGCCTCCCACTTCTTTCCTCTATAGCTCTTATTTTTTCCCCCCACACCCTGCGCCCCAAAATTTCTCTCACTCCTGGATTCCCCAGCCTGCTCCGGGCCCCCTCACCACTCTCCCCAGCTTCAGGGGCTGCACTCCCCACTAGCAGGATCTATTCAGGCAGCACCGGCTTCCCTGGATTCCCTCAGAGAGTCCCTGCCCCACAGCTCAGGGACCCTTCCTTTTCCTGATCATGTATGGACTTCCTTACCCCATCCTCGTTCCCAGGGACCCCATTCACCCTGTTCTGGGAATGTAAGGGTCCCCTCCCTCCAACTCACTACTCAGAGACGTCCCCCGCATTTGATTTCACTACGAGAGACCCCCTGACCCAACCTCAAACCTCGGGAACCCTCCCCAAAACCATCACCCCGAATTCACGACTCAGAGACTCCTCCTTAACTCCGCTCTCACTACTCAGGAGCCCAACACCCCATCTTTTTCCCGTAGGGTCCTCGCTTCACTCCGACTCACTACTCAGGGACCCCCTCCCTACCGACCTCACCACTCAGGGAGACCGGACCCCCTCC
>NW_011889240.1:196824-201636 GCF_000151845.1 Pteropus vampyrus
TTTAATTTTTTGAGGAAGCACCATACTGTTTTCCATAGCGGCTGCACCATTTTATGAGAAAAGTCATTTAACACTAATTTTTTTAAAAGGAAGTTTATGAGGCACAAAATAAAGGACAGTCGTTTAAGTGGGAAGAAGTTGACTTCATGGAAAATTAATCGCATTGCTTTTCTTTTTGTCACATCTCCGAGCACCCGTGTACATTTCATGCTGGGGTGTACCTTTGGGAACCATGTGGGAAGAAACGGAAAGGCTCAGTCGATTCTCTCTTCCAGAGTCTGGCCCAGGTTCCCTGGTCTCCCTGGCTCAGTCCTGCCCACTTCCTGTCCAGCTGCCCCTCAGTCATTCTTTCAACAGTTAATTTGCAATGCTAGATATTGTGCTGAGTACCAGAGGTACAATGTTTAAAAAATAGATACACAGTATGTGTGTGTGTGTTTATGTATACACAATTGCAAAATGTAACAATGCTTAAAATGCAAAGATGTAACCATAGCTCTTCCCTGGTTTATTTATTTTACTATTTTTTTTAACGCCGGTTTTTTTTTTTCATACTATATATACACATAATTTTTTAAAACATTTTATTTTTTTATTTTCCTCCTCCTGCTCTTCCCTAGTTTGAACTGCTTCCAGGCATACCTGTCCCTCCACTTCTAGATGTGGCCTTTTTAGAGTTGCCTCTCACTGCTCAGCCTCGCCCAGAAAGTCAAGAGACTTTTCAGCTGGCCTCAGACAATGCCATGACCCTTCCCGGCTCTGGGCGTTTGTGCCTTCCTTCTGTTTCGCAAAATGACCTCTTCGTCATATTATTTTATTTTAGGCTATATATCCATGCAGTCTTTTTTATTGAGCTATAACTTACGTGTAATAAATGCATAGTTCTCGAATGTTCAATTCCTTGAGCTTTTCACAAGTGCGTGCAGCCATGGGACCGTTCCTGGAAACGAGATGGAGAACATGTACATCGCTCCAGAGGCTTCTTAGTGCCCACTCCCCTACCCCTACCTGGCAGTGGTGTGCTGCTAAGTGTTGAATAGTGGGCTTTAGCAATAAGGGAGATGATAGATACATGACAGATAGATAGATAGATAGATAGATAGATAGACAGACAGACAGACAGACAGACAGGTAGGTAGATAGATATTTGTAATTTACATCATTTGCCCCTTTTTGTGCTCTAAATGCTTCCATCGTGGCTGATTTCCAGCCACCGTGGAGTCGGAACGAATGTTGACAGTAGTTACCTATGAGCCAGGACAAGCTGGCTGCACGCACAGCTGCCCAGAAGCACCCTAGATTCCGACTCATGCCCACAGAGTCATTCTCTACTGTCCTAGAACTTCATAGAAATGGAATTATACGGTATGAACTCTTTCGTGTCCCCACTTCTTTGGCCCTGCACAGTATTTTGAGATTCGTCCACGTGGCTGCATCTGATAGTAATTTGTTCTTTTTCCATGCTACATGCTATTCCATGGCGTGCAGTTGGGGATGGCCCTTCCTGGAAAACGGTACGTTAGTTCTCCTGAGAAAGTGAAAGAGATCAAATCTTTTCTAATAATCAGAATTTTCAGTTTTCCTCGGTTCTTATTTGGGGGGAAGAGATCTCAGTTCACTTGCCGCCTTTTCTCTAAAGTCTGCTTCTCCCACTTCCTGCCAGTACCCCGCTTCTCAGCATTCCAGAGGCGCCCTGCTTATTTCTGGTCGGTGGCTCTTGCTTTCCCTACTCGTTATGAACGATTTGAGGGCAAGAAGATGCTGGGTTTGTCTCTCTCTCCTCCGAGTCCAGCTCTTCGGATGCAGTCGAAGCCTCACACGTATTTGCTACTCGAATGAGTGAAATGGGCATTCCTGTCCTTGGGGAGATGTGTTTCCTGCTAGTCACCTGATTCTCAGCGTAGAGAACAGGAGGTTTTATGACCGAGGTTACAGTCCAGGATCACGCCCTCCGCCCACTCTTCTATCTTTATTAGCGAGTGCATTTTGCTGTGCAACCTCTCCCTGCTGTGTATCTCTCTGCTTATCGTGGTTTCCAATTGCATCTTGCTTAGTACACCTGTCCCCTGGTCCCAGAGACTTGGGTGTCTCCTAACTTGCTCCCCCTGCCCTGGGAAATTAATAGCTTTGTTGATAGATTCAGTCCAAGGCACAATCTAGTATTAATATCACATGTGTACACGCTTCCGCTCTCGAAATGCACCTTGAACTTGCTCTCTCTCACCTGCGCAATGGATGAACTGAACGAACGGCCGCCCCCACCCCTTTGGGAAGCAGTGTGGCACTATCTTGCCCACCCTACGACCCAGGAATTCTATTCCTAGGCATGTCACGTAGGAAACTCACGCCCTTACATAAACAGGAGGAGAAACACACACTAATGTTCTCGATGACAAAATCTGGAAACGACACAAATATCCATCAGTGGAAGAATGGAAAAACATGTTTTCGTATCGTCCCACGGAGAAATATTTAGGAGCGGAAAACTCACAGATGACAACCACATAAAAATGTTTTAGAAACATGAAATGACAGGAGACTCTCTATGACACCATTTGTATAAAACGAAGATGGCTCAGCCTCGTTAGCCATGGGAGAAACGCAAGTTTAAAGTGGCTAAAATCAAAGAGGCCGATGATGCCGAGGGCTGGCGAGGATGCTGAGCAACAGTGAGCCCCTCACACGTTGCTGGTGGGTTTACGAAGATGGTGCAGCCCCCCAGAAAGCGGCTTGGCAGTTTCTCAGAAAATTTAACACACACTTACCATGTGACTGGGCAATTTCAGTCCTGGGTGTTCGCCCAAGAGAAACGAACTCTCGGGCTCACACGAAAATCTGGACGTGAACGTTCACAAAAGCTTTATTTGTAATAGACCCCAAACTAGAAACAACCCGAATTTCTTTCAATAGGTGGATTGGTAAATTAATTCCATGCAATGAAATACCACTCGGTAATCGAAAGGAACAAACCGTGGATACACGCACCAACTTGGGCGAAATCCAAAGGCATCCCGCCGAAGAGCGACGTAGCGCATGATTCCATGTGTATGACATTCTTTTAATGACAAAATTATAGTGATGGAGAACAGAGCAGAGATCAGCAGGGGTCAGGATTGGGGGGAGGGAGGCTGTGGCTATGAGGAATTTTCTTCGTGGTGACGGAAATGCGTGGATTCTGGTTGAGGCGTAGTTCTAGAGGACGTTCTCTTTGGGGAGAGCCACGCCAAGGGTGCGGGGGAACTCCGTACCATTTTTTACAACTTTCATATGAGCCTAAAATTATTTCAAAATAGAAAACCAGAAGCAAAGCAAAACAAAACAAAAGGCAAGGCTAACATGGCGGTTCCTCAAAAAATTAAACAGAACTACCGCACGACCCAGCAATCCCACTTCCGAGTGTACATAGACCCAAGGGAACTGAGAGCAGGCGCCGGAACAGATGCCCGGACACCCGTGTCCACAGCAGCGTTGTTCACAGTAGCTAAAAGGTGGAACCGACCCAAATGCCCATCGACAGATGAATGGACGAACAACGTGGTCCATCCCAGACAGTGGGATGTAATTCAGCCCTAAAAAGGAAGGAGATTCTGACCTGGAGGATGTTACGTTTAGTCGGATGATCCAGGCACGAAAGGACAATTCGTATGATTCCCTCCGTAGGAGGTCCCTAGAGGAGTCACATTCATAGAGACAGAAAGTGGACGGTGGTGACGGGGGCTGGGGGAGCGGGAGAGGGACCGATTACACAATGGGTTCTGGATTTCCTTTTGGGGCGATAATGATGTTTGAAAGATAGAGCTGATGATCACAAAATACTGTGAATGTGCTAAATGCAACCGGATTCTTCATTTTGAAACCATTAATTTTATGTTATGTGAATCTCACCTCAATTTCAAAAAAAGTGTTAAATATTCAAAACATCATTTCCTAATTATCTTACTTTTTGCTATTACGTATCCTTTCGATTTAATTTTATGTTTATTTTTTTGTGTCTGGTGGAAACAGTACATGATGGTGAGTAATTTATTGCATATCTTTTCAACTTTGTGTCAATGACATCATACCGGCAGCCTGAAATGGGCCACGGTGGAGGGATTTTTATATCACAGAAATTGGCAAGTGCCACAAAGGAGGGCTTGACTTTTTGTGTTTTCGATGATCTAGGTCAAGTGTCAAAAAACTTTTTTTGGTAGAGGATCAGATAGGAAATACTTTGTGCTTCGTGCACCCTACAGCAGGGGTCCCCAACTTTTGTGGCACCAGGGACCGGCGCTCCCATGAGAATCTAACAGGAGCTGAGGCGATGATGCTCAAAAAAGTGATAAAGAAAAGCTAATAATGCAGATCGAACTTTAAAATGTGTCGTATTGACAGTTGTTAGATCATGACTAGCACAGAAAAGAGGAAATATTTTTTCTGGTACTCAAAAACTATTACCTGAGTCATCCAAGAAGACGGTCCCATTGTCCGTGAACAGGTGAAATCCCAACACATCTTCACTGTCATGTGACTTACTCACGTAAATGAAAATATCACCGGTATTCATGTCAGAGCTACACTGGCTTCATCATTCGCAACCATAGGTTGGCTACAGATACGAGAGTTCGGAGAATTTGGCAAAAATTGACAAAAACATGTTTTGAGGTTCAAGTGGCTATATGGAACGTACCATAGAGTATTGTAGTCTTTTCCTATTTGTAAATTTGTAAATTTCATGTCAGTAACATAAGACGTATATGTATGTGTGTTACACAATGCATATACATTATGCCATGCAATATATTACAGTACATTACATATATATTACATATA
>NW_011889240.1:203046-203749 GCF_000151845.1 Pteropus vampyrus
TACATTACATATATATTACATATATATTACAATATATGCAGTATATTACACATGCTCATATACAGAGACGTATAAATTCCCCTCCCCAGAGAGCTGATTGTTGAATGTGGACCAGCACACCCCTGCCTTTATACCCTGGAGAGCTGAGGTAGTCCTTTGCCAACGTGGTGTGCGTTCATTCCGCTAAAATTTATTGAGTGCCTACATACACTCTGCCAGGCAGACATGTCCTAGGGGATATGGATGTTCATCAACTATTTAATTCAACACAAAGGTTTTGCGCTCTTTTCCCGCCTCGACTTGGGTCCAGGTGCTTAGCAAGACAGCGAGAGGAAGGGGAAAGTATATACCCTCTGGGGGCAGAAGCCGTGAGAGCACAGGGGTCCAACTCTGGAGTTTCTTTTGAGCTGCTTTTATTTTTTATTACTTTTTATCGAGATCCGATGGACGTGTAACCTCACGTCAGTATCAGGAGCACAACATAATGATTCGATTGACATAGATATTGAGAAATGAACACCACAGTAAGTCTAGTTACCATCCGTCACCCACGTGGCCATGACATTTTCTTCTGGTGATGAGAGCTTTTGAAGATCTATTCTCTTAGCGACTTTCAATTACACGATACGATATCGTCACCATGGTGTACACGACATGCCCAGGCCTCGTTTATTTTGTAACTGGAAGTTCATGGCTTTTGCCC
>NW_011889240.1:204299-207525 GCF_000151845.1 Pteropus vampyrus
ATGCAGTATATTACACATGCTTATATACAGAGACGTATAAATTCCCCTCCCCAAAGAGCTGATTGTTGAATGTGGACCAGCACACCCCTGCCTTTATACCCTGGAGAGCTGAGGTAGTCCTTTGCCAGCGTGGTATGCGTTCATTCCGCTAAAATTTATTGAGTGCCTACACTCTGCCAGGCAGACATGTCCTAGGGGATATGGATGTTCATCAACTATTTAATTCAACAAAAAGGTTTTGCGCTCTTTTCCCGCCTCGACTTGGGTCCAGGTGCTTAGCAAGACAGTGAGAGGAAGGGGAAAGTATATACCCTCTGGGGGCAGAAGCCGCGAGAGCACAGGGGTCCAACTCTGGAGTTTCTTTTGAGCTGCTTTTATTTTTTATTACTTTTCATCGAGATCCGATGGACGTGTAACCTCACATCAGTATCAGGAGCACAACATAATGATTCGATTGACATAGATATTGAGAAATGAACACCACAGTAGGTCTAGTTACCATCCGTCACCCACGTGGCCACGACATTTTCTTCTGGTGATGAGAGCTTTTGAAGATCTATTCTCTTAGTGACTTTCAATTACACGATACGATATCGTCACCATGGTGTACACGACATGCCCAGGCCTCGTTTATTTTGTAACTGGAAGTTCATGGCTTTTGCCCCCTTCCGCCGTTTCTCCCACTCCCTCCCCACTTTTTTTTAAATGATTTTGTGCCGCGTCTTGATTAATGGAGGGTCAGGATGGTTTCTATTTTTCAGCTGTGCAAAGCGGAGACGTGTAAATGGACAAGAACCAGGAGAGAATGTGGAAAATGAAAGAAATGTAATTGGGGGGGGCGGGGATAATAGGTGAAATGTATTTTTTGCTTTCCTATTATTCATTTCGCAGCACTATTATTTAGTAATCAAGAGATGGGCGTCGTCGTGTTAAATCTATATTTTATTCAGGCGGAGTGTATGTAATGCAAAACCCACCCTTTGAAAGTGCACAGTTTGGTGGTTTTTAGTGTGTTCACTGGGTTTTGCAGCCATCATCGCTATCTAGTTCTGGAACATTCCGTGACTCCAGAAAGAAGACCCGTCCCCATGAACAGTCGGTCCCAGGCCCTGGCAGCTGCAGATCTGCTCTTGGTCTCCGTGGATGATTATTGGCTTTTGCCACCAACTTCTGACCGTGCCCGATAAAATGCCCCCCAAAAGGATGAAGCCAAACGCAGCTTTGTCGTAATCGCTCCGATCAAAGTCCCAAACTCAAGGTTTCTAGAAAGAACTTGGCTCCTTTATTCTCTTTTTACAGGGGCAATTAAAAACCTCCCGGGCTTGGCAAGACCAGATGGGTGTGCGCAGTTTAAGGTCAGCACCCAGTTGACCCTGAACTCACTCGGAGGGGTTTGTCACAGTGTTTGCCATGTCTCCTCTGAGGCGCTGGAGGTACTGCGTGGATAATTTGGCAAACGAGGAGCCCCTTAGAAACGTGGGGCCTTGAAAAACTCATTTCGATCTCCTGGGCCTCAGTTTCCCCTTTGGTAAAGCAATTTTCTCCTTTGACATTAGAGCAGGGCTTGGCACGCTTTCTCTGTAAAAGACCAGATGGTAAATATTTTCGGCTTCGAGGGCCAGTCTCTGTCGTGACTACTCGACGCCACCTTCGTAGCAGAAAAGCAGCCCCAGAAGCTGGATGGACGAATGGGCGTGGCTGTGTGCCAATAAAACTGTATTTGTGGACACTGAAATGTGACTTTCCCATCATTTTCTGTATCAGAAAATATTCTTCAAATTTTCTTTCAACTGGTTAGGAATGTAAAATTCATTTTTAACTCACAGGTCCTACAAAAACAGGTGTGAGCTGGATATGGCCCATGGGCCGTATCTTGCCAACCCCTGATCTAGGGTCTCCTTTATGCTGGGAGGTGTTTGGGATATAGAACATGCCCTTGGAGAAATGCAAATCAAAACCCCCACGAGCTACCACCTCACACCCGCCAGAATGGCCATCGTCAATTAATCAACAGATGGCAAGTGCTGGCGGGGACGTGGAGGGACGGGAGGCCTCGTGCGCTGCCAGTGGGACTGCGAATTGGTGCGGCCACTACGGAAAATGGTCTGGAGGTTCCGCAAAAAAAAATCATGACCCAGCAACCCCTCTTCCGGGTATTTATCCGAAGAAAATGAAAACACTAATTGGAAACGATATCTGCATCTCTGTGTTCATCGCAGCATTATTCACAATAGCCAAGATACGGAAGCCACCTAGATGTCCATCAGTAGATGCACGGACAAAGGAGCGGTACATACACACAATGGAATAGGACTCAGCCATAAAAAGGAACGAAATCTTACCATTTGCCACAACACAGATGGACCCGGGGGGTGCGCGCCAAGCATTGGTCTGGTCACACAGTGAATTAGACATAGTGCCTGCTCTCATGGAGGTCACAGTCCGGTGAGGGAGAGACAGGCCATAAACGGGTAAAATAAATATATTTCTAATGTGCCATGGAGAGAAAGCATGGAAAGGGAGAGGAAAAGCAGGCAGGTGGGAATAGGGGAAAGGTTGCAGTTTTAAATAGGATGTCAGAGAAGGTCTCACTGAGAAAGTGACTTTTTGGGCAAGGGCATAAAAAATCGAGAACGGTGTGGGTGACATTCGGGTACCTGGGGGAAGCGTTCCGCAGCCGGTGCCAAGGCAGGAGGACTGTGTCTGGTGTGCTGGATGCCCGGTGAGCAGGCCCACGTGACTGCAGCGGAGAGAGCCAGCCGGCGTTCACCAGACTGCTGATGCTGGATGCAGCGTGGGAGACACGGAGGAGCGTCCGGGGCGATCCGGCATTTGGACCTGAGCACCTGGAAGGACGAAGCTCCTGTTTAGCGGCAGGAGGGGAAGGTTTCACGGAAAAGCCGGAGCTCCGTCGGCCACGTTGCATCTGACACCCCCACGTGGAGACATTGCCAAGGCCATAAGATATACCAGCCATTTCCCAGCCTGCAGCAGTTAACGCCCCAGACGAGGTCAGGCTTCTAGACAGGATGGACGTAGCAGGAGAACTAACTGCTCTTGCAGCACGAACTGAGATGGTTCATTTGAGTCTAATGTCTCACGTCCCGATATCTTGAAGAGGTGGCACTGGACTTATAAACGATCGCTGCTTTTTTGCAGGGAGGAAGGTCCAAGCGTGTTATTCTAACATCTGGAAAGAAATCGAGGCCGGCTTATTATGTTGGGG
>NW_011889240.1:209265-216452 GCF_000151845.1 Pteropus vampyrus
TGCTTAAAATTTTAAATACAAATAGAAGTTTCAGGTGGTCAGATGGACTACAGAAGGTGAGGTTGCTCAAACCTGACTTCTTTGTATTTAAAATCACGGGGCGTCATTGTTTTATTGAGAGTCTCTTGCTGCTTCAACACAAGAACGTGTGACATCACAGGGGTGGAAACGTGTGACCTGCGCCCGACGAGAACTCTGAAAGATTTAGAATCGTCAAGAATTAATTCTCAAAATGAACACGCGTAGCTACTGCGTCTGACACGGAGGTCCCCACATCCACTTCCCTGTGGAATACAGCGCGTGGTAAAGCGTACACCATAAAGATGTGCTAATTCAGAGCTTCTAGTTTTTAATCATCGACAGTAACCGCAGCAACTGTTTAGACCAGGAGTTGACGAACCACGACTTGCTGGCCAAAGCCGGCCCAACGTCTACCATGTAGGAGCCAAGGATGGTTTTTTAACTGGCTGTGGGGAAAATAAAAAAAAAAAAAAAGGAGAATAATATTTCGTGACGTGTGCAAAGTATATAGAACTCACGTTTCAGCATCCGTAACTCAAGGTTCCTGGCACAGAACATGCTCATTCACTCACGAGTTGTCTGCGGTGGCCCTCACACCGTGACAGCAAGCTGTGTGGTCGCCGCCTGGCTCACGGAGCTGAAAATATTCACTCTCTGGCCCTTTACAGAAAAAGCTTGTAGACCCCTACTTTACACCAACAGATGGATTTCTTAGGGGGAGAGATTTTCATCCCTGACGTTGTTCAGAAAGGGCCTCTACACGGCGATACTCGGAGAGCAACTAACAAAATAGGGTTTGTGATCGTTTTTTGAATTTTCAAAAGATGATGTGCCTCTTCACTGACAGCAGCTGGGGCGAGCTGCTCCCCGCACCCCACCCTTGGCGTGGAGCCCGCTGGCTCTTTACTGCGACCCCCATTTTGGAGAGGCGGTAGCAGAGGCACAGAGAGGCCAAGCGACTTGCCCAAGGTCACACAGCTTGCAAGAGGAGGGAGTGAACGATGACGCGGCAGTGCCCGGATCTCCTGCCTGATATCGCTGTGAGCACTGCCACCCAGCGGCAGCTCCGGCTTTGCACCATGATCTTGAATTTCAGCATCACAGCTTACAAGCCACACAAGCTTGGGCAAGAGACATCGGCTCCCCGAGCCCCGGTTTCCTCATCTGTGAGGGGGTATGGCAAATCCCCCACCCACTGGGGTTTTCGGAGGACCGAGTTCACGTGTGCGTTTCACCCGGTGCCTGCTGGCACAGCGAATGGTCGGTAAGTGCTGTGGTTTTAATTAGGTCGGGTGCTCACGCCGGGTGCTGGGCCTGGGCTGAATGGCCCAGAGAAGGAAAGTCTCAGGGAATGAATGGGGTGGAAGGGGATTCATTTGCATAGAATCCCCTTGCAGGGATTTTGCTGGCATGCAAATTGCTTGCATGCAAATTGCTTGCATGCAAATTGCATGTAAAAAACACCCTAACGAGCGCGAGGAATTACTTCCTCGTGGATCCTCCCTTAAGCCATCTGATTCAACCCAGGGGCCCTGAACTGGGTGCTGCTGTCTCTTAGACACCTCTCTGTGGATCCCGTTTTAGGAGTCAGCTAATCCAGAACCTTCCATAGGCAACTGTAGCTGCCTCGAATTTAATAACCTTATTTATTTTCCTTTGCCTGTTTCAGGCACCTGATACTCTTCTTCTTATTTACCCTAGGGTGACAATGTTTCCTTTTAAGATAAGGTTGTAGAAGAAAAAAGTTTAGTACTGTCTCCAGCATTATCGTCCACTTGGCTTTTTTTCGGAGATAAACTTGTTTCAGAAAGCCGCTTTATAACGCGATGGTAAGGTGGGACCGATACCAGGCTCAGTGCTCTCTGGCTGGGCCAGCCTCATCTGTGTGTGGCTGGTGGGAGTCTCCACGAACGCCCACGCCTCGGCCCACGACTCAGGCCAACGCCAGTCCTGATCAGATTTCCCCTGGGGTTAAACATTAACCCAATGTTTGACCCGTCAGGGCCTGTATAAAACATTTAGATCAGTCGTCACATTTTACAGATAGGAAAACAGAGCCTCAGAGGGGGAAAGGGACTTCATGGTGTCACACAGCCAGTTTGTGGCTGAGTCGGGGGTGGGACGTAGGTCCCTTGGCACCCAGGCAAGAAAGAATTCTACACAAGATGGGAAAGTTACGAGTTGATTCGAGACGAGGCTGACGTTCCAACTCGGCCGCAAGCAGGCCCATCTCCCTTGGGATCCGCGGGGCACACCGAATGTGAGGTTCATTCCACAAATATGTTTGAGCCACTTTGGTGGTGTGGGACCATTTTCAGGGATGGAGGCACCTCAGTGACCACCACTGACAGGTCCCCGCTTCCTGGTGTGGACAGATGACACAGGTGAATAGCAGAGCCCCCCAAAGGTGTCATGCGAAAATGACTAGGGCGAGGGTGACTTTGGCTGGGGTGACAGGGCAGCGCCCTGGGGAGGTGACCACTGAGCCGAGACCGCTGCCAGGCTCGGGTTTCCCAGCGGTGTGGGTTGACGATGTCATTCCCCACAGCCTGCCCTGCAGTGCTGTGCTGAAGTCCTAACCCCAAGACCTCGGGACATGACTGTTTGGAGATAAGAGGCGATAAGTTGAAATGAGGTCATTAGGGGCCCCTGATCCTATGACTGGCGTCCTTATCAGAAGAGGCAATTTAGATGCAGAGGCTCAGGGAAAAGAGGCATCTAGGGGCCAAGGAGAGAGGCCTCAGGGGGAACCCACCCCTCCCAGCCTTGATCTCTGACTTCCAGCCCCTGGAACAGGGAGGCGAGAAACTTCGGTCGTTTCGGCCGCCTGGGCTGTGGCGTTTCTTCTCAGCATCAGGACAAATTCAGTGTCTGGAGTACGGAGGGGCCTCGTACCCCTCCCTGCGGGCTCCTTCCCCCTGCCGAGCGCCGCTGGGTGGGGCAGGAGGAGACACCCCTGAGACTCCTCCCCCACAGGGAAGAACCTGGAGGACACACCTGTAGCCAGGGGAGGCCTCCTTTCCCAGTGAGAGGTCCCTGCGACCCTTGGACCCACCAGCCATAAAGCGAGCGCCAGGATGAGGTGGTGGCTAGATGTGGAGGGGACCGGCCCTGCCTGCTGGTCGAGGCTCAAGGCCCTCGTGAGGCACTGCCCTGGGGGCCCCCACAGAATTTTCCCAGTGAGGGGGACCGCCCTCCTACGGGCAGCTAAGAGAGAGCCCTTGACACCAGGGCCTCCTGGCCCCGGCCATGCACATGTCCCACCCGATCTCTTCTAGAAACTTCTAGAGCCGTCATAGGCCCACAGTCAGACTTCTCGCCTTCGGTCCCTTCCCTCCCTCCCCTACCCCTCGCCGGCTCTGCTCCAGGCCCCCACCCTTGCTGTCCCTTCTCCCCCGGGGCCTTCACACTGGGGCCTTCTCAACACTCTTCCCACGTGACATGTTCCCACTGGACCACCTCATATAAAGTTACCGGTCACCAGATCCTCTTCATCTCCTTCCTGCTTTATTTTTCTACACACGTTACTTATTTTATTGCTTATGCACAAATGATTTTGTTCAGTATCTGTCTCCCCGCATGGGAACGTCAGTGCCACCGGGGCAGGGAGAGGGGGACAATTTATGTTCCCTGCTGTCTCCCTAGCACCTGGCACACAGTCACAGGAATGAATGAATGAATGAATGAATGAATTCTCGGGCATAATGTCCTTCATTAGGAAGAGCAGAGGGAGCCCTCCCCCGCAACGAGCTCTCCTCCCTCATGGTTTTTGGAGACTGGGGTTCAAACCCTGTCGTCACCTGCCCCCAAGAGCTCAGAACCCCCTGGGCATGCCGCAGTGCCAGATGTGAGGGGACAGGGAACTGGGCAGCCTCGAGGGTCTGGTGCTGAGCAGCTGGCATTGCCCAAGAGGCAGATCAGAGTCCCCCTGTCCCCCAGCCCCTGGCCTGCCCCTGCCACACCCATGTCACAAGGGTTTTACTCAAGGCCCGGCCTGGCCATATTCCAAGGGAGGGTCCTGGAGGAGGAGGCGGGGGGCAGGGCTCGGTCACGGAGTGCTGCTCCCGGGCCCCTGGCCTCTTCCACCTAAAACTGACCTTAAAGGGAAGTATAAGGAGAAGTCAAAAGAAACGGGAGGTGACATGGTGACAAGGGGCAAGCCCCTGTCTGGAGCGGCGGGTCTGGGCGTTGTCTCGACCGTGGCTGACTCACGGAGCGGCCACGGTGAGTCACAGCCCCTCTGTCCTCCTGTGTAAAGTGGGGACCGTCATGACGACCAGACTTGTGCTAATAATGCCAAAGGGCTGAAGCCACTGGAAAGCGACAGGCGGGCAGGCGTCTGCCAAGCCGGAGACACTACTAGTGACCATAGTAACAACGAGACACTTACTAGTGATTGTGGTAACAACATGCAGATGCTACATTCTCGGACCTGACTGCGTGGAGGTCCCTTCTAAGCTCGTTGCATGTTTTCGTTTGTCGAATCCTCCCAACGACCCGGCGAAGCAGGTCCTTTATCTCTCCCATTTTGCGGATAAAGAAACTGAGGCAGGGAGAAGCAGTCACACAGCAGCGAGTCGAATGGCCGAGCCAGGATTCGAACCCAGGTCTCGCTCTAACTCGGTGCTGAGAGAAGTATCACATATCACTTTAAATTTTCTAGTAGCTACCTTAAAAAAGCACAGAGTAAAATTAAGTTTCGTTTTCATAATATATTTCAATGATTGGAGTAATAAACCCAAGCTACTAGCATTTCGACGTGTGGTCGGTATCAAAATTATGAATGCGAGGTTTAGCTTTTCTTCACGCCGATCTTGTGTGTATTTCCCCAGTGCTGTATTTCTCACGTCCAGCACATCTCAATTCAGACAATAAATTTTCATCAGAAATCCTCGGTCTGTGCTTATAGAGTTCAGAAAATCTATAGTGAAAAATGTAGGTTCATGAACCCACACGTTCCGTGAGTACTCAGAACTTGTTCATTAACTTATCTGAGTACCGGATTTAAATTTTCAGTCAATGAAAATGAAATCAAATTTAAAAATCTAGTCCTTCAGTCACACTCTTCAATAGCCACAGTGGCCTGAGGCTCCTGTTTTGGGTGGTGTAGGTGTCGTCTGCTAAACCTGTGAATTACACAAAACTCTTCTGAAAAGGGCCAGGTAGTAAATATTCTCGGCTTTGCAGGCGACAGGGTCTCTGTTGCAACTACTCACCTCTGCCATCATAGCCCGAAAGCAGCACAGACGATATGTAAACAAATAGGCGTGGTCATGTGCCAATAAAGGGTTATTTACAAAAAACAGCAAAAGGCAGGAATGGGATTCAGTTCATACGCTATACTCAATGATCATATTTATACACGTGTGGTTGTTCCTTCTGTAAGTATTGATTGGGTAGCTACTGTGTGCCAGGCGTGGTGCCGGGCCCTGGGGACACTGCACACAGGTGCTCTTGTGACGATTGTCCCTGTTTTGTAGATAAACCTAGCTGGAGGCTTTCTAGCTCTCCACACACACCCCTTCCTCTTTCCGACTGCTAAGCTCCTGAGCCAAGGTCAAGGCAGGGGAGGAGCAAAAGACATTTTTGTCGAATGAAATAATTAATGAATATTCATCCCCCTAGGACTGGCCTCTGCCTTGCTCAGAATAGACACTCCATAAATGTTCGTTGAATGAAATAAGAAATAAAATAAATGGTGCGTCAATATTTTCAATATTGTTCCGTATCAGTATATACAGATAATCCTCGTTCATTTTCACAGCTGCATAATATTCCAGGGTTTTAGGAAATGCTTAATGTACGTGGCTGTTCATTGTATACTGTGTACTTTTTATTGAGGTAGAGTTAATTTGCAATAAGAATGTAAGGTTTTAGGTGTGTTCAATTTGATGCGTTTTGGCGGAGTAGCGTTCTGTTATCCAGATATACCAGTTCCGTTTGTCCATTCCCCCGTTCTTGGATATTTGAGTTGTTTCCAGTTTGTGACAATTATACACATAAGGCTGCTGTGAACATTCACGTGCAAGTTCTTCTGCGAACATACGGTTGCATTTCTCTTAGGTCAATAGCCAGGAGTGAAAATCACACGGTAAATAAATGTTTAACTTTATAAGAGGCTGTTCGATTTCCCAAAGTTTCTCAGAGTGCTCGGGTCATTTTGATGCCCAGTCGGGGAGAGTTTCAGTCACTGCATATCTTCCACCAACATCTGATGTGGTCCCATCTTTTTTATTTTCGTCATTCTATTGGGTATCTTTCAACGTTTTCATACGCCGGGATGGTTCAGAATAAATGAAGTCAAAAGCAAAATCAAAACCCGCACCTGCCCGGTTATGTTTGGGAAACGCTATAAACTCTGTTCCCTTCGGGAGCATTGCAAAGGCTCTGATAAGTCCTGCAGAGCCATTTGTTAATTTAGTGTTCCTCAGTCCTCTTTGATCGCGGCAGCCTTTTGGAGTCCGCACTAAGACATATTGGTGGAATCTGTTATGGGAATTTTATTTTGGATTCCACTGTAGTATGGCTTTGAAATATGTGGTTGTGTTCAGTCGACGAGATGATGTGACATCGAGGGTGTCAAAAAGTCCCCCTGTTCCTCATCGGAGCTGGCAACCTCCTACCCCCCCTCCAAGCCCTCCATGCCTGAACTCATGCGATCGATTTCTTCTAGAATCTTCTGTCGTTCATTCATTCAACAACCATTTATCGAGCCAAACTTGTTCCCACCTCAGGGTCTTTGCACTTGCTGTTCCCTCTGTCTGGAACTCCTTGGCCCTCCTCGCTCGTGTTGATCTTTCTCCTACTTGCTCAGACAGCTCTTCATCGGGGTATATAAAGCCTCCCAAGGTCCATAATTATAAACATTTAAAGCAACAGAAATATCCTGGGAGGGAGACCAGGAGCATCTCGGTCCACACGAGGGTGTAAGAGCCATTTTCCCCGCAGGTTTTCACGAGAGAGGCGTCCTACCTCAAGGACGCTGGACTCCTGAGAGCCATAAAGCGGGCAGGGGGGCCGAGCGAAGCGCAGAGTCGGGTCTCGCCGACCTGGGACCGCCCTGGCGTGGTGCCTGCGCAGCCAGGGCTGAGTAAACATGACGACCGAGCGGATCGCGAAAGGCAAGCCAAAGCCAGCGGGGTTAAAAGGGAAATGAGGACGACCCG
>NW_011889240.1:216502-220608 GCF_000151845.1 Pteropus vampyrus
GCCAAGGTCAAGGCAGGGGAGGAGCAAAAGACATTTTTGTCGAATGAAATAATTAATGAATATTCATCCCCCTAGGACTGGCCTCTGCCTTGCTCAGAATAGACACTCCATAAATGTTCGTTGAATGAAATAAGAAATAAAATAAATGGTGCGTCAATATTTTCAATATTGTTCCGTATCAGTATATACAGATAATCCTCGTTCATTTTCACAGCTGCATAATATTCCAGGGTTTTAGGAAATGCTTAATGTACGTGGCTGTTCATTGTATACTGTGTACTTTTTATTGAGGTAGAGTTAATTTGCAATAAGAATGTAAGGTTTTAGGTGTGTTCAATTTGATGCGTTTTGGCGGAGTAGCGTTCTGTTATCCAGATATACCAGTTCCGTTTGTCCATTCCCCCGTTCTTGGATATTTGAGTTGTTTCCAGTTTGTGACAATTATACACATAAGGCTGCTGTGAACATTCACGTGCAAGTTCTTCTGCGAACATACGGTTGCATTTCTCTTAGGTCAATAGCCAGGAGTGAAAATCACACGGTAAATAAATGTTTAACTTTATAAGAGGCTGTTCGATTTCCCAAAGTTTCTCAGAGTGCTCGGGTCATTTTGATGCCCAGTCGGGGAGAGTTTCAGTCACTGCATATCTTCCACCAACATCTGATGTGGTCCCATCTTTTTTATTTTCGTCATTCTATTGGGTATCTTTCAACGTTTTCATACGCCGGGATGGTTCAGAATAAATGAAGTCAAAAGCAAAATCAAAACCCGCACCTGCCCGGTTATGTTTGGGAAACGCTATAAACTCTGTTCCCTTCGGGAGCATTGCAAAGGCTCTGATAAGTCCTGCAGAGCCATTTGTTAATTTAGTGTTCCTCAGTCCTCTTTGATCGCGGCAGCCTTTTGGAGTCCGCACTAAGACATATTGGTGGAATCTGTTATGGGAATTTTATTTTGGATTCCACTGTAGTATGGCTTTGAAATATGTGGTTGTGTTCAGTCGACGAGATGATGTGACATCGAGGGTGTCAAAAAGTCCCCCTGTTCCTCATCGGAGCTGGCAACCTCCTACCCCCCCTCCAAGCCCTCCATGCCTGAACTCATGCGATCGATTTCTTCTAGAATCTTCTGTCGTTCATTCATTCAACAACCATTTATCGAGCCAAACTTGTTCCCACCTCAGGGTCTTTGCACTTGCTGTTCCCTCTGTCTGGAACTCCTTGGCCCTCCTCGCTCGTGTTGATCTTTCTCCTACTTGCTCAGACAGCTCTTCATCGGGGTATATAAAGCCTCCCAAGGTCCATAATTATAAACATTTAAAGCAACAGAAATATCCTGGGAGGGAGACCAGGAGCATCTCGGTCCACACGAGGGTGTAAGAGCCATTTTCCCCACAGGTTTTCGCGAGAGAGGCGTCCTACCTCAAGGACGCTGGACTCCTGAGAGCCGTAAAGCGGGCAGGGGGGCCGAGCGAAGCGCAGAGTCGGGTCTCGCCGACCTGGGACCGCCCTGGCGTGGTGCCTGCGCAGCCAGGGCTGAGTAAACATGACGACCGAGCGGATCGCGAAAGGCAAGCCAAAGCCAGCGGGGTTAAAAGGGAAATGAGGACGACCCGTGGGCTGAGGGCGAGGTGATGATGCCAGCATCCAGAGGGGACAGTTACTGCAGTGCAGGGTCTCACCCCGTGGCAGTGCTGGCGTTCTCTGTGGGGAGCCTGTCCTGAGCTGTGGGGCGTTGAACAGCATCCCTGGTCCCCACCTGCTTGGTGTCAGGAGCTCCCCCAGTCGTGACAACCACACAGGTCTCCCCAGACATCTCCGAGTGTCCCCTGGGGGTGGGGGACCGCATTCACGCAAGCCATCATCAGAGGAAAGGAAGACTTCAGGCATGGTACATAGTAGGTCCTCATTTAGCTTTTGTTGCATGAGTGTATAATGACCGGTCCATCGAGAAGCACACACTAGATTGTGAACTTCTTGGGAGCAAGGAAGATGTCTTAGTTACCGCCATGAACCTGGCCCTTAGCGTCATGCCTGGCACACAGAAAGTGTCATGGAGCCCTGTATTCGCTAAGCTCCCAACAGCTTTGGACTGTGCTTAGCATAAGCCAAACTCCTTGTCAGAGCCCACGGGCCCTGCCCCGCCCCCTCCCCTAGCTCTCCCCTCCCCCCTTCCCCCTCGCTCCCTCTGCTCCGGCCACACGGGCCTCCTCGCTGCTCCTCCAACACGCCAGGCTTGGTCCTGCCCCAGGGCCTTTGCACGTGCCGTTCCCGTGGCCTGAGATGTCCTTCTCCTCACGTCCTCGTGGCTGGCAATGTCGCATCACTCAGTGCTTCAACATCACCTTCTAAAGGGGCCGTTCCCAGCCCTCCGTGGCCTTTGCCATGGTTACGTTTAGTTCCTCAGTGGCGCTCGCCCAATCATCTGCTCACTGGTTTGTTTTCACAGTTACGGTCCAGCCTGTTCGCTGCCTCATCCTTAGTGCCTGAAACAGTGGTTGGCACAGATGAGTGAGAGCTGACTGAGCACCTACTGTGTGCCAGGCATTTCCCGGGCGCCGGGGACCCGGCAGAGACTCTATTCTGACCCCGAAGGTCTCCCCCGGTCCCGGGTGGAGCAGGGAGGGAGGAACCACAGGAGGACAGCGAACAAGTAAATAAATGACGTTTTCAATAAAGAGGGTCGCGGTGAGAACGAGGGTCCGATGAAGAGGTGCGGGCCGTCTGGGCTGATTCACAGGGACCGAACGTTCACGAATACGCAAAAATGCGGACCCGGCCACAGAGTCAGGGGTTGAGGGAGGGGTGAGGAGTCCCAGACCGAGGGAACAGCAAGTGCGGAGGCCCTGACGTGGGAACAAGTTTGGCTCGATCGAAAAGTTGTTGAATGAAAAAAAAAAAAAGACGACAGAAGATTCTAGAAGGGATCAATTGCACGGGTTCAGGCATGGAGGGCTTGGCGGTGGGTAGGCGGTGGCCGCCCCGATGACGGAAGGGAGTTCCTGGCGGGGGGGAGCCGCTCCAGCATCGGCCCGGGTGGCCTTTCTGGTTTCCTTCTGTCCTGGGAGTGACAGGATCCAGCCAGGGGCCCTGGGCTCTCCTGGGTCCCCACATCCGGGACTCTGATGAGAAACAGTCTCCAAAAGTAGGGGAGAGGTCATGGCAGAGCAGAGGCCCCCAGACTTTGGCCTTTGCCCCATGTCGTCTGGAAAAGCACAAAACAAGATAACGGGTCTTCTCTTCCCGCCCCCCTGGCCTGCCCTGGCGTGACTGGCCTTTAACCCTGTCTGTCTTGCCTGTCCTCCAATCGGCAGCCAGGGGTGGGCTGGGAGCTCTCCAGGATTATTTCAGCATCTTTTGGGGGTGGTGACAGAACTACAGAGACAAGCAAGCCTTGGGGTGAGCCTCTGGCTCAGAGCAGAGACAGAGAAAGCAGCTGGAGGCAGAGCTGGCCGGGCTGGTGAATGGGGATTTAGCTGCTGGAAAGGTGAGCCATGCCTGGGGCCATGGGGGGGGGCAGTCTATGCCAGGAAACCCTCCCCAAGCCCCGAGTTGAAAGGAACCCCCACTCCCATTGCACAGACGGGAAGACTGAGGCCCAGAACATATAAATGCAGTGACCGAAAGCATACCTCCATGCCAGGCCTGTCCTCCAGGTCACCCCACCTCCCAGGAGGGGGACTGGGGGCAGGCTGTGAGATGAAAGAGACAGCCTGTCCCATCAGCCCGGAGGGAGTGACCGCCCCGACCGCCCCCCACGTGCATCTGTTTGGCATGTTTTAAAGACACTGGCTCTCATGCCTGGGCCTCTGGGTCAGCTCCTCAGCTCAGATTTGGGGGCGCAGGCCGGGCCTGGGGGCTGAGCAGGGATCAAACTTCAACTGGACGGACCTCAGGTGCCGTGAAGATGGGAGCTGGGGACAGAGGGGCTGTGTGACCCTCATGCCCACCCCCTCCTCACCCCAGATGGCTTCCTCCACCTGTCCCATGGGCCCCATCGACAGCCTGGAGCTCCTGGATCTCCTGTTCGACCGGCAGGATGGAATCCTGAGACACGTGGACCTGGGAGAGGTGTGGAACCACGTAGGGGACCAGGTGAGGCCCCC
>NW_011889240.1:220658-224919 GCF_000151845.1 Pteropus vampyrus
GGGGGGAGCCGCTCCAGCATCGGCCCGGGTGGCCTTTCTGGTTTCCTTCTGTCCTGGGAGTGACAGGATCCAGCCAGGGGCCCTGGGCTCTCCTGGGTCCCCACATCCGGGACTCTGATGAGAAACAGTCTCCAAAAGTAGGGGAGAGGTCATGGCAGAGCAGAGGCCCCCAGACTTTGGCCTTTGCCCCATGTCGTCTGGAAAAGCACAAAACAAGATAACGGGTCTTCTCTTCCCGCCCCCCTGGCCTGCCCTGGCGTGACTGGCCTTTAACCCTGTCTGTCTTGCCTGTCCTCCAATCGGCAGCCAGGGGTGGGCTGGGAGCTCTCCAGGATTATTTCAGCATCTTTTGGGGGTGGTGACAGAACTACAGAGACAAGCAAGCCTTGGGGTGAGCCTCTGGCTCAGAGCACAGACACAGAAAGCAGCTGGAGGCAGAGCTGGCCGGGCTGGTGAATGGGGATTTAGCTGCTGGAAAGGTGAGCCATGCCTGGGGCCATGGGAGGGGGGGGGCAGTCTATGCCAGGAAACCCTCCCCAAGCCCCGAGTTGAAAGGAACCCCCACTCCCATTGCACAGACGGGAAGACTGAGGCCCAGAACATATAAATGCAGTGACCGAAAGCATACCTCCATGCCAGGCCTGTCCTCCAGGTCACCCCACTTCCCAGGAGGGGGACTGGGGGCAGGCTGTGAGATGAAAGAGACAGCCTGTCCCATCAGCCCGGAGGGAGTGACCGCCCCGACCGCCCCCCACGTGCATCTGTTTGGCATGTTTTAAAGACACTGGCTCTCATGCCTGGGCCTCTGGGTCAGCTCCTCAGCTCAGATTTGGGGGCGCAGGCCGGGCCTGGGGGCTGAGCAGGGATCAAACTTCAACTGGACGGACCTCAGGTGCCGTGAAGATGGGAGCTGGGGACAGAGGGGCTGTGTGACCCTCATGCCCACCCCCTCCTCACCCCAGATGGCTTCCTCCACCTGTCCCATGGGCCCCATCGACAGCCTGGAGCTCCTGGATCTCCTGTTCGACCGGCAGGATGGAATCCTGAGACACGTGGACCTGGGAGAGGTGTGGAACCACGTAGGGGACCAGGTGAGGCCCCCACGGCGGGCAGCACTCCACTCAGCTCGGGAGGGTGGACGGCTCGTGGCGTGTGACTTCGGCAAACAAAACACGTTACTGTGTTAAACCTCTCGGGCACCCCAAGGCACAGGCAGCCTCGGATCCTGGAGGTGACAAGACCGAGGCCCAGTGGAGGGCGGTAACTTCTCTGGGGTCACACCGCGGTTTGGAATTGGGTCCAGACTCAAACTCGGGGGTCGTACCTTGACCCAGCTGCATTCGAGCCCCACAAGGCTTCCATCTTCTAGGAAGGATGAGCGAGGCCCAGAGACGGTCAGCGGCTTGCCCAAAGTCACGCAGCAAGCCAGAGCAAAGCGCAGGCCTCATTCCCGTCCCCTCTGCGTCCCAGCAGGTCCTGCCAGGCCCGGACTCCGACGATTTCCTCAGCTGTATCTTGGGCTCCGGAGACTCATCACCCAGCTCTCCACTCTGGTCTCCTGCAGCCAGTGACAGTGGCCTCTCCGAAGATCTGCCCTCTGACCCCCAGGACACCCCTCCACACACTGTGCCAGTCACGGCTCTGTCCAGCTGCCATGTCACAGAGCCTGGCAAGGAGCTCTGCCCTTCCTACTGTCCCGTGCCCCCTGGCCCCGCCAGGCCCCCCGGGCCAGCGGCCCAGGGGCTTGAGGCCTCTGTGGCCATAGACCTAGGTGAGTTCTGTGTCTTCTCCCCCAACCCTTGCCGTGATATGCACAGGCCCCCCTCGAGATGGATGCTGTCATGGGCCTGTGAGGTTGAGCCACAAGTCGAAGCTGCAGAGCTGGGGTGCACCCTGGCAGGCAGGCCGAGGCACAGGGGTCACCCTGGCAACCTCGTCTTTGCCGCCCCCACCCCCCCATGCCCGGGTACTGTAGATGCTCCAAGAGAGTCCCTGAGTTCACGGACTACAGCCCTCAGGGTGCTCCTCCTGGACCCGGGGAGCGAGCCTTAGTTCCTCTGTCCCCTGAGCCTCGTAGCGGGGTGGGAGGCCTTCTGAGTCCCACTGGAGAGCTGAAGAAACTGAGGCTCAGAGCGGTTCAGCCACTTACCCAAGGTCATAGGGGGTTAGACCCCAAGGCCATGTGACTGTGAAGTTTGTGCTCTGGACAGCACCCCACCCATGCTGGGCCAGGCGGTAGGCGGGCAGGAACCAGAGGTGACTCAGACCTGGTCGCTGCTCCTTAGGGGAGATATGGCCAGCTGGCTGCAGATCTGGTGTCTAACCCAGGGGAACAAGAGCCACCCCCTCCTGGTTGGCTTGGGTCCCTCCGCAATGCCCTGAGGAACCCGAGGGGAGAAGGAGGCACAAGCCGGGGCTGTCCCCAAGCTGCCCTGGAAGCCCTTAGCACACTGGGTTCAATCCTGGAAGCCTTGCTGGAGGAGGCAGGTAGAGGCTGGGAGGCCGGCGCCCCTCCTGACACCAGCCCTGTCTCTGCCCCCTCTGTCCCATCAGAAATGTGGAGCCCGGGCCTCGAGGAGCAGGCTGGGCCAGCGGACCTGCCCCCGCAAGGCGGCCTCACAGTGAAAGACCTCCTCCTCTCGGGCAGCGGCGGGGACCTGGTGAGCAGCCCCCACCCCACCCCGCACCCGACCCCCGAGCATCAGAGCTGGGGGGCGCCGCTGTGTTCACAGGCCCCAACACCCCTGTTTCCGGGCTGGAAAACCGAGTCGCGGACGAAGGCTGAGACTCGTCCCGGGTCCCAGCAGGAGCAAGTCTGTGGCTTCCAGTCCTGAGCTGTCCATCTCCTGGGCTGAGGCGCCTTCTACTGCAGCGGCATGAAAAAAAAAAAAAAACAAACCCAAAAAGCCAAAACCTTCTAAGCACCTACGATAGGCCAGGCACCCTCCTAAATGCTTCGACCGTATGGCCCTGGAGTTCACCTCAATCCCCAATAGTGGGTTGGGGCTCTTATTATCTTAACTTTACACGTAAGTTTGGGTATTTTAGGGTAGGGGAGCTCACGCACACAGTTGCCCCAGGACCAATGCGTAGATGGGAAAAGCACCCTCTCACCCCAACGGCCCTGACACCCAGCCCAACGCAGGTCCCGGCAGCTCCTTCCAAAGAAATGCCTTCTTTTTTAAAAAAAAGAAATTGAACTTAACATAAAAAGCGGCACAGACACAGAGCGAGCTTTTGTCTCTTTACTGTTAACGCGATGCTTTAGCTCGGTGCCCGTCCCCGATCGCGACACGGGGACTTCCTCGCAGCTGCGTGGCACCCCTTCCTACGAATGGGCCGGGCCCGATTTCGCCTGTCTCCTCTTCACCGAGTTTTTCTATTGCTTCCGGTGCTTTGCTATTCGAGCGCCGCAGTGAACCTTCAGAGCCCGGCACGGTGCCTGGCACGTAGCAGGTGCGCCATGAATACCTGTCGAGTGACTCTTTGCTAAGTGGATGAAAAACCCGCACGTCCATCCTCGTGCGCATGTCTGAGGCGCTCTGTAGGGCCGATTCCCGGAAGTGACACTGCGGTGTCAGAGGACCGCGTGCTGGACACTCGGGCCTTAGTGCCGGTGGGGACTCTACAGGAGACGGATCGATAGTTTTCTCAAATCCGATGACGCCGCTTTCATTCCCCAGAGGCTGTCGCCCTCCCTGCCCCCAACGCAATTTCCCTGTTTCTTCCATAGCAACAGCATCACCTGGCCGCCCCCCACCTGTTGCGACCTGGGCCTGGGCACTGCCAGCAGCTGGTGCTCACGGAAGACGAGAAGAAGCTGCTGGCCAAAGAAGGCATCACCCTGCCCACCCAGCTTCCCCTCACCAAGGTGGCTCGGTGGGACCCTCGGCTCTGGGTGTCCCCCTACCCGCAGCTGCCTGCCCATGAATCTCACCTTTAGGTCTCCCGCGCTAGAATGTTAGGACGTATCTGTCACCAGAAAATCATCCAAAAGCCAACTCAGCGGGCCCCTCTAGCTCCCCGCGGTCCCCGCCCAGCCCGTTCACCTAAGACGAACAGGTTTTGTTTTAGGTTCGCCCTGCCCTGCCGACTGGGAGGTATCCCTTAGCGTTGGTATCTGCAGGCCCCGCCCAAAGCGCTGTTCCCAGAGACGGCAGAAGGTGGCAGCACCGCACAAAGTTGGTAGCTCGTTACCAACTGACCGTGGGAGCCGGGAGGATTCCCCGGGCGCAGGGACCCCCCCTAGAGACTGCAGGGA
>NW_011889240.1:225759-229478 GCF_000151845.1 Pteropus vampyrus
GGTGTCCCCCTACCCGCAGCTGCCTGCCCATGAATCTCACCTTTAGGTCTCCCGCGCTAGAATGTTAGGACGTATCTGTCACCAGAAAATCATCCCAAAGCCAACTCAGCGGGGCCCTCTAGCTCCCCGAGGTCCCCGCCCAGCCCGTTCACCTAAGACGAACAGGTTTTGTTTTAGGTTCGCTCTGCCCTGCCGACTGGGAGGTATCCCTTAGCGTTGGTATCTGCAGGCCCCGCCGAAAGTGCTGTTCCCAGAGACGGCAGAAGGTGGCAGCACCGCACAAAGTTGGTAGCTCGTTACCAACTGACCGTGGGAGCCGGGAGGATTCCCCGGGCGCAGGGACCCCCCCTAGAGACTGCAGGGAGTCAGGGGCAGGAAAGCTGGGCTTTGAGTCGGCGGGGCTCTGCCTCCAGGTCCCTGAGTCTGGGCTTGGCTCCCACGGGAAGAGAATGGAGTGAAGTTGAGGGGGTCTGGGCAACAGAGTGACCCCTCCAGCCTGACTCAGCCCCCTCCCTATGTCACTCGGCAGTATGAGGAGCGAGTACTGAAAAGAATCCGCCGGAAAATCCGGAACAAGCAGTCAGCCCAAGAAAGCCGGAAAAAGAAGAAGGAATATATTGATGGCCTGGAAACTCGGTAAAGCTGGGTCCTGGGACTGCACACTCAGGGAGGAAGCTGAGACAGAGAGAGAGCAGGGAAGAAGGAGAAGAAGAGACAGAGAGACAGAGAGACAGAGACAGACAGACAGAGTGTGCTAAGATCACAGTTTTTAGGGCCTGACAAGATTAGAGTCACCTTCCGTCTCCGGGAGAGACCATTTTTCATGTGAATTGCAAGGATGGGAAGATGCCGGTGGGGACCACGTGGTACCGGCAATAGTGAAAATCAAAACGTGTGAGATGCAGCTAAGGCGGCGCTGAGAGGAAAATGTATAGCCTTAATTCAGCTCAGGGAGCCGAACACGCACATTTAAAAACCAGCGAAAGAACCACAGGAGGGGTTGGGGTGGTGGCACTGGACAAGGGTTTCAGGGTCCCGTTATCCCCTAGAAAGGAGACGGCACGACCCACCTTGTCCTGGCTCTCTGCCTGAAGATTCGGGGTGCTTACTTCCCTTGTCTGAGGTCACTAGTCCCCAGAGCTGTCATGGCTTTACCAAGAGCGACCTTATGGAATGTTACAGGTCTATTTGGGTTTTCAGTTTTTTCCTGGCAGTTTTGGGATGTCACGTGTTTCTGAGAAGTTGCCCATTTTAAAGGTATCGACATAAAATGGTCCACAGTTTTCTCCTGTTATTTTTTTTCTTTAACGTTCTTGGTTTATTAATCCTCTCATGAAAAATATCCCCACCAGATCGTCACGGATGAATCTTTTTACTCCTTCTTTTCGCCAGCATCGACGCTGGCCCTCACAGTCCCCCGACTTTCTTCATTCTATCCTTTCTTCATTCGTTCCTCTCACTGATTCCTCGAGGTCTTTTCCTTCTCATCCAGGCTGCATCTTCCAAGTCTCTGTTCAGCTTCATTTTTCTTCGCATAATCCAAAGACTCACGCATCATGGCACAGCCGGTTGTCTCGCCGCCAACCAAAATGGGCTCGGAATCCGAACGCCACGATGGCATCTGGAGCGGACTTGTACATCGCGGCTAGTTTTTCCCGAACTTCCGTCTTAGGCAGTGTTGCCTTTGCAGGATGAAGGCCATCGGTGGCCGTTCGTTCCTGTCGAAGCAGCCTATTGGTCATGAACGTCCTGGTCCGGATAGTGACTGTGTTGTTCGTGGTGGCGGCAGGCCCTCAAGCAGCTGGGGAGGAAAAGAGCTCGCCGATTATTTTCTACCGCTCTGAGCCTTCTGTAGTTGTACCCTTTTTAATAACTCATGTTTATTTGCGCCTTCTCTTTCCCTTTTACCTTTTTGATCCATCTTGCCAGAGGTTTGTCTATTTTATTATTCTCTTCAGAGAATGGATTTTTGGCTTTTCCTCCCTCCCAGGTGTATCTTTTCTTTTTCTTCTTCTTCTAGTTCTTTTGTTTCTACTTTCAGCTTTGTTATGTCCTCCCTAATTTTTTTTTTTTCGGTGTTTATTGTGTGGTTCTTTCGCTGGTTTTTAAATGTGTGTGTTCGGCTCCCTGAGCTGAATTAAGGCTATGCATTTTCCTCTCAGCGCCGCCTTAGCTGCATCTCACACGTTTTGATTTTCACTATTGCCGGTACCACGTGGTCCCCAGGTCTTCCCTAATTTAATTCTTCGTTATCTTATGAGTTATTCGGAAGGAGAACCTTTCAGTGAGGGAATTTTTTCTCTTCTCCGGTTGCGACATGAGGACCGACACATCCTCATGCCGTGATCTGAGTATTCCAATTCCACATCCGAGAGGTCTGGGTCAATATCACATTCGCAGAGGGATGCAAATGGGAAAGGTGGGGGTCCCAGCCTGGACCCCAGGACCCTAGATGGGATGATCAGCATTGTCTTGTTTCTCAACTGCAATCTGCTAAGTCCCTACTCAACTTCGTTGACATCATTCTCTCAACCACTCTGTGAGCTAGGTAATCGTTAACTGCATTTTACACATGAGGGGACTGAGGTCAGGGGACCGAGTGGCTCAAGGTCACGGGGAGGGTGAGGATTGTAACTGTCCTCCGACTCCCGCTCGCCCTGATGTTCCGTCTCCTGGAAGCATCGCTGCCCGAGTTTGGCATTCCGTCCCCAGGGCTGGGGGCTCAGATGAAGCTCCAGGGACCTAGGAGCCAGCAAGACTTGAGTTCGAATCCTGGCCCCGTCACAGACTTGCCAGGGTGACTTTGAAGAGTGACTTCCCCTCTTTGGCCTTGGATTCCCTGCCTGTAAAGTGGACCCTCAGAGGAAGATGTGATGGGGACAGTTGGTGACAAGCATAGTCTGAATGTCACTGTGACATTGTCCCTGCAGGATGTCAGCCTGTACGGCCCAGAACCAGGAGCTTCAGAGGAAAGTCTTGCATCTCGAGAAGCAGAACCTGTGAGTCTCGGTCCAGCCAGGGCAGAGGAAGTGGGGGGCAGCCACCAGAGTCCTTGGCAGGAGAGGTGGACAGCGGGATGGGGGACGACTTCTGTGGTGACAGGGCAGAGCAGGGGGTAAGGGGTTCAGGAGAGGGGGGGCAGGCTGCATAGAGGAGGGGATTGGATTTGGGGCCTTGAAGGGTGTGTAAGAGTTTGCCGGGGAAAGCCGCTCCCGGCGGGGGTGGGGCTTATGGACGGTCAGAGGCTGGGAGCACAGTATGTCGGGGAACCACACGTAATTCCGTCTCAGGGGTGCATCCATTTAGCCGATATTTGCTTAGCATCTACTCTGCATCAGGCATAGTTCTGGGCCCTGGGGTCATGACAGTGAATAAAACAGACACAGGCCCTCCTCTTACAGAACTCACGGTGTAGCGGGAGACAGACTCAGGATCAATAAAAATATATAAACGATCACATAAATAGTGATGGCCACTGGGAAGAGAAGGAAAGGAGGGGGAAGGGCTATCTTAGCCAGGAGGGTCAGACACGGTGACATTTGAGATGAGACTTGATGAGTGAGAAAGAACAAGCTACAAAAAGACCCGGGGGTGAAATAAGTCAGGCAGAGGAAGATAAATACCATATGATTTCACTGATATGCGGAATCTAAGGAACAAAAAGAACAAACGAATCAAAAACAGACTCACAGATATAGAGGACGATCTGGTGACGGCCA
>NW_011889240.1:230873-234300 GCF_000151845.1 Pteropus vampyrus
GTGCCTCTGAGTGAGGGGAAGGGTCCTCCTGCAACTGCTCCCTGAGGCTGGGTGCTAAGGAAAGAGGAAACACCAGCTCCCCGACCCCATCCCTCACGAACCCCCAACCCTTGCTCAGTTTTCTCCAGAACCCTGCACAACGATGCTGCTTCCCGCGTGGCCCTCGACACTAATCCAGGTTCTGAGGATCCAGGACTCCAGCCTGAGGCTGGTGCACCCCAGGGAGGGTCTCCAGGAAGCCCCAAGGTGGATTGGGACTCCCGGGACATGCTGGCTCTGGACACCTCGACGGAAGAGCTGGACAACTCCACCCTGGTCCCAGGCAACTTGACGGAGGAGCTGAGCCGGGCCAGCCTGCTAGACTGGGCATCGCCTAAGCCAGCGCTCAACCCTGGGCGCGTGGGGCTAGAGGCGGCGGGGGAGGAGCTGTGAGCACCACCCAGATGCGCTGCGGTGGGTGCTGCAGTGGACAGTGAGGCGTGGGATCGGAGGTGAGGCAGAGACCTGTGCAGAGATGCCAGGAAGGAAAGGCACGAACTCACAGCTACGCACGCACAGGGACCCAGACATATGCATAGAAACTGATACTCAGACACAAGGCAGCCACAGGGCCAGAGCCTGAGAAGCACACACACAGACCCAGGCACAGAAGGAAACAGGCAGACACGTACGCAGGCAGACACCCACAGCGTGCCTCACGACTGCCCTGCCTGGGGACTCCTCCCTGTCCCGCCACACACAGGGAGGAAGCGGCTGACGCCACGGGGACCCTGGCCCCTGAGCATGGGCTGAGCTCCAGACTTTGGGGCGACCGTGGCCCACAGCCACCCCCTTTCCTAAGACTGCTGTGATCCTTAATAAAATGTTTTGACAGAATACGGTTGGCGTGGAGGTGGGGTGGAGTGGGGTGGGGGATAAATTGGAGTCTGGGGCTCCCCAACTCTCAGAAGGAGGAGTTGAGCTAGCTGGGGATGGGTAAGCGAGGTGCGGGGACCCCAGGTTGGAAAGGGGGCCAGCAAAGTGCCGGGCGCGCCTTCAGCACCTTGGAGAGCGGCGGTGAGCGGAGCGTGAGGTCCTCGCGGCTCTGGGGACCCCCCCAGCCCTTCCAGGGCATCTGCAGAGGGACTGGACAGCTGCCTCTCTGGAGGGCTGGGCTGCCCACACTGCTCATTTCACCGACCAGAACACCGAGGCATCAGAAGTGAAGGACCTGCTCAAGGTCACAGCTGGGGTGTCTTAGGCCTCTCCCCGCCCCGCCCCGCCCCCTCCCTGGCTGCTTTGTGCAGGTGTCCCCCAGGGCTGCAATTGTGACCAAAAGACACAGCCTCTTTCCTAGAGTAGCTAGAGCAAATATTTAACCATGCAAATAAGTACATAATTACAAACTGAGGGCTTCATGCCAGCTGTTGGTATGCCCCTCCTTCGCCCCCTGGCCTGAATTGCAAGGAAGCCCAGACTGACGTCCCAGGGGGACTAGGGGACCACGCACTCCTGCCCCCTGGCCCGAGGTTGTGGACGTTAAATACAGACTCAGATGCAAGAAGTTCTGCTTTTATTGCATCGAAGATTTTTCTGGAAGCCTGGAGGGAGCCAGGGGGAGCCCCTTTCTCCCTCTTGCTCCAAAGGCAGTGTGAGCCTCTACTGTCTGTCCCACCAAGAATCCCGGCTCCCTTCCCTCCTGAAGGGACTGTGAAGGCAGTTTAGGGAGTCAGGGGTTGGGGGTGCGAGGGCCAGGGCAGGGGAAGTTAACCCTGGTTTAGGCCAGAAATTGAAGGAGGTCTGGCCATACCTTCCCAGAAGGTCCTGAGTTAGGGGCTGGGGCTGGGGCTGGGGCTGGGGCTGGGGCTAGGGGGAGGAGCAGGTGCCTGCAGTGTCAGCTCCAAGGTCAAGGTCCAAGGTGTGGCTACTCCTCCCCCTAGAGGCCCCTAGAACCACAGGGGGCCCACGGAGGGTGAGTCTGCCCAAGGTCCGGAGCATGATCTCAGCGCCCTGAGGTCTCCCCCAGGTCAGGGACAAGTGACAAAGTGAGAAAGAAACGGTAAGAAAAAAACGAATCCACAGTTTCTACAAAAAGCCCCCTCTCCCTGGGGCCCCTGGTCAGCTGGGAACCACCTCGGCCTTTACCCTTTTGAGGGGCCTGTGTGGGCCAGCACTGTCCAGCAGCTCCCTTTTGAGGCTGGCGGGTCCGGTGCCGTTGTGCTGGGCGAGGCACTCGGCTGTGGGCTCCTCCTTGGGGCTGGCGGGCTCTGGGCCATTGAGCTGGGCAGGGGGCTCCTCCTTGGGCTCCAGCTTGGGGGCCGGCGGACGGGGCAGCGGGGGCAGCGCCTTGTCCAGCACGCGGGGGCCGTCCCAGGCGGGGATCTCCAGGCCCAGGTGTTTCATGAGCTGGGCCATGACCACGTCCACGTAGCCGTGGATACGCAGGTCCGCCTGGCGGTCCTGGGGGATGGGGATGGGTCAGGCGGAGGCGGAGGGCTCACTGGGGCCCTGGGGAAGGAGGCTGTCCACACATACATGCTTGGTGGGCTGAAGGTTGACGATGACCAGCCGGCCTCCGCGGCGCTTGGTGGCAAGGGGCAGGTTCCCGCTGGGCCGGATTTGCAGAGAGGTGCCCAGCGTGACGGACAGGTCTGCGTTCCTGGGGCCAGGAGCTGGGTCAGGCCGAGTGCCCCTGCAAGGGCCTCCACAGCCCTCGCCCCGCCTCACGGGGCTAAGAGGCCGGGCCGCCAACCTTAGCCCTGCCTGGGACTCTACTGCCACACTACCCCTGTTGAGCTCACGCAGGAGGCCCAGGTTGGTCCTGGGAGGCCAAGCTCCCTGAACCTCCCCAGCCACCTTCTTTATGCCGGAGGCACTTCCCCACCCGGTTGGGAGAAGCTGATGTGGTTGGCTAGAATCCGAGCTCAGTCACATCCTGGCTGCGTGCACTGGACAGGAGGCGCCTTGCGGAGGCCTCGGTTTCTGGGCCTGTACAGTGGGCCCAGTGCGGCACCCATCGTGGGCCACGGTGAGAACCCCAGGGCCAGGCGGGTGAGAGGCTCAGTACACAGCAGCTGCCACTGTTACAGGGAAAGCAAAGCCCAGAGAGTGTGGGCTGCCTCCTTCAGGAAGCCTCTCCCGACTCCACCTCTGAGCTGAGTCCCGTGCCACTGCCCTGTGCCGGAGCTGCCTGTGCCTCTGCCTGACTCCCTGCCCGCCCCGCCCTGGGCTCATCTGGGGGCCAGACCTGCTGGCCTCGTCGGCGAGAGTGAGGTCCCGGTCCGGCAGGGCATCCTCCCAGTCCAGGATGGTATCCCTCAGCTGGCCCCTGCGGGGGAGGGTGGGGCGGGCATCAGCGTGGAGACTGCCACTGCCCAGGCCCGGGCTCGGGGCTCACTCACCTGCAGGCCCGCAGCCCCCGCGCCTTGGCCGCAGTGCAGAGTCGACC
>NW_011889240.1:235740-237485 GCF_000151845.1 Pteropus vampyrus
GTGGCACTCACATCTTACACTTGACACATTCTTCTACAAACATGTTCCCGTGGAGCTCCGCCAGCTTGTCCCTGTGGGGGGAGAGGCCTGGTGCTGCAGTGGGCTCCCCGGATCCTGAGGCTTCCGGCCTGGCACCAAGCCCTCCTCCTCCAGGAAGCCCTCCCTAAGCTCTCAGCCGCAGGATCCAGGGATTCCCTCTTTCCAGCACCTCCAGCTGTGCAACCTGGGCAGGCGGCCCAACCTCTCGGAGCCTGAGGACTCATGACCCCAACAGCTGACCCCACTTCACACGCGGGCAGCCCGTCTATTCCCAAAATCTATCCATCAGCATGGCAGGGCCTCCCGACGTCGCCAGGTCCAAAGGACAGGAATGCTAATCTCCAGTTTGCACAGGAAGAAACTGGGGCCGTGGGTGGCCCTGAAGCACGGGCTTTGGAGGCACAGGAACCTGAGAGCGACTCCTGGCACCGCCACCTCCCTGCTGTCTGACCTTGGGTAGGTCACTTGACCTGAGTCCCGATCCCCATCTGTGAAATGGACAACATTGTCCAACTCTTGGAATGTTCGAGGTAACAACTGTCAGGCCTGGGAGGCTCTTCCCACAGCTCCCTTTGTCACCTCCTCCATGTCCCCTGCGACTCCTCACAGCCCCATCCTTTCTCTGCCCTGGCAACGATCGTCCCCTGACACAGAATCTAATTTGCTCGTTTGTCCTGTTTCCTCTGCACTGGAGCGTAAGCCAGGAGGGCAGGCCTCCTGTTGGTCGGGAGTCCTGGGTCCCACGCCTAGGACAACATTGCGTGTAGCAGGTGCTCCCTTGAGCTGCCACGTGGGGCCCACTTTGCTCCCGTCTGGACCGGTTGGTGCTGGGGAACGGGTGCCTGCTCCCCCAGTACGACACAGATTGGTGTCACTTTGAGGTGAGCAGCGGTGCCAGGGCCGGGGGCAGGCGGGGGCTGGCGGGTCGGGGAGCCGGCAGGAAGCCTGTCCGTCACGACATCCGAGGCATTAAAATCCCCGAACACTGCCCAGCCTCCCTCCCCCACAGTCTTCTCACATCTCCTCCTCTCCGAGAAGGAACTTGCCAGCGGGGGGCCCTGCCCCACTCTGTCCCACCCCCCACACCCCGATGCGGTATGTAGGGACACGGACGTCCCTGGGTCTCTGTGTCCCCATAAGAAGCCCTAACCCCCTGTCCCATGGAAATGCTCTTGCTGCACAGTGAGAAAACATTTGCTTTGATTTCTAGAAGTGTCCACACAGGCCCTACGGGCTAGGTCTGCGGTGGCCTGTCGGCAAACCACTCTGGTTGTAGAGAGGGGGAGATGCTGAGGTCACAGCCCCGAGCAGGGCCCGAGGGTCACCGGGGGCCACAGTTCCTCGGGTATTTACGTGTTGACGTAGACAAAGGCCCAGGATGGCGCCAGGTCAGAGGAGCTGCCGGGCACCTGGCGAGACTTTATGCCCCGCCCAAGTGCTGGATCGGGGCTCAGGCCCTTCACAGGAGTGGGGACAGATGCAGGGGATGGCCGTGGGGACAGAGGCAGGGGACAGCTGTGGGGACGTCTATAGGGGACAGCCACGGGGACGGCTGCTTGGAGGCAAGGGCTTTGACTCGTCCCTCGCCTGTGGGGCCCAGCTGCTTGTACGGGCAACTGACCAGGCTCTCGCCTGTCCCCCGGGGGAGGACTGGGGATGGTGGCTGAGAGAGCAGCGCACCTGGTGCTCAGGAACCAGTCTTTCTG
>NW_011889240.1:237535-246159 GCF_000151845.1 Pteropus vampyrus
GGCAACTGACCAGGCTCTCGCCTGTCCCCCGGGGGAGGACTGGGGATGGTGGCTGAGAGAGCAGCGCACCTGGTGCTCAGGAACCAGTCTTTCTGCCCAGGTCCCGGTTCACGTGCAGCGGGAGAGCAATGAAGAGGAACTAAAATGCGGCCCCCGCTCCCCATTTCTTCTCCTCCCCTCCTCAGGGGAGACTTCACGGCCACCCCAGGACCGGGAAGAGAGGACCCCAATTCTTGAGATGTGCCCAGGAGGCACTGACAATGGCAGCTCTGGGTTATGGAGTCCTACGAAGCGCCACGTGCCTTTCCCGGCCGCCTCGCTGAATCGCCACATCGGCCTCTCGAGCCCACCTCACGAATGACGGAACCGAGGCCCAGAGGGAGGCGCGGCCAGGCCGAGGCCGAGGCCCAGGCGGCGGGCAGCCGGGCGTTACCTGGGGAAGCCGGAGCGCATGTGCAGCCCGTCCACGTTCTGGCTGACCAGGAAGTGGAGCAGGCCCACACGCTCCAGCTGAACCAGCGCCATGTGGGTCTGCGTGGGCCGAGCGTTCTCGAAGGTGGTGTCGAACTTGGGGGCCAGGCCCCGCTCCTCCATCGTCCAGACGCCATGGGGGCCCCTGAAGGCGGCAGGTGGGGAGAGAGGCAGAGACAAAGAGACGAAGTTTAGGAATCGGGGGAAGAGGGTGACAGAGAACTGGAGACAGAAGGAGAGAAAGTCGGGAGAGAGTGAGGCCGAGTAAGAGGACGAGGAAGAGGGGGAGAGAGAGGGAGGAAACAGAGGGAGGGAGGGAGGGAAGCGAGAACACGGCAGCCCGGGGCACACGCTACACTACTGCTGCGCCGAGCCCGGCCCTGTGCTGGGCGAGCTGGGGTCCTGGTGGGCCTGGGCCCTGCCCCCGAGGCGTCCTTGATCCTGTCGGGGAAATGCCGGTGGACACAGAACCTCCGTCCCTGGGAGCTGGGACGGCCCAGTGGAGGTGGTGAGGGCCCTGTGGGGGAGTGCAGGACGGCTTCCTGGAGGAGGCCAAGCTGTCTCCGGAACTGTGACAGGGAAAGGCGCGGCAAGTTCAGGCAGAAGGGGTAAGCGGAGGCCCGAGCGGCTGGCCGCCCTGTAAGTCTGGGGAAATGCAAGCGGTCTGGGGACTGCGGCGGGGGCGAGAGGCGTGGAGGCTGGAGAGATGACCCAGGGCTGAGTCGGGGAGGGCTTGGAACGCTCCTGACTGGCAACGGGGAGCTATGGTAGGTCATGGAGGAGGGGCAGGGGGATTCACACCTTAGAATTCTAACATTCTTCCAAGGAAGCTGCTCTCCTGCTCCGAGAGCCTGGGCTGGGGGCCCCAGAGGCCTTGGAAGAAGAGTACAAATGCAACAGGCGTGTCCTTTGGGGAAAGGTTGCAAACTCAGCACCTACAGAGGCCACCCAAGGGACACCGGTTTGAGAGCTCTGCTTTCCAGCTACAAGATTCTTGTCATGTAGTCTGCCTGATTCAGAGAGGGGTTTAGACATTAACTGGTTTCACACCCTCATTTACGGGTGAAGAAACTGATGTCCAGAGCAATAAGCCTCTGGGCCTAACAGAAAAATATTTTCAAGTGTGTGTAGGGCTAATCGTCCCTGATATTGATTCTCCTCATCTTCTAGGGTATTAGTACCCCAACATTTAGGCATGCACAGTGAGCCTAGATGAAAGACTACATTTCCCAGCACCCCTTGTAGTAAGTATGATCAGGTGATCAAGTTTTGGCCAATGGGAGTGAATGGAATGTTGGGTGTGACTTAAAGGAACAAATCTGACAGTGGGGGGGCGGTCTTTCCCGTCCCCAACACCCAGGGGCTGGAAAGATCACTCGGGGCCCTGCAGGGGGGTCAGCAGGATGGGTTGCGATGCCCGGGCACCTGTAGCTCACCGGGAAACCCTTGGCAGCTAGCGGGCCCTGCCTTGACTCCCCCTCCACGTCCACAGACCTGAAGTCGGGAATGCCTGAGGCAGTGCTGATGCCGGCGCCCGTGTGGAACACCACGTTGGAGGACTGCCAGACCAGCTTCGCCAGCTCCCACACTTTCCGCTCCAGCTCCTCGGGGGTGTCAAAGATCTGTTGTGTGAGAGAGCAGAGGAGAGTGGTCAAAGCGTGTCCCACGGTGGCCAGGCCACCAGCCACAGACGAGCTGCCCACGCCTTGCCGGGGGGAGGAGAGTGGATCTGTCACGCCCCTCCTCTGCCCACGGCTCTCCAGGGCACCCCCTTCCTCGGGGTGAAAGCCCAAGTCCTCTCCAAGGCCCACTGCCTACAACACCGTTTCCCCAGACCCCCCCACCCTCCCCTCCTTTAGGTCTTGGCTCAAAAGTCATCTCATTTGCACACCCAGGTTCATAGAGGCATTATTCGCAATAGCTAAAACCATGGAAGCAACCCAAGTGTCCATCGATGGATGAATGCATAAACGTCCAGGCACTGGGATATTATTCAGCCTGAAGGAAAGAAACTCTGACACATGCTACAACGTGGATGAACCTTGAGGACACTGCGCTGAGCGAAATAAGCCCAACGCAAAAGGACAAATACCGTGTGATTCCACTTATGAGGTCCCTAGAGGAGTTAGATCCATAAATACAGAAGTTAGATGGTGGGGCCAGGGTCGGGGAGAGAGGGAGGGGAGTGAGTGTTTAATGGGGACAGTTTCAATTTGAGACGATGAGAAAGTTCTGGAGATGGTAGAGATGGTTGCACAACGTGGATATACTTAATGCACACTTAAAAATGGTTAAGACGATACATTTTACGAAAGGTGTATTTTATAGTAGAAAACATGGAAAAAGCCATCTCAGCGATGCCTCTCTGACCATCTGGTTTCATGCAGCCCCCAGCTCTCTTCATCATTGCCAGCTTTACTTTCCCCCCATCTCACTTATATTTATTTGCTGCTTCTCTGTCTCCTCACTGGAACGAAAGGGTTTTGTCTTTGTTCCCTGCTGTGGCCCCAGGACCACAGAAAGTGCCTGGTGCACAGTAGGTGCTCAATAAACGTTTGTAGAATAAAGTGAATACAGGCGAGAGAGGAGTGGGGCTTCGGGACGGTTCACGCCATCTGTGAGCTCCGTAACTGCCTGCATCAGAACGAACGGACTAGCCGTCACGGGATGGGGGCAAGCTTCCCCCCAGTTTACGGAAGGGGAGAAGAGATGCAGAAGGGGAGTGACAAACCCAAGAACTCAATGTATGGAGGGGACTTCCTCTCGGAGCAGCTGGCGGGGTCCTTCTGACACATACATCCATCAGGGTTCCTCCCCAGCTCAAAACCTGTTTCCATCACCCTTAGGTTAAAGTGTCAACTCCTCAGGCTGGCATTTGGGGCCCATCCCGGCCTGACTCTGGAAACCCTCTGGCCTAATCTGTACCCATCTCCCTGCCTTTGCCCCTTCCTTCTAGAACTACAGCCCCTGCCCCCTGCCGGAGCTTCGGGACCTGCCCACGGCGGCCCCTGCCTCGGTGTCAGCCCCGCGGACCAGGGGCGCGGAGTGCTCGAGTCCCCGGGCGCGCTGGGGGCGTCACTTCCCGCCCCCTCCTCACGGGGAAGTCCCTCCCATTGTCTAGCCTCGGGGACTCCTGATATTCCCACAATGCCCCGCTGCCGCCCGGCCCCGCCCGGCCCACCGCCTGGAGGGGACGGCCTGCGGACCCCGGCCGCTCTCACCTCGGGGAGACCGCACTTGCCCTTGTCCGCGTACGGCGACAGCCCCGCCGCGTAATTCACCGACATTCTCGCCACTGCAACGGGAACAATAAAGTTTCCCTTGTTGAGGCCACTTCCGCCGGAAACGGGGCGGGACGGGGAGGAAGGAGGAGCCGCCCAGCCTCTACCCCCAAGGCGCATGCGCCGCCTGATGTTGACGCCGCAGGCGCCATCTTAACTGCTGGTAAAAGAAGTCGACGGTCTTCAAAAAACTCGCGTGGAGTGGGAAAGGGGCAGTGACCCGGGCGGGAAGCCGGGCGGCCATCTGCGTGAGAGTTTTCCACCCGCGTCCAAAATGAGCGACGCAAGCCATTTCCCCTTTTTACAAATTAGTAAACCGATGCTGCACCTTCGCCGCCCCCAAAAGGATAAAGTCAGAGAGAAGGGACCCAGGACTCGGGCTTCGAGTCCAAGATTCTTTGCGTTGCACATTTCAGAAGTTTGTAAAGTCACGGGTACGGGGTACCTGTGGCGGTGAGCAGCTTGGGGCCTCACTAGGGAGCATCTTGGATGCCACTCTTAAGTCACCTGAATATTATTCAGGTGGATGGAAATCTCCACGCACCAGGAGACTAGAGAAACCGCTTAAGGTCATGGGGCTTTTAGGACTTATTGAAGGAACGTGTGTTGAGCACCTACTGTGTGCTGAGGAGACACTGGAGAATGAGTGTCACCTTGTGGCCAATCATGGACACAAGCCGGTGACTGGACAGTGGTGACTTGGTGTGACTGAGGCACAGTGAGGGCTCGGAGCAATGAGGGAGCTCAGAGGAGGCACTTGACCCAGCCTGGGGGCATCCAGAAGGGCTTCCTGGAGGAGAGGACGTTGTAGCGAAGATCTGAAGAGCGAGTAGGAGTGAGATGGACTGAGAGAGCAAGTTGGGCGTGACGTGGGGTACAGAGAGACTGCGCCTGACCCAGCGAACAGCAAGGGCGAAGGCCGGAGGGAGAGGGCGAGGGCGGCTCATTCCAGCAACTGAAATCAGTCCAGCGATGATAGGGAAGTATGGCGGCCTCTTCCCGCCAGAGCCCGGTGGCCAACAGGCAGCACCGCTGCCAACCTGTCTCCTCCCTCTGCTCATCCCCGGCCCCCTGGGGCAGCCGCCCGCTCAGAGCCGATCGGGTGTCCGAGCTGAGCACACGGAACTGCTGGTACAAGCTGGTGGCCCAGCCGGGAGCGGGTAACCGGAGCCAGCAGTGAACACGGTGGCCTGGGGCTGGAGTCACTGGAGCTGCAGGAGGTAGGAGAGGAAGGAGGGGAGGGAGGCCTGGGATGGTGGCTCTCCTTAGGGCCTGGGGCATCTTGTACCTGAGCCCTGGTGTGTGGGAGAAAGGAGAAACCGGTGTGTGTCCCAGCCACGCTGAGGAGCCTCCCAGGCACCCTGACACACACACACACACACACACACACTGGTTCGGGCACGCATTTCACACTTCCCCGCCTTGCTCTAGTCTAGGTATGTACTTCCTCTTCCTGCGACTGCTCAGTATCTTACCTGGCCTTCAGACTCCGCTTAAGTATCATCACCTCTTCCTCGAAGCAGCTCTCTGCCTAGATGAGGGCACTTCCCCCGCCCCTAAGCCCAGGGATTCCCTCCGCCCCAGGCAACCTGTGGACTTCTCATTACACTCTGCTCTGGGTGTGATTGAGTCCTTTAGACAGGGGTGAAGGAAAAGGGTGGGCTGGGTGGTGAGCCGAGGAGTATGCGGAGTGAATGGATGGACGGATGAGTGGGTAGATAGGAGAGCGAATGGATGGGAGGTTGGATGGAGGAGTGGATGAATGGATGGTGAATCAATAAGTCAGCGGAGAGTAGGTTAAGAGTGGATGGGTGGGTGGGAGGTGGATGGTGGTTGGGTGGTGAATGAGGCCTGGTCGAAAGGTGCAGGAAGGACCGTGAGAAGATGAGTTGGTGGGTGGATGTACCAGTGCTCGGGTAGGAAGTCGAATGCACAGGGGAATAGATTGAGTGAGTAGATAGACGGAAGGGTGGCTTGCAGAAGTCATGGGTAGAAGGACAAGTGAAGAACACGCCTTTACAGAAATCCTGCTCAGACATAGGAAGAAATGCCTAACCACACACCTAGCAAAACATGCCTTCGAGATACCCCTTCCTGAGCTCCATACCTGCACGCACATGGAACATGGAACAGGCCGAGGTGCACAGACACGCATGCACACACACCCCTCGTGCTTGTGTGTGTACAGGATGCACACAACTATGACCCCAGGCCTCCACCTGCCCTGGGCGATTCCTCTTCATGCTCTTATGCAGGCAGAAGCCAGGCTGGTATACGGGGACTTAGCTGCAAGGACGTTCTCTCTGGCTATCCAAGAAACGTGCCTCTGTGCTAAGCGCCTCAGCTCTGGGCCTGCTCCCCTAGGATCCCCTAACTGTTCAGGAAGATAGAACCAGTCCAGACACCTGGAGCTTGTGGAGCCAGGACTGGGGAAACTCGACCTGGGGAGTTAGAGATTTGAGACTGGTGAGAGGCAGAGCTGATCAGATCACGGGATTTTGGAACTGGGCTGTATAGGACGAATAGGAGTTCACCAGAGAAGGGGAAAAAGCAAGGCAGGTAGAAATTTCTAGGTAGAAATAACTGCACAGGTAAAAACTTGGAAGCCAGAAAAGGCTTGATCTGCTGGGGCCACAGGGAATACTGGTGAGGTGCATTATTGAGCACCTACTGTTTGCTGGCCCTATGCCAGGAACCTCACTGAAAACTGACCATGAGTTGGTCAAGAGGGGATTATCTTCCTCATTTTAAGGATGAAGGAACGTGAAACTCAGAGAGGGCAAGTGACCTGCTGAGGGACACACAGCAGTTAGGAGATGGGGACAGGAAGGTGTCCATCCTGCCCTAGGGGCTGGGATGGCCCAGGGAGGAGGAAGTGGTCCTTTTGCGGTGGGGGGAGCCGACCTTCTCGCACCAGGACTGATGTCCCTCACCCCTTGCCCTTTCCCAGGTGGCGTGGGTTGAGGACAAACACCGGACACTGGCCATGAAGACTCTCCGGGCACGATTTAAGAAGACAGAGGTGAGTCTGAGGCCACCGAGATGCCCAGTGTCCCCCGGCCTTGGGTTCCTGTCCCCCAGGCCCTGGCTGAGGATCTACTGGGCCTTGGGCCAGTGTCACTTGTCCATCAGATTCATTTGGAAGCTGCCATGTGACCAGGGCCTTCCCTATTCAAAACTCTTCTCTGGTTCCTCACCACCCACAGGTTCAAGTTTATCCCTTTAGCCTCCTCTGGCCACCTTCTCCATACTTTCCTCTCTGCTGGCCCCTGCTGCCATGATGACCCCGCCACTTCTTGTTCAAGTTATCCGACCACCATCCCTTAGCCCAGGCTCCTCCCTCCACCTGGAATGCCCTCTCTCTGTGTCGCTGCTTATCACACCTTCCCCATTCCTCCCAATTTGGCTCCAGGTACACTACTTCCAGAAAAATCTCTCCTCTCCCCAGCTACAGCGACCACTCGCTTTTCTGAGGACTCACTTTCTCGAGGACCCCGATCTCTTACTTTCGACTAATTGTTCAGCAAACATTCGTATCAGGCACTGTTCTAGGCACAGAGCAAAGAGCGAATAAGGCAGACAGAGATCTCTGCGCTCCGGAGCTGGCAGGCGGGTGGAGAGACGGACACTAGACAAGGTGAACGAGTGAAAGGCAAGGTGTGTTTTGTTCCACGGAGACGAAGCAGGGAAGGGAGTTGGAATGTCCGGGAAGATGGCTGCAGTTTTAAAGCAGGTCGTTGGCAAAGATGTCGCCAAGAAGCTGACGTTAGAGCAAAGATCGGAATGGGAAGAGGGAGGGACTTGTGTGTTTATTGGAAGGAACTGCATTCCGGGCGGAGGGAACAGCCCGTGCAAAGGTCCCGAGACGGGCTGAGCCTGGCTTCCCTTGCAGCTATATCTCGGACACTCCTTCCCCAGTCATTCCCACTCCCTCCTGGCCCCCCGAGTTCCTGCCGTGTGGTGGCCGGTCCAGGTGCCGATGAAGAGACCCAAGTGAGGGTTTGCATGTAGAGTCGTAGTGCCCCTTTGCTGTGCTGGCCTCGGCGAGGCTCAACTTCACACTTCCGGCACGCAGACACCAAGGTCCAGACCGGTTAACTCCCCTGCACAGAGCAAAGTGGCAGCAGAGACATTGAACCCCGCCTGTGCCTAACTGCAAAGCCTTTAGACTCTTGCCAGGTGACAGGGACTCCCATGAGGCAGGCGTAGCCCAGGGCAATGGAAGAGGCTACCTGGAGGCTGCCTTGCTGGACCAGGATGACTTAGATAAGGGAGGCACACGGGACAGGGTCAGAGACCGGTGTGGGCAAAGGCCCACGTGGAGGCCCGGCCAGGCCTGGTTGATTCACGGGCATATGGGATGATAAGCGGGTTTTTCTGGCGGGCACAGAGAGTGCCTGACGGGGGAGCTGAGGGCAGAGAGGCCCCCGCCCAAGGAGTCCTTGAAAGCCACAGACGGGGGCAGGGCCACAAGCCCTGTTTTAAAGTCAGGTGCCTCTGGGTTTGAACCCCGTCCCACACAAGCTGGGTGACTTTGGGTCTGCTGCCACCCGTTCTGTGGGCTCCCTCAGTTTTCCCAATTTATTTTATGTATTTTTTGTTATTTATCGATTTTAACATTCCTTTTCATTTTCAAATGTATCTTAATTTGTAAATCGAATGTTATCGAATTCATTTTTATTTTTATTTCTGTTTTGATTTGTGCTTTGGAGATGCTAATGGGATTAATTCTGTTAACAATCTGTGAGGTGCTAGCTTTTATTATCCCGCCCTATCCATGAGGAACGGAGGCCCAGAGAGGTTAAGGAATTTGCCCAAGGGCACACAGCTTGAAAGTGAGACACCAGACTTCTCCCCTCCCAAGCGAGCGAG
>NW_011889240.1:246209-249483 GCF_000151845.1 Pteropus vampyrus
ACCCCAGGCCTCCACCTGCCCTGGGCGATTCCTCTTCATGCTCTTATGCAGGCAGAAGCCAGGCTGGTATACGGGGACTTAGCTGCAAGGACGTTCTCTCTGGCTATCCAAGAAACGTGCCTCTGTGCTAAGCGCCTCAGCTCTGGGCCTGCTCCCCTAGGATCCCCTAACTGTTCAGGAAGATAGAACCAGTCCAGACACCTGGAGCTTGTGGAGCCAGGACTGGGGAAACTCGACCTGGGGAGTTAGAGATTTGACGACTGGTGAGAGGCAGAGCTGATCAGATCACGGGATTTTGGAACTGGGCTGTATAGGACGAATAGGAGTTCACCAGAGAAGGGGAAAAAGCAAGGCAGGTAGAAATTTCTAGGTAGAAATAACTGCACAAGTAAAAACTTGGAAGCCAGAAAAAGCTTGATCTGCTGGGGCCACAGGGAATACTGGTGAGGTGCATTATTGAGCACCTACTGTTTGCTGGCCCTATGCCAGGAACCTCACTGAAAACTGACCATGAGTTGGTCAAGAGGGGATTATCTTCCTCATTTTAAGGATGAAGGAACGTGAAACTCAGAGAGGGCAAGTGACCTGCTGAGGGACACACAGCAGTTAGGAGATGGGACAGGAAGGTGTCCATCCTGCCCTAGGGGCTGGGATGGCCCAGGGAGGAGGAAGTGGTCCTTTTGCGGTGGGGGGAGCCGACCTTCTCGCACCAGGACTGATGTCCCTCACCCCTTGCCCTTTCCCAGGTGGCGTGGGTTGAGGACAAACACCGGACACTGGCCATGAAGACTCTCCGGGCACGATTTAAGAAGACAGAGGTGAGTCTGAGGCCACCGAGATGCCCAGTGTCCCCCGGCCTTGGGTTCCCGTCCCCCAGGCCCTGGCTGAGGATCTACTGGGCCTTGGGCCAGTGTCACTTGTCCATCAGATTCATTTGGAAGCTGCCATGTGACCAGGGCCTTCCCTATTCAAAACTCTTCTCTGGTTCCTCACCACCCACAGGTTCAAGTTTATCCCTTTAGCCTCCTCTGGCCACCTTCTCCATACTTTCCTCTCTGCTGGCCCCTGCTGCCATGATGACCCCGCCACTTCTTGTTCAAGTTATCCGACCACCATCCCTTAGCCCAGGCTCCTCCCTCCACCTGGAATGCCCTCTCTCTGTGTCGCTGCTTATCACACCTTCCCCATTCCTCCCAATTTGGCTCCAGGTACACTACTTCCAGAAAAATCTCTCCTCTCCCCAGCTACAGCGACCACTCGCTTTTCTGAGGACTCACTTTCTCGAGGACCCCGATCTCTTACTTTCGACTAATTGTTCAGCAAACATTCGTATCAGGCACTGTTCTAGGCACAGAGCAAAGAGCGAATAAGGCAGACAGAGATCTCTGCGCTCCGGAGCTGGCAGGCGGGTGGAGAGACGGACACTAGACAAGGTGAACGAGTGAAAGGCAAGGTGTGTTTTGTTCCACGGAGACGAAGCAGGGAAGGGAGTTGGAATGTCCGGGAAGATGGCTGCAGTTTTAAAGCAGGTCGTTGGCAAAGATGTCGCCAAGAAGCTGACGTTAGAGCAAAGATCGGAATGGGAAGAGGGAGGGACTTGTGTGTTTATTGGAAGGAACTGCATTCCGGGCGGAGGGAACAGCCCGTGCAAAGGTCCCGAGACAGGCTGAGCCTGGCTTCCCTTGCAGCTATATCTCGGACACTCCTTCCCCAGTCATTCCCACTCCCTCCTGGCCCCCCGAGTTCCTGCCGTGTGGTGGCCGGTCCAGGTGCCGATGAAGAGACCCAAGTGAGGGTTTGCATGTAGAGTCGTAGTGCCCCTTTGCTGTGCTGGCCTCGGCGAGGCTCAACTTCACACTTCCGGCACGCAGACACCAAGGTCCAGACCGGTTAACTCCCCTGCACAGAGCAAAGTGGCAGCAGAGACATTGAACCCCGCCTGTGCCTAACTGCAAAGCCTTTAGACTCTTGCCAGGTGACAGGGACTCCCATGAGGCAGGCGTAGCCCAGGGCAATGGAAGAGGCTACCTGGAGGCTGCCTTGCTGGACCAGGATGACTTAGATAAGGGAGGCACACGGGACAAGGTCAGAGACCGGTGTGGGCAAAGGCCCACGTGGAGGCCCGGCCAGGCCTGGTTGATTCACGGGCATATGGGATGATAAGCGGGTTTTTCTGGCGGGCACAGAGAGTGCCTGACGGGGGAGCTGAGGGCAGAGAGGCCCCCGCCCAAGGAGTCCTTGAAAGCCACAGACGGGGGCAGGGCCACAAGCCCTGTTTTAAAGTCAGGTGCCTCTGGGTTTGAACCCCGTCCCACACAAGCTGGGTGACTTTGGGTCTGCTGCCACCCGTTCTGTGGGCTCCCTCAGTTTTCCCAATTTATTTTATGTATTTTTTGTTATTTATCGATTTTAACATTCCTTTTCATTTTTCAAATTTATCTTAATTTGTAAATCGAATGTTATCGAATTCATTTTTATTTTTATTTCTGTTTTGATTTGTGCTTTGGAGATGCTAATGGGATTAATTCTGTTAACAATCTGTGAGGTGCTAGCTTTTATTATCCCGCCCTATCCATGAGGAACGGAGGCCCAGAGAGGTTAAGGAATTTGCCCAAGGGCACACAGCTTGAAAGTGAGACACCAGACTTCTCCCCTCCCAAGCGAGCGAGCGAGAGAAAATGGCTCACGCATCTCGGACAGAACGTGACATTCGCTGTGGAATGACCCTCCCTCCTGGCCCCCCGAGTTTTTAACGTTTACGGTTCTCCTCCAGTTGGAAATCAAGTCCTAAGTTAGATTTTTCGCATTAGCCCCCCCAAGAATTTCCGACAAGTTGTCGCTGGTGGTAAGCCAAACCAAATGATCGTCTCAAAAGCAGAATTGTATCGAAATCAAATCTTTCAAAAAGTTTTGTGTAGCTAAAAAAAGAAGAGGCTTCTAATTCTAGGCGTCGCTGTGTTTTGCAGGGTGGCGGCATAAAGTCGGGGGTGGGGGTCGTAGAGGGGTCCCGACAGGCATTAAAACATCAGACTGGGCGTAGGGCCACGGGGCGTGTCTGGCGTGGGGCGGGGACAATTTGCTCCTCGTGGGAGGAGCCTGTGGTGGGCCGGCCAGGCTGGAGCCCGCTGCAGCAGCTGGGAGGCCCGGGGGCGGAGGGGGGACAGCTTGTCCTCCGCACTCCCCCCAACACGGACACCGGGCATCTGCCGTCTCTGCCCCCACCTGGCGGCTCGGCTCCGGTTTCTCCGCGCAGCGGGAGTCAGGTTCAGCTTTT
>NW_011889240.1:250568-257659 GCF_000151845.1 Pteropus vampyrus
GGCTGTGTTTTGCAGGGTGGCGGCATAAAGTCGGGGGTGGGGGTCGTAGAGGGGTCCCGACAGGCATTAAAACGTCAGACCGGGCGTAGGGCCACGGGGCGTGTCTGGCGTGGGGCGGGGACAATTTGCTCCTCGTGGGAGGAGCCTGTGGGGGGCCGGCCAGGCTGGAGCCCGCCGCAGCAGCTGGGAGGCCCGGGGGCGGAGGGGGGACAGCTTGTCCTCCGCACCCCCCAACACGGACACCGGGCATCTGCCGTCTCTGCCCCCACCTGGCGGCTCGGCTCCGGTTTCTCCGCGCAGCGGGAGTCAGGTTCAGCTTTTGTTCAGCTCCCCGAGGGAAGAAAGCGAACACCGTGGCGGCAGCGGCCCCGCCTGGGGCTCTGCAGACCTTTGTTACCCTCGCCCTGCTCTGTGGCCCGGGCCCCCCGCTCCCGCCGCTGTGCGCTGCCCGCTCCGCCGCTCCCGTCCCGGCCTTTCCTCCAAGGCCAGCCGGTCTCCATTCTTGTTCCAGGGCCCTCAATGTTCACATCCGACAAATGGGCGTTCACTGGGGCGGTGAGCCCAGCCTCCCGAGAAGATTGGGGTTTTTAGAGCTCCGGAAAGTCTTTCCATCCCTCTCCCATTTCCTCCTTCCCACCTCTCATTTATTTTCCAGAGTCAACCATTTCTTTAATTTGTTCGACAGACATTTATTGAGGACCTACTGTGTGCCAGGCCATGTCGTAGGTACTCGTTTAATTTAACAGTTCTCATTCTTAATACTTTTTGAACGAGGGCCCCCGCATTTCCATTTTGTAACTGGACCCTGTCGAATCCCTCACCCCCACCCCACCCTCGTACCTGCTGGGGATACAGCAGTGATCGAGATGGACACAAATCCCTGCCTGTGTGGCAGTGACATTCTAGGAGAGGGACCAAGAAGGAACAGTATTTTCAGAAAGGTACACGTGTGACGTCAGATAAGAGCAACAGAAGAGAAATAAACGCTGCTGAGGGGTCGGGGGCGGCGCGGGGGGTCGAAGGGGCGGTTCCGGCGCCGGCAGCAGCGATCAGCCAGGTGGACGCGGGTGGCACAGAGGCTCAGAGCAGGGACGGAGCTGTCTGAAGACAGACAGGAGGCCACTGCGACCGGTCGGACTGGGCCGGCGAAAAGTGGGGGCAATGCGCCCAGGGGTTTGATGGGGACCACCCACAGCAGGGGGAGGTGCGTTCCTCCTGGGAAGGGCCAGACGTAAAGTTTCTGGCTTCCAGGGCCTGCGGTCAATTCTGACCTCACAGCTTGGGGGCGGCCATCTGTAAATGGTTGTGGCTCCATCCGTAAAGCTTCACTATGGACACCAAAGTGCGAATTTCACACGATTTGCATGTGTCACGAAATATTATTCTTTTGATTTTTTACCCCCCATCACTCATAAGTGTGAAACCCACGCTGAGCTCGTGAGCCAGACAGACCCAGGCAGGGGTGGTCCCCTGCTGCAGGGGACCCGGGCCTTGTGTGCAGTCAGCATGTCGTGCTGAGTGAGGTCACTGGAGGCTTTTGAGCAGGAGAGAGAGAGGGTCTGATAAAGGACGGGGGGCAAAGGGGGTAAGGGCAGAAACCAGGAGACGGGAGAAGAGGTGTCCTCCAGAGAAGTCCTCAGTGACAGGGCTGGACCATGGCGAGAAGGGCTGGACCTGGATGAGTGTCCAGCCAGTGGACTGGGTGTGGGGTGAGAGACAGGGGTCAGATGATGCTGAATCTTGGCTTGAACCCCTGGGGGGCTGGTGGCACCCACGGCACACTGCCGGGGCTTCACGGGGTGTCCGAGCTGGGGTAGTACCCAGGACAGGTCAAGGACAGTGGGACCCTCGGGGCCTGAGCCCAGAGATCTGTTTCAGCCTCCTCCCTGGACAAGCCAGCCCCTTGGGGTGAGGGCTGAAGGCTGTGTCCTCTCTCAGTGGTTTAACTGAGCATCTAGTACATCCTACGTCCCCAAATTCGGCACTAGGTATGCCACAGGCCCAACCACGTCTTTCTGTGGTGAGCGAAGCCACACTTGGGGCGCACTTCCTGTGTGCCGGCCACTGTGCCCCGTGCTTCGCACGTAGTACCTCGTGTGGTCCCCCAGGAGCCCCCTGCAGCAGCTGCTGTTAGGAAACCTCTTTCCCGAATGAGGAAAGTGAAGCTCAAAGCAGGCGAGGATCTCGGCTGTCGCAAAGATGGGACAAGCTGGGGCCGGGAGAGCGAGGCCCTGGGTTTAAATTCCAGTGTGCGGGACTGTAGAGCCCACTGGCAGTTCAGTAAATGAATGAATGAGAGATGAATGAGTGAATGAATGGGGCAGTGAGTGTGTGAGCAGCGACTGAGGAGCGAGTGAGCCAGGTTGGCAAGGAGGCAGTGTCAGGCTGTCTGCCCAGGGCGCAGGCCCCAGTCACCTGTGTCCCCCCCAGCCAGCTCCCAGGAGGTGGGGACCACGCAGGAAGGCGGACCAGGAAGGCGGGTGCGTGGAGATCCGGTGGGCAGTCTGCGGGGACGAGGGAGCCAGGGCCGCTTTGCCACCTCCTCCTCAGGGCCACCGGGTCAGGTCTGGCCAAGGTGGCACCCCTTCCCCTCCCCCAGATTCCTCCCGTGCTCTCCCCGCACCGTGGGGGAGGGGCCACCGGGAGTGGGGGAGGGGCGGGCTTTGGCACGGCCGAGCTCCGGGCAGCGCCGGCCCCTCCCCTCGACCCCTCCGGCCGATCACCGCCCGGAGCCAGGCTGCCCGGTGCCGTGGACGCCATGAAGCAGCTGTGTCTGTGCGCCGCCACGTCTTTCGCGGTAGGGCCAGGGGAGGGGGCGCGGGAGCGGGCGGGGCTCCGTCCCAACTCTCCTCTCCCCGCCCCGCCCCTCCCCGCCCCCTGACCGTGCTGGGCCTGGACACCCCCACCCCCAAACCGGGAAGGGTGAGCAGAGAGGGGACAGAGGTAGGGGGATGGATGGGGCATTTGGGGAGACAGATGGGGACTTTGAGGACAGATGGGGACACTTAGGAGAATTGAGAGGGCATTTGGAGGGACAGTTTTGGATGAGGTCATTTGGGGGGACAATTTGGATGCTATTTTGGGAGACCATTTTGGGGAAAAGATATTGACACTTGGAGAACAATTTTGGAGGACATTTGAGGATTTTGCGGGGAGGACATTTTTGGGACCAATGATGGGATCATTTAGGGGGATGATTTTGGAGAACACGTCAGGACCTTGGGGAGGACATTTTGGAACGCATTCAGGCTATGGTTTTGGCAAACAGATCCTGGCAGACATTTAGGGGACAATTGTGGCACTTTAGGGCCAGCGGTAGGCTAGATGGCAGAGGACGGTTCCGAGGAGCATTTAAAGGGACACTTCGGGGGTTCCTACGGGAAGACTTCTGAGGGTAGTTCGGAAAGACATGCCGGTCAGTTTGATGGGGTGATGGAAGGGTGGCCGTTCGCTAAGGGGCAGGCTGGGGGCCTAGGTATGGGACGGCTTTTGGAAAGATGCTGGGGCTGATCTGGAATGGTTTAATTGGAGGATGCTGACATTGGGTGTTGGATGGACAGTTGGGGCGATGGGCCTGGGGGCAGACGTTGCGGGGCACAGGCTTGGGGGACACTGTCTCAGGCCCCCGCCCAGGACCACCTCCCCCTACAGCTGCGGCTCAGCCCCACTGACCTCGGCTCCTGCCCACCCTGCGGCCCCTGCCCCCTCCCGAAGCCTGCAGCCAGAGGCAGGCGCCAGGCAAGTGCCAGGGGCGGGGGTGAGAGCCCAGAGCCCCTGCCAGGGCGGGCGGGGAGGGGTCAGTGGCCGCCAGTCCCACGGTCCTCTGGGTGTGCCCAGCAGAGCCAGGACTGGGGCAAAAGTGACGAGCGGTTGCTGCAAGCCGTGGAGAACAATGACGCTGCCCGAGTGGCCTCCCTCATCGTCCGCAAGGGGTTGGTGCCCACCAAGCTGGACCCCGAGGGCAAGTCCGCGTGAGTGCCCACGGCCTGGACGGGGTGATGGCTGAGGGCTGGCTACCCCGCCGCTGACCTCTCACCTCTGTCCTCCAGATTTCACCTGGCGGCCATGAGGGGGGCAGCCAGCTGTCTGGAGGTGATGCTGGCACATGGAGCCAACGTCATGAGCACAGACGGGGCAGGTACTGCCCACCGGGCCCCGGGGGCGAGGGGGAGAAACTCAGGTGCCCAGCCCGAGGGTCCAGCCAGGCCCTGCTTCGTGGCCTCAGTGTCCTGCTGAAAAAGGGGGGTTCTTTTCAGTGCCCCCAGGGAGGCACAGGGGCATGTCACACTTCAGTGACCAAGGACAGGGATCGTGGCTGGCCCCAAGCAAGGTGAGTCAACTCATGGATGAGGAGTAGCCGGGACTCAGGTAGTGATTGAGTCAGAGGAGTAGGTAAGCTCGAGAAGTATCTGGGGGCATGAGGATAATGAGTTTGGGGGGAGTATGCGGAGTAGCTGGGGTCTAGCCGTAGCTGGATCTCTGGGAGTGGCTAGGACAGAAGGGGAATCTGGGTAGATGACTTAACTAGGGAACCGGGGGACAACTGAGCTGGAACGCATGGCCAAAGGAAGCAGGCTCGGGGCGTAACCGGGCCTGGGCATAGTCAGGTCCGAAGCTTTGGGCACAGGCGTGACAGCCAGGCATGTGGCGTAGCTGGGGGTTTGCAGAGGATCGGAGATGGGGATGCAGCCGGCGCCTGGAGTAACGGGGGACTGAGCCAGGACAGAGAACAACTGTGCGTTCTGAGGGGCATGTCTGGTGCTTCAACGTGGTTGAGCATGTGGAGTAGTGGGGATGTGGGGAGTAGCTGGGCATGGGGGAGTAGCCAGGCGGTAGGCTGGAGGAGCTGGGGGCATGGAATGTAGCTGAGATAGGAGCGTCAGGGACAGACAGACAGACGAGCTGGGGCTCGATGAGTCCCCGGCCACAGGGTAACATGGCTCAAGGCAGTACCTGGGTTTGGGGACTTTCTAGACACAGGGAAGCTGAGTCATCACAAACAGCTGACGCAGGTTGCGGGGCAGCCAGAGAGCTCCTTGAATGTCCGGGCCCTGGCAAATTCTCTCTCCCTTTCAGGTTACAATGCCCTCCATCTGGCCGCCAAATATGGGCGCCCACAGTGCTTAAAGCAGCTGCTGCAGGTCATTCCCTTTACTCTCTCAGATTCTCCCCTGCCCTGACTGCTCCTGACCCCAGGCATGCCCTGAACCCCCAGGGAGTCCCTGAACCCTGGCCGTTCCTTGGCCCATTGTACTCCAGCTGCTCCTTGGACAGCCAGATACTCTCTGAGTGTCCAGATACTTTTCACCCGAGATGCACTCCCAGCTTCAGACACTTCCTGAGCCCCAGCTTCTCCCGAATCCTAGGTACCTGCTTGGCCACAGATGCTCCCAGAGCCCCGTCTACTCCCTGAGCCCCCAGCTCTTTGAGCCCTTAGCTATTCCCCTTTTCTGACTAACTTTTGTGAAAACGAAGAGCCACTTGGCCCTTGAGCGGGGTCGGTGGGCAGGGAGGAAGGGGTGAGGCAGGAGCCTGAAATACAGCAGGGGTGGGGGGAGGGCCGAGGGAAGGCTGGTGCCTGTCCTGCAGACACCAGCAAGGAGAGGGGTGCTCCGCCTCACGTGACCGCCGCCCCTCCCCAGGCGTCCTGCGTGGTGGATACTGTGGACAGCAGTGGCTGGACCGCCCTGCATCATGCAGGTGGGTACTGCCCAGCCTTACCCTGCCCACCATGGCCCAGAGGGTGCTGGGCATGGGGTTTCTCCCCCCGGGACCCTCTGGAACCTTCCACCTTCCCTCTTCTTCCTCCTCGTGCCAGGCCTGAGGGAGGGTGATGCAGGGATGAGAGCACACTGCAATTCCCTTGGAGGAACTAGGGAAGCTCAGGAAGGCCAAAGGGCCGGAGGTCTTTATCTTCATCAAACCCAAACTCCTTCCTGGAGGGAAGGGAAGGGAGGAGACCCACCTACTCGAGCCAGAACCCAGCCCGACTCTGTCCACCACGTGCCTGTGAGATTCTGGAGTGGCTTTTGCTGTTGACTCCAGAAGCGGCTGCCCTCTTGGGAACACAATAAATTTGGGTCTCTTTTAAGATGCTCTTCACTTGTTTCCAAATCCCCCACTGTTGGAGTATGCTGCCACCTAGTGGCGGCGGTGCCTTTGGTCACGCTGTGGAAGCTTAGTGGTTTTTCCATTGGGAAAATATTTAAGTACCTGCTACACACTGGGTTCTGTTTTAAGGGTTGGGATTATAGCAGCAGACAAAATCCTGTACCCGCTCGGGCACACAGTGGGTGTCAGCAAGACCCCCAGCACGAAGCCCGCCCTTCTGGCTCTGAGGCTCAGGACAGCCGCACTGTCTCCCACGCCCGTGACCTTACCAAGCTCTTGCCCACTTCTGGGCCCCTGCCCATGCAGTGACCTCTGCCTTCCATCTTGCACCTTCAAAACTCAGATCTCAGACCAAACCCTGGGAAGCCTGCCCAACCTCTGCTGAGCTCCAAAGCCTCTGGTAAACATGAATGATCCGTACGAGGGTTTGGTACATAGTAGGTACACAGTGAGTGCCGAGTGGGGAAATGCCACCTTAGAGGGAACCAAGTGGAACGTGGGACTGAGAGTTAGCCGGCCTGGGTCCTACGTGGCTCCGCCTCCAGCCCCACCGGCTGATCTTGGACCTGGTGGGGCCTCGGTTTCCTCATCTGTAAAATAGGATCCACACCTTTATTATTTATCTTCCAGGATAGGTGGAAATTTCTCATGAAATAAAAGGTAAGAATCATCCCCAGAAAATGTCTAAGCTCCGCCCTACGCCCCCTCTCCTTTTCTCCTTGTCCAGCGGCTGGTGGCTGCATCTCCTGCTCAGAAATTCTCTGCGCCTTCAAGGCACACCTGAACCCCCAAGATCGGGTGAGCCTCTGGGGTCTTTTGGGGAAAAGTGCTATACTCGGCGTATGCTGCCACCAAGTGGCGACGTCCCAGGCGCCCCTTTGAAAAATGTGGACAAGTTTGAGGCGAAGCTCAGGGCCGATCATGTAGGCTTCCCCACCTCCCTCAGGGTCTGCCTCTCATGTCTTGTCTTATCCCTCCCC